>NC_090935.1:362641490-362948377 GCF_040938575.1 Ambystoma mexicanum | reverse complement strand
GATTATACCCGTTGAGGGAACTTAAAGCAGCCACGGGGTACAGCAACCGAGCATATGAGTCACCTACACATAGTAGTGACGAAAATCAAGGGAAAGATAAGGACAAGAATATTACCTCCGCAGTCCCAAGGGACAAGGGGAGACGTGATGACTAAAGAAGAGATCAGGCACACACAAGTACATCTCTCGACAAAGAGAGAGAAGGAAAGAGATGGAAAGGAAGCGAAGATAGAACTGATGAGATAGCATTTGCAAAAGACAAATTTTACTAAAACTCGATGGAAAAGGCATTGATGACGCGAAACAAAAGGAGAGGTTAGATGAGACACAGAGGAAGGGGAAAGAGAAGGAGTTAAGAGACGAAAGGATAAGAAGGAAAGACAGACAAAGGCGAGAACAGCTACATTGTGAAGAGCAAGAAAGACAGCTCAATCGCAACACAAGAGCAGCCTACGATCAAGACAGACAGAAACAGCAAAGGTTAGAAGAAGAACAAAGGATACGTGAGAAAAGAATAAGAAGATGAAGAGATGAGGAAATTCAGAGGGCAAATGGACGTAGAAACAAAAAGAGAAAGGAAGAAGATAGGGTCAGAGAAGAGGCGGGGAAACACAAGGAATTTAATAACGATGTAGAGCGTAAGCGAAGACAGAGAGCACGGGATATTGAATATCTGGGGAGAGAGGTTAAAAAACCTGCTCCAGTTGTAGACTGGGAAGACATCGAAGAATTCTTTCCTGCGTATGATTCAGTACCAGGCACATCTAGGGCAAATATTGACGATGACTTCGACACCAGAAGATCGGAGAAACGATCGATAGAATATATGATGAAATGGGGTTAGAACAAATACCCCAAGGGGATGGGGAAGACGAGCGCCTAGAGAGCACCCAGCTCTACGACACTGAGGCTGTCACCTGAAGTAGTGGGAATAGGGAACTATCCCTGGATAGATTAGAAATCAGTAGAAACAATGAAGATGCAAGAAGTTGCATGAATTGGGTGCAGACAATGTCCGGCTCCGAAAGGGAAGAGTGTGAGGAAAATGAAGAAGGGCGGCAAAATGAAAGACGACTCCCAAGGGAGAAGGAAATAAGATAGTCAGACACTAGTGAGTCTGCACCAAGAGCATCAGAATCAGCCACACAGTCAGACCGGCATGGAAAGTATCTCATGGTCAGAGGGGGGTGTCTTCACTGCCCTACATAGATAGACCCAGATCCCTACCA
Source organism: Ambystoma mexicanum (assembly GCF_040938575.1). Classification (NCBI taxonomy): domain Eukaryota; kingdom Metazoa; phylum Chordata; class Amphibia; order Caudata; family Ambystomatidae; genus Ambystoma; species Ambystoma mexicanum. The sequence goes on along the minus strand of NC_090935.1, from coordinate 362,947,148 downwards.
GGCAGGTGACGATGTGGGAATATTACCCCTGCCTTAGATAGGAGGACCATGAGGGAAGAAAGAGAGGGCTACACATTCCAATTTCCGTTGCTCGAGAAAGGGGGAATAAGACCGCAATATATTCCATGGCCACACATGGATCAAGAAAATCTGAACAACAAACTTCCAATGCTGACATCGGGAGCCGGAAATGGATATTTGAGTTAGTAAAAATAACACGCTAGCTATAGGGGACATCAAAAGTCTCCTGATCGCCATACTTGGTGAGAGAGCAGATGATGTGTGGGCACGAGCAGGCTACCTTGGCATGACCACAATGAATACCTCGCATGACGAAGCTCCATTCAACAATTGTAGAGCCGCAGTATGGAAAGCTCTATGAGTACTATACCCAGATACTTCTGATATGGGAGCTATAATGACACCGAAAGATGAAGGAGTGTGAAGATCCGTTAATTTATACACAGAATTTCCAAGATGCATGGGTGCTCGAGACACATGAATCTTGGACGAAATCTATACCTGTGTTTTACCATATACTGTGCCAAGGGCTGCCAGAGCGGGTGCAGAAACAACTCACGAAATTGGTGGGAATTGAAGCCAAGCCTTGGGCTGAAATACAGTTGACCATCGCACATTATTGTAGACTGCTGCAAGAAAAGAATTGCAAAAAGGAAGCAACTCATAAGGGTGAGGAAACGAAATTGGTGTAAAGGAAATTGTTAAAATATGCTCTTGAGGGAGCCATGATAACTAGCACAGTTGAACCAAGCATGCAGCAGGTGGCTAGGCCACAGCAAAATAATCAGGGCAATACAGGATTTTACCCCAGGGGAAGAGGATTTCGGGGAAGAGGATGGCAGAGCAATCACTGAGGTTTCCAAAATAATCAAGGAGGTTTTCAAAATATGCAGAATGGTAACCAAGATATGTCAAATGAGCAAATGATCTGACCACTGCCAGTTTGTTGGCTGTGTGAAATGACAGGGCATTTGGCGCGCACATGCAGAAATCAAGGCATGATGCAGAACGGCCAAGGAACAGGGGAAGGCATGGCAAATCCAACTGCGGTTTTAGAGCAGGGTGGTGCACAGAATCAAACGGTGCAACAACAAGCACAAGGAGCGCAACAAGGGGTGCAACCGCAAAGCATGGGGAATTTTCCACAAGGACAATCCCAACAGGTACCGCTGCAACTATCGCAGACCATGAACCCTGGAATGGCAAGTAACAATGTGAATGGGGGAAATCCACCAACACACAGTGGGCCAAATTTGTATATAAACTAGGACAGCTCACTGGGAACCCTGATGTATTCTATCCTATCAGTGACTCCAGACCCTCACAGGGAACCTAGGGTGGATGTGGTTATAGGGGATAAAGAATATTCCTTCTTAGTTGACACAGGTGCAACACACTCGTGCATACTTGAAGGCAAGTTTTCCTTGGCAGGCGAGGCCATATATTTTATTTTTAGGTTTTACAGGAGCTACCAGTCATGTTCCCTTCACAAATGCACTACCAGTCTCCATAGGAGAGTGTGAAATGAATGTGCCTTTATTATATTCTCGGCAGACCCCAGTAAATATTTTGGGTCGAGATTTAATGACAAAATTGAACATGACAATCTCGTTCACGGAGGAGGGCATAGTATGTTCCACTCCAGGAATGCACTACTCAAATGTATGGGAAATGATTAGAGCATACTCAGGACACATAGCCATGAGGGCCATACCATTAGAGCCAGAAATATTCGCATATGGTATGCATGTGCTTATGGTAGGATTGCCAGGCCTTGCAGACAAAATCATGAGAACCCCTGATGAGTTCCTATTCAGACCCAGAATACCGATGCACGAGGAGGAGGGACAAGTATTTCCCTTGGTGATACATACAGCTGCAATACTAGGGAAAGTGACCTTGGTTGACGGTACGATGAAGAGGGCCAACAATGGTGCGCGATAATTGTCATTGAAGGATATCGAGTGACTGACGTCACCAATGACGATCTGTTTGAAGAACAAGCAGAGATGGGAGGGACAATGGTGGAAGTGAGTCTCACTTTTTGGCTTAAGATGATTAAAAGAGTAGTACCTCAGAGAATGAGGTTGGCACTAAATCGTCCTGAATATTTTGATGACGACGTAGCCAAGGTGCCTGTCTCAGTATGTACTACAGGCCCCTATGACGTAGGCTTCTTGAAGGGGGTTGGAGAAGTGAAGATTTAACTGAAACCAGGAGCAATTCTACCAAGAGCACGACAATATCCCATGTCCAGACAGGCAGATGAGGGGATTTTCAAGACAATTTCTGCCATGATGGGCCAGGGCATCTTAGTGATGTCAGAGTCACCATGTAATACGTCAGTGTCTCCTTTGAAAAAAAGTAAAGGGGGGGGTCTTGGAGGCTAGTGCAAGAACTAAGGCCAATAAACGACATTGTTTAGGCCTAGTTCCCTCTAGTCCCTTACCCGTCTATAATCCTACGTAATATACCTGTTGAGGCAAAATATTTCACAGTGATTGACTTGAAAAATGCATTTTCTCAATCCCGTTCCACCGAGACTCACAAGATCTGATGTCATTAACACAGCTAAGCCTCACACGATAAAGCAGATGCAGAGCTTTCTAGGCCTATGCAACTATGTCAGGGCATATAGGAGACTACAGCTCCTATACTAAGCCTTTACTTCAGGCCCTAAAGAAGGCCCAAGTAACTAAAGAAAAGATCGAATGGTCTGAGACCATGGAGGAAGGGTTTGCTGAACTCAAAAGAGCTACTTGCACAGCACCAGTTCTCGGGATTCCCAATTATGCAGAGGAATTCTACCTGTTTTCACACACGAATGGCAGCGTTATGACAGCAGTACTCACACAGAGAACCACGTTGGGGTATAAGCCCCAGGCATACCACAATAGGAATTTGGACCCAGTAATGAAAGCTCATTTTCCTTGCGAACAAAGTTTAGCTGTTGCAGCGTTCGCCTTAGAGAAGACTACAACCATTGTGATGGGATGCTCCATGACATTGTACGTCGAACACTCACTATTTGCCATTCTAGAGCAACCAAAGGGCACACTGACATCTCAAAGAGCTTCTGCTTATGAAGTGATCATATCAAACCCATCGATTAAAATAGTCTGATGTAAAATAGTAAACCCAGCTATGTTTATAGCAGAGCCAGTCACTGAAGGAGAGGCGATACATGACTGTGCAAATGATGAAGAATTCTATGATGAAATCCCCAAGGTGAAAGAAAATGCCTTGGCAGAAGGAGAGATCGTCTTTATTGACGGGTCTTCGAGGATCGATCAAAGTGACAGACAAATATATACAGGCATTGCTGTAATGAAACACACAGCAAATGGAGAATTTCGAGTGCTTCTTAGTGCACGAAAACCATCTCATTACTCAGCATAGGCTGCAGAATTATTGGCATTGATACACGCCATTGAGAATTACGCAGACCAGGAAGTAACGGTGTACAGCGACTCCGCCTATGTGACATCGACTGTGCACGCAGGCTTAGCGCGGTGGAAAAGGAGGGTCTACCTCCGAGCAGAGGGCACGCCGGTGCAGCACGCAGCCTTATTGGACAGGCTGATTAAGGGACTACAGCTTCCAGTGGGCATAGCAGTCGTGAAATGCGCCGCCCACACGAAAGGGACAGATTTAATCTCACGCGGAAATCAAGCAGCAGACACGGAAGCCAAGCGTATGGCATCCAAAGGTGAAACGATCATGGCAGTGGAAGTTGTCCATGCCAACGAACGAATGATGGTTACACGAACTACACCTGAAAGTTAAAGTGATCTGGGACAAACGCAGCTAATGGAACTCCAAGTGGAGGCACCAAGAGGAAGAGAATAAGCTGTGGAAACGTCAAGGGTGTTCTTTAAACCCCTCTGACAGCTTGTGGCAACAAGACAGCACTGGTAAACCGGTGATGCCTGTAGTCCTATTGAAAATAGCGCTGGAGCAGTTACATTATCCAGCGCATATGACAAAAGACAATCTTACAGCAATGCTCGCGGAAGACTGTTTCATACCGAATTTAGCAGAGCATGTTGCATTCTTTATGGTGAACTGCACAATCTGTCAGCAATTCACAGCTGGGCACACATTAAAAGTAATAAGAGGAGTCATCCGAAGGCCAAATGGGCCTTTTCAGCACTTGCATGTCGACTACATCGACATGAATCAAGTATGTAACGGGTACAGATATTTAATTGTTGTGGTGTGTCCATTCTCTAGATGGATAGAGGCAGGTCCATGTACACATCCAGACTCTACCTGTGCGGCCACATTTTTAGTGAGGGAAGTGTTCCCAAGGTGGGGGGTATGCGAAGTCATGAGATCAGATAATGGCCCTCACTTTGTTAATTCAATATTTGTGCAGATTAGCTTGCTGCTTGGTATAAAGCACAAGTTCTCTTTGGCTTATCATCTGCAAGGTAATGGGATCTGTGACAAGCTCAACGGCTTGTTAAAGGAAAGGATAGCCAAGTTGAAGCTTACTCTAAGGAAGGGATGGTTGCACTGCCTTCCACTGGCACTGAATGCACTTTGAAACCAACCAGGCTCCGACCATCATTTTACGCCACACGAGAAGAATGAGAACTCCCCTGGCACCCCGAGATAGAGCTAGATGTGATGCCCAGTCAACAGGAGAGGTTTTAGGGTCTGAAATGCAAAACTATCTGAACTGCATGACATCTTGCCTTACTGTAATTTCAGACCAGCGATGACGAAAAGGGTACAGCGCAGCACAGAACACAGAAGGAGACACTGCAACAGACCAAGTTCAAGGTCTATGTGTTCCACTCGTCTTCCCTGGAGACGCCGTCCTTGTGAAGAGTCATACAAGGAAAAAGTGGGATGAGCCAAGATTAAACGGTCCTTTTATAGTGGAGGACTGCATTCCATCCGCATTGAAGTTACAAGGCAGGAGAGCGTGGATATTTCTCAGTGATATCAAACCCTACATCGGAGAAGGCCCCCTGCCTGCACCCTAATGAGAGGAAACGACGAGCGACGTGCAAGAACCACAGCACGTGTAGACGAGATCCATGACGAGGAAGAAGGACGCATGACCAGCAAGACAAAGACAAAGAACTTTTTTGCAAGTTGTGGCTTAAATTGGATACTTCCTCTAAGCAGAAGAGGGGATAAGAACATAAAAACGGACACTCTGTGCATCCTAGTTGCAGGGTGAAGAAAAATTGCATGTATTAAGCCACAGCATAGTCTGTTGACTTTGAACTTTGAACTGAGGCACACTTAAGCCTTGACGAGAAAAAGACTATGGCAAATTCCGACCAAGGACATTTACATTGGAAGCAAATACAGTATCCTGACTCATTCCACACAGAGACCCTATTCGGAATCACTTATGGTGTCCCACAGTAGAGACATCATAAAGGACCTAGTCACCTATTTTGATCTAGTGCTAAGATTATACCCGTCATTGGTAGGGAGGCTCACCAGTGTCACAGACATTTTACAAGATCCTGAAAATGAAAAGACAATAAGACAACTCCTCACTTTCATTGCCGAACAACTTATCCTACTCCCTGAGTACAGTGAGAAAGAATAAAATGTTCCCAACACAGGCGGAAATAGATGAGCTTATCAACACACTGTTCTTTCGCATAATCGAAGACTGTCCAACTCTTATCGGGAGAATAACAGATACACTCACGTTTCTTCTACGCAGTAAAACAGAACATTTAAGCCATCTTTTGAATAAGATCGTAATTCTAGTCGCACTCCATGTGACCGGACAGTGCAGACATTGTTCACATTTAGGAGAAAACATATAATCCTGAACCTCAACAAGGACAGGACAGATGTCCCTGTCACCAGAAGACAGCAGATTGGCACACAATGTCCTTTTTCGTCTAGTCACTGACTTTCCACAGCTAGTGGGGAGACCGATCGATGTTGACGTCCTCACTTCCATCAGAGACCCAACCAATGTTGCACAGATGGGAATGCTCCTGCATGGAATCATGCTTCAAGTGGAACTCTCCAACCATCAGAGGAGCTATCTGAGGAGATTCTAAAAAAAACTTCCGCCGATGGACAGATCCAGGAAGCAGAGTAAAGAACTTCCCTTGCTATACCTGTTGTTATTTTTCCCTATTTCGTCATACTGATCAGCGTCTAACATGTCCTCAGGACTGAAGCAAATCCGAGGAGTGGATTGGGAGCTACCTACTTTGAACATGCACAGTAAAAGAGAGTCACTGAAATGTTATTTAATTTGATTTTTTCCATAGTCTAGCAAAGGAACTGTATCCTGAAATAAGAGACAATTTGTCACGCACAAGAGGGAGGACACTTGTGGAGCACCTGACACTCTTAACACTGAACTCGAAGGACGATATTGGGTGAGGGCATAATAACATTGACATTTGGCGAATGATCAAGATGGGGGTCCAGAGCAGCAACCTGGTCCTCCCACAAGAAGAGAGTCACCCCCGCTTCTCTGGAAGAAAATAATGCCGCCTAACATATAGAACCATAATGTACCTATGCATCATATTCATCATTAATTTATTGTCATTAACGAACTGCATTCTTTATTGGTGCACAAAGCTTCCAATTTCAGTACATCCACCTAATGATGTACGCATGAAAACCACAAAAGCCCCCATACCTTATATAGTCATTCCAGTCCCTAGAAGATCTGATGGTGGAGTGAATGAACTTGAGATGGATGTGATTACCAATGATACACACACACCTGTGGTAACAAACGAAAAGGAAAGCCGGAGACAGGGCCGGCACAGAATGAATGAAGTAAAATCACTGACAACTACACGCACGCAAACACTGAATGTACACGGAACAGGCCTAGTGTCAATGACTACAGACCACAAACCAAAACAGTAGAAAAGAAAAGACTGTCTGCCCTAAGAAACTTCACAGAAGATGTTGTGAGAAAACAAGAAGAGTTAAAAGGAAAACCAACAGAAGCAGTCCTATCAGAGACTATCATGAAACTAAGGGCCTACTCAGACAAACTCTCTGCAATTACACAACTAATAGTAGACTCATTATTTCCAAACATAGCCAGAGCAAGGAAGCTGCATGAGGAACTGAAAAACAAAACCACAGAGACTGTATTGCCAAGCATATATGTTCCCACACAAGAGACAAGTACCAGTTCCACAATACAGCCATATACCAGACCAGCGTCAGGCTGGTTGGCATGGGTGTTTGCATCCAGTAGGGAAAAGATGTATAAAGAGAAGGTAAGAGCTGCCAGACTCTTGTCCACTCAAATGGCGCAGATGAGGAGGCCTGCACCATGGACCGGGATACCTGAAACTCCCCCAGCAAGAAAAAGCCATACAGACATATTCAGAGATTTAGTAATAGCAAACTACATGAAAACCTTAAGAATCAAGAGAAGCATGCATGGAGATGACAATGAACTGAATGACTACCTGGATAGTACAGCACATCTGGGAAACAACATTTGGTCCCAGCACATGAAGGAAGTTGGAAGACGAAATTCCGAAGGGGAATGCTTCGTTTGTGCACTCCTACCATACAGCATGGGGAAGTCCGAGATCTTTGTAGCAGTAGAAATTGATGTCCCGACAGCACACTGTCTCTCACACGTAGCAATGTGTAAGACCAGAGGCCAGTTCATGGGAAGAGATGCTTCATTGATATGGCCAACTGAAACAGCTTATCCTGATGAAGACAATTATGTTCAAGACATTATGACAAGAAACAGAGCTCATACTAGGAATCATGTGATCAGGTACGAGAAGCTTGTAGTTAAAGAATCAGGAATAAGATGGGAAGTAAACCCGAGACTAAATGTCCAAGGAAAAACCCCAGAGGAGGCTAAAATCTGGAAAAACAGAGGCCAAATGCAAATTTGGGGAACAGTGCTTTCACCAGACGGATAGGAGAAAGGAGTAGTGCTCTGCAGAGCATGGATGGTCCTCAGAGCCTGCAAAGAAGCAATTGAAAATTCACAAAGACTGTGCAGGTCATTTTGACCGAAACTTGCAAAACTGCTGACATGGGTCGAAGAGAGAGGAGGACCCTTGCAGATAGTGCCACTAGAAATCCCAATATTGTGCTTCAGGAACAATGGCACAAGGAAGATGGGAGAGAATCAGAACTGTGGACGAATCTTTGACGCTTCAGGAATGGTACATTGAACTGCAGTGATCATGGATCATTATTGGGCATGTAGATCCAAAGCATACATCAGACTGCTGAAAAACTGGGGAGGCATATGCACCATAGTGAATGTCCACGTTACAGCATTGGTGATCCCGAAAAGAGACCTGAATATTGACAGCTGCTAACTCGAATGAAGAGAGAAAATTACTTCTCTGCTAAATCAGAAGAAGCATTTCATGCAATCCCACATGAACACATGCTGTTTAGCTTCACCTCATCAGTGTTCACGACGCTCTTCGTGCCAAGAATCCAAGTTGGAGTAAATACTAAATGGTTGCAGATAACCAGATGGGAATTGCTACAGACGATCAACACGACCATAAAAGGATTCAATGCGATTAAGGAAGAGTTAAGAGCAATCTGACTGATGACTCTCCAGAACAGATATGTCCTTGACATGATCACAGCTATGGATGGAGGAGTTTGTGCAAAAATTGGAGAATCATGTTGCACATTTATACCATCTCATGACGAGGAAAATTGAAATTTAACAGAAGCCATAGGTATGCTGACGAAGCTACAGAACCAGATGATCAATGAAACAGACGGAGTTGACAATGACAGCTGGTTTGGATCACTGTTCTCATGGGTTCCACGATGGATTGCAGATGCATTCAAGTTCTTAGGAGCCCTGCTAGTGATGATATTACTAGGAGTTTGTGTTATCAAGATAATAATCTCGCAATGCTAGAAAATTGCAAAGAAAGCAATAGGGATGAAGATCATGATTGATGTCAAGCCAGATGGAAGCCCAAAGATCTAACTGATGATGAAATAAGAGACTTTGTGAAGGCCAGCAGGCATGCACCAGAAGGTACAAAGTTTCTTTACCCCAGGAAACGCAGAAATTATGTGGGTAGATGGATTTGCTGCAGCCCAAATGGACAATGTCAACTGATGACATGGAATAAAGATGAACATGTAAGGACAGCAGCAAACCTAAAAGGAGTAATAAAGATATGGACTCCAAAGAGACACTTCTTCAAACCATCATGTACATACCCAGAAGATGGAATGAACCCAGACGACGAAGTGAAGATGAATACAGAGGAGCAAAGTAAGATGAATCCAAAGGAGGAGGTGAAAGTGGTCGATGAATCGCCCAGAGGGGGGAGTGTAGAGGAGGTCCCAAATAAAGCCTGCACCCCAATCGCCCATTTTGAAGTACCAGGAATGTTCACACCAAATTAGGTGACGTATGATGAGCAAATAAACCAGCAGATAGCTGCAGTAGGACTCGGCCCAATACCTATCAGAAGAGCAACACCTACTGAAGTACCAATACCCAGAAAACCATGGGCAATTAGGTATCCATTGAGAAAACCCTACGAACAAATGAGACGTAATGAAGATTGCCTAAGTACCATCCCGGAAGAAACCAAAAAGGCCTTAATGAAAGACGAATGGTGATGCCACGAGGGCCCGGACAAACTCACAGATAGAAGATATGACGACTCAAGGATGACACACAGAGACGAAATGCCATGAATAAGGATATCGTGGACCTAGAAGAAGAGAACGATGTTGAAGTATAAAGAAGCTTAAGCTGTAAGCAGAATGAAGACATTCAACCAGCTAACGCCTGTACATAAGCTGTAACCGCAAGAAAGCTAAGAAAACAGTGCAGCTTGCTATGCTAAGTAGAAGAATAGAGTGGCAAGCGCCATTATACATAATCTACCTCAAAATGAAGCACAGTATTATAAGTGCGAGTCCACTTGACACAGAAAGCAGAATCAACTCAGGTTACTAGAGGCCAAACAGGACAAGATTTGTATTATAGTTAAACGAGAAGAGATGGCTGAATCGAAACTCAGCAGATGCAACTTGCACCAGGAAGAGTCAAGGTCAGACCAATAGAAGGAACGAACAGTAGCTTCACATAAGTGAAACTTAAGAACAGAATATTCTGTCTTTGAAAGGTTGAGATAAGGAGGCGCAGGCAGGTGGCAAGCCGAATAAGAATTAAATGCACAAATTGAGAGAAACTAGACAAATTCACAGTTTGAGCAGCATGTGACCAGCCTAGCGAGAAGGAGCACGGGTCCACACCTACGCTTGGCATCCGCCCAGACCGAGATATCAGAACTTTTCCAGATAGAAGATGCAGTTTCCAGGCCAACCAAAGTAAAATAATTGACACATAGTTGCTAAACACCTGATAGTGTTTATCCAATCCCCTCATTCCGTTATCATATACAGATATAGTACCTATATTAAAGTTACCTTTTCCTAACCAATAGAAATGCATATTAACTTTTGAGTGTTACACGTCAATTATGACGAGTTTTGAGTATAAATGTTACTGTTTGTATGAGGTTCGTTGGAGTTGAAGCCAGACGGACTATCGCATCACTGTTGATTTCCATGACTCCCCGTTTTTTGTACTTCTCATTAAATGGACTCCATTTGCCAAAGAATTGAGTTGTCCTTATTGATTGGTGTTGGAGTAATAAATCTGCACCCCCATCCATCTCAAAGGTGCAGCTATCTCGTCTTAAAGTACTCCAGAGCAAACCTCGGCTCTATGGGCTGGCCGGGGGTCTCCCCAGTACAACTATGTAGCAGAGGATGTTCTAAGCGACCATCACGCCTTAGCCTTGAAATTCAAATAGGTAACTAAAATAATTATACTTGAGATAGGTGGGCACTACCCTTAATTTAAGAAAAACCGTAATTGTGTACATGAATGCCTAAGGGAGCACTAGGGAGAACATCAAGCACAAAGGTTTGAAATGCACACACACATCCTAGGACATCAGTCCTTAGAAACCCAGTGCAAAACCAATCAGCCGTAGACTGTTCAAATAATAATTAATGTGTATTACAATGTCAAAATCACATAAATAACACTGAAAAATATAGCCCAATTTAGGAAAATGGATCAGAATGTATTGCACAGATAAGGAGGACAATCCACAAATGGAATGGTCTGCCAATGCATTTCGGAACTAGTCTGTCTTCAGGGTGACCTTACCACAACAATACAACATCCATATGTCAATGTATGTTAAAAATCAGCAAATCATAATTCAACAGTCCAAAGTACTATTCAAAATTAATGGTATATATATCACGACATGAATGAATGGGAAAAACAAAAAGAAAAAAATCAATTTGAATAATGAAAGCAAAAATTATTATTTGTATTTGAAGTGGACAAACTTGTCAAAAATATGACTACCTCCTCAATCCCCCAAAAACCATGCATTCTGGGTGAAAGAAAACACATAAAAAATATATTTTAGCCGCCTGTATAGTAAAATATATCTCCTGTTAATGTTGGTGTTTAAAAGAGAAATATAACAAAAAATGTACCTGTGCGCATGTCAAGCTTTTCAATGAATAGTCAAAAATGCAGCTGCCTAGAACCCAAAAAGAGAGATAGCATAACATCAGCACAGTGGGTAATCAGAATAACCAGCAATCTAGTACTTTTAAAACAAAACAATTGAAAGAATTTACAAAGAATCAACGTGTGCACAATATAATGAGTGCTTGTTCAACTGCTAAAAAAGGAGCCAATTTACTCACTCGTTAAATGCTCACTAGGTGTATGTGCATAAGGAGACTGCCCACGTGGCAGCGGAAACATACCTCGTGAAGACAACAGCAATGTAATTGTCGTAGAGCCGTGTAGTCGCAAAAATAAAATAGAAATAAAAAGGATACAAAACCTTCTCGGACATGTCTCCTTCAAAAAGAATTGCATCATCGGCTGTGTGTCCTGATCCAGTGGAGGAATCACCACTGAACTACTGTTCGTTTTTTGAAGCTTAGGGGTATGAACTGTAGACCGAAGACAAAATAAACCTTGCCCCCAAGATCACAGCTTGCAGGACTAAAAACACCTGACAGGCTGAGCTTTTGGGTGAAAAGTCAGGAGCAGCAACAGAGCTAAGGAGAAAACACAAAGATTACAAATACTATAAATGACGGTTCAAACCAATGTCTCCTAGCTGCACCGCCCTCAGAAACCCCACTCTTACCTGCAGTGGTTGTGAAAAGAATGGAGAACCTACTGAATTCCAGAAGTGTAGAAAGCAACAATGGTATAAAAAAACAATGAGCACGCTATTTCAGCATGGGTCCTCTTTTTTTTAATTTATTTATTTATTTATTTATTCGCATTTGTGGCGCTTGTTACAGAGATGACTTGTTATACATACAAAGAAGTCATTACTTAGTTACAAGAGAGTAGTAAGGAGAAGATAGGAAAGGAAGAGGAGATGGAGTTGTACGACGAGCTAGTTGAACAAGGTGGTTTTCAGTTTTTTTCGGAAGGCAATGAGAGATGTTTCTGCTCTGAGTGTGCTAGGAAGTGCGTTCCATAGCTTCGGTGCAATGTAAGGGAAGCTTATTCCACCTGCTCTGGCTCGTTTGATGCGTGGACCCTAAGCTGGTTGGTGTGGCATTGTCTGGTTGGTCTAGTGGAGTGCGATCTGACTAGCGTGTCAGACAGGTAGGAAGGTGCAGATAGGTGAATACATTTATGTGCAGTGGTAAGTATTTTGAATGTGATGCGCTCTTTGACAGGTAGCCAGTGTGCTGCCTTTCTGGCTTGCGCGATGTGGTCCCGTTTAGGTATATTGAGGGCTGCTCTTAGTGCATTATTTTGTGTTGTTTGGAGTTTATTGAGATTAGCGATGGAGGTACCAGCCAGTAGTGCATTACAATAATCTATCTTGGCTCCTATGGTGGCTCTTGCAATAGATAAGCAATTATCTTTGGTTAGGAATGGTTTAATGGCATTAATGAGCTTAGTGCTCAGAGCGGAGGCAGAGACAATGGAGTTGACTTGCTTGTCCATGGATAGTGATGCGTCAATGTGGACTCCTAGTGTTTTTACAGAAGGTAGAACTGGGATGACACAATTGTCTATGCAGAAGTTTGTGTAGAGAGGGTCGAGATTCTTGAGAGTGGATTTTTGGCCAAGGATGAGAATTTCGGTCTTGTCACCGTTAAGACATAGGCCATTCGTGGCCATCCATGCTTGGATGGTGGCGTATATATTCTGGAGGGTGGTTGCGTCCTGGAGGTAGTGTCCTGTGAGCGGGAGGAGTACTTGGGTATCGTCAGCGTAGTTGGTGTATGTGATCCCAAGTGCGTCCAATTTGTCAAAGAGAGGTTTGGTGAAAAGATTATAGAGAGTGGGAGCGGTACATGAACCCTGAGGGACTCCATACCTGATGGTGGTAGGCGCTGCGTTGGCTATATTGGAGAACACTTTCATCACTCTGCCTTTGAGGAAAGAGGTAATCCAATTTGTGGCTTTTTTGGAGAAATGAGCGGCCTGAGTTAGGTGGTTCGTGAGAATGGCATGATCGACTAAATCAAAAGCCGCTGAAAGGTCTAGGAGGAGCAGGAGGGCCGGCTTACCTTTATCTAGGATTAGGGTGATTTGATTCTTCAGATCTAGTAACGCAGTTTCAGTTCCATGACCTTTACAGAATCCGGACTGCCTTTTGCCTAGGACAGAGTTGTTTTCCAGGTAGGCCTGTATCTGCATATGTGCAGCTTTATCTAGGATTTTTAAGAGAAATGGAACCGTTGTAATGGGCCGGTAATTGTTAGGTTGGGCGGGGTCCAAGGTTGGTTTCTTTAAGAGCGGGCGTACCCACGCCTCTTTAAGGCTGTCCGGGACTTTACCCGTCTTGAATGAGGCATTAATGAAAGCTGTGATGATCGGTGCGAGGGGTGCAGCACACTCTTTGATTATGTTGGGGGGCAAATGTCGCCTTTGCATTGAGATGGTTTGAGCTGTTTAAGGATGTGGAGAGTGTCCGACTCGGTGATTGGCGAAAAATTGAATTTTGAGGTGTGCTTATCTTTGGCGGTATTGACGGAGAGGGTCTGTTGGGGGTGTAGAGCCCTATAGTGTTCTGCTATTTTAGTTTGGAGAAGGTCTATTTTATTTAACATCGCTGTTTGGATGCTATTGCACCAGGCTTCATCCTTAACAATCTCATCTGTGCAGATAGGGGGGATAGTGAGCTCTTTAAAGATGGTGAAGAGCTCTTTTGAGTGGGAGTTGGCTTCCAGGATACGTTTATTGTAGGTTTCTGACTTTGCCTTGAATATGGCATTTTTGTATTTTTTAGAGATACAAAGGAAGTCTACTTTGGTGGCCTCACAGGGATTTGCCTGCCATGTTTTGAGGGCTTGGCGCTTACGTTGGCGCAGATTTAGTAAGTCATCCGTGAACCATGAGTTAGAATGAAACGATTTTTTTTCTTTTTTGTTTTCAAGAGGGGCTGCGGTATTGATGGCCATGGTGAGCGTGTTTTTGAAGATCTCTGCTAGAGTGTTGGGGTTGGAGGAAAACGGGGGTGCTAGGCATGGGGTGTTAAGGAAGGGACATATATTGTCTGCTGTGAGTTTTTTGGCACTTCTGGTTAGCGTGGCCGGTGCAGGTTTTAGAGGTTTGGAGTAAGATGATATGGGGATGCAGAATTGGAGGCAGTTGTGATCAGACCATGGGAGGGCTGTGTTAGAGTTGAGGGTGGATTGACAGTTGTGATCTGCCACCCAGTCTAAGATGCAGCCTTTATTATGGGTCGGGGCAGTGATTAATTGTGTGAATCCTAAATCTGTGAGGTTTCTTGCGAGGGTGGCAGCTTCTTTGTCGAGTTTATCATTAAATCCAAGATTGAGGTCTCCTAGAAACAGTGTTTTGGAAGTTTGTTTGAGGTTTTTTCCAAGAAGATGGTTGACTATGCTTTTGAAGTTATTAGCCGGGCCTGGGGGTCTATATATGACGTGAATGTTTACCGTATTTTTGGGAGAGAGGGTAAGTTTGGCTGAGAGGATGTCAGTGGTGTCTTCCTCGGGGGTGGGAGTCTGTCTTAAGGCTAAGGTGTCTTTAAAAATCAGTGCAACTCCGCCTCCTATTTTAGTTAATCTATCCTGTCTTAGGATCGAATATCCTAATGGTACAGCTAAGCTGATGGTCGGTCCAGCGGCAGAGTGCAGCCAAGTTTCTGTTATGGCTAACATATCTAGGTCCTGATTGGTAATAATGTCATTAACTTCTATAGCGTGGGCGTTGAGTGAGCGAACATTTAATAACGCACATCTGAGGTGTTGGATCTTTTTTGGTTGTGGTGGCTTGAGGAGTGTGCTAGTGATGGACTTTTTGGTAATGTGTGTAGGCTTGCTAGTCAAGTGGTGTCCGACTTTACGCTGGTCATGTGGGGTTTGATCAGGGTTTTTTTCTTTCTAGGAGCTTGTTGGCGGAGGACTAAGTACACAGAGAAACAAGGGGGAAATACCAACAAGCTACCTTTCAATATCCTCACCAGAGGTTACAAAACTGGATCTCAAAACATGTCCATGTATTCCTAAACCATCAGTCTTTTAGCAAATATAAAGAGATGGAGGGCTCACTTTTAACAAAAATATCTCATATATTTATTATATTTTGTAATAAAACCGACCATTCGGTCACATTTGCAAATCTCATCAAACATAAAACATAAAAAGAGACAATGAATCAATAGTTTGGATCTTTGTGTTCATTCACATGATACGTTGTAACAAAACGTGATGTTAGTAGCACATGGGTGACTTTGAATTAGCTTATTAATATTTGAGCTAAACAATCCCCATTTTCCT
Source organism: Ambystoma mexicanum (assembly GCF_040938575.1). Taxonomy (NCBI): domain Eukaryota; kingdom Metazoa; phylum Chordata; class Amphibia; order Caudata; family Ambystomatidae; genus Ambystoma; species Ambystoma mexicanum. The sequence goes on along the minus strand of NC_090935.1, from coordinate 362,931,323 downwards.
TGTGTCGACGTAAGCAAATTCGTTTCCAGCCTTAATGTTTTAATTCCATCCCATTCCTGTGGGATTCTAATCTACATAATGCAGAAGTGGAAAAATAACTTGGTGATACATCAGTATATAAACGGATACCAACTGACCCGACTCCCGATATTTTGGAAGAAATAACAAGCCTGATGACACATGCCTTACAACAAGGGTGGATAAATGATGACGAAAAGAGATTTCTTATTAATAGACAATCAGTCATTCCAGCTTTCTATTGTCTACCGTAAGTCCATAAAAATCTGAATGCTCCACCTGGTCGCCCTATTGTCTCGGCTATTGGTTCATTGCTTGACCCACTATCAGTCTATGTAGATGTATTTCTCAGGCCTTTTGTTAACAAGATGAAATCGTTTGTACAGGACTCCACTTCGATGATAAAAATTCTTGATGAGCTAAAAATTGAATCACAAGATTTGTTGGTTACATTAGATGTGACGTCCCTCTACACTAATATACCACAGAAAAAATGTGTGGAGGTGATTCAAAACTTGTTGGAAACTCGCGAGGATAAACATCCACCATCAGCATTCCTTGCTGAGTGCATTCATCTTGCACTAACTAGGAATTTTTTCATATGTAAGGGGGTCTTTTTTCAACAACTGTATGGCACCAGTATGGGGGCAACATTTGCCCCAGACCTGGCCAATCTGTACATGAACAATTTTGAAATCATGAACATCTATGCCAATGACAACCCATATCAGGAAAACATCAAGGCCTGGTATCGCTACATAGATGATATTTTCATGATCTGGCGAGGCACTAAGGATGATCTCGGTTTGTTCACCTCATGGCTGAACACAAGAGAAGCTTCAATACGATTTACATGTGAATCGAATTGTAGTGAAATCCCATTTTTAGATTTATCAATCTACCGTATGCCGGATAACAAGATTGGCACGAGTCTTTACAAAAATCCCACCCAGAAGAATACTTTACTAGAATTCCACAGCTACCATCCGCAATTACTGAGGGAAAACTTACCCTTTGGCCAGTTTCTCCGTATTAGGCGCAACTGCTCTGATAAAGCTGATTTCAAAAATCATAGTCAGAGTCTGAAAACCAATCTAAAAGAGAGGATATCCTTCGTATATTATCAGAAGAGCCTCTAAAAAGGCTGCTAACATATCAAGGACAGATTGTCTATCTAAACAAGATAAAACTACGCTAGACAAAATTACCTGTGTGTCCTCGTTTACACCAATTAGCAATGATTTGAGAAAAACCATTTTGGCTAACTGGAAAATGATTAATACAGAAGATTTCAGTATCCCTCCCCCCGCTTTGCATTCATGCGCCTCACTAACATCAGAGACAAACTGGTCCATACTTATCCGGTGCCTAAAATAAATCTAAATGCCCAAACCACACTGTGGCAATTACCTCCGGTAATAGGACATTTTAAATGTGGAAAATGCAACATGTGTCAATTCACAAACAATTTAAAAACTATTGACCTTAAAGATAAAACGTGGAAGTTTGAGACTTTCAGTAATTGTGCGACCAAATGGGTTGTGTATTGCATTATATGCCCATGTGGGCTTGTGTACATTGGAAAAACAAAACGCCCGGTGCGCACTAGAATCGGAGAACACCGTGGGTGTATAAAAAACAACACAGCGGAAAAGCCATTGGTCGAACATTACAAAAAAGCAAAATACACACAACGATATCTTTTGGTGTGTGTTACAAAAGATGGATGACCATCCTCGTGGTGGTGACCGTGACAAAAGCCTGCGAAAACTTGAACAGAAATGGATATATAATTTGAACTCAGTAAAACACGGTCTGAATTTATATATTTAATGGGGACTATTTTTGCACAAATAATACGCCAATATTCCACTGTGGCAAAATAATTCCCGAGGTACATATACCAAGAAACCCTCGGAATAACGCATCTGTTACTTTTTAAATAATATATAGTGACTCAATGTAGTCTAACATACTACAATTTGATTTGTTTGCCACACAGTGTATTAATTTGTTGACATCAAGCTCCTTTGCAATATGGCCGGCCTCTGAGGAAACAGATTTTGCCCCACTGACGAGTATTTCTGGCCTTTTGCCGTGTCACATGACCTGATCCACTATGGTAGTGTCTAAATGACGGTGAAACGAACGGCAGCTCCATGTTAGTTGCCGAGAGCATTCGTCTGCAGTCTGAGTCGATCGAGAACTGCAAATAGAATCTGTACATCGCCGCTAGATTTACAAGGTAATGTGGGAGCACTTATAGAAATAGTTTAGTTTTCTTTTTTCTGAAATGGCCCTTGTTAGTAATCGCGGCCGCGCACGTGTTCTTTGTTTCCCTGACTTGCACACTAGGTTCAGGTGGACACTTGCACCATTTAGTGACTTCAAGAAACTTGTTACTTTGAACTTGAAATCAGTAAAGCAGAACACACGTGGTAGGTCGTAACACTTTATCTGTCTGCTTCTGGTGTTAGATTTAAATCATTGACACTTTGTCTGCAAAATAGTAAAAGACCGCTGGGTGTCTTTTTTCCTTGTAGTCACAGTAAAGACTGACTAATAACAACGGCTCGTGGAAGAATTGCCGTTCTAACTGGCGAATTAATATATCGCTGATAAGGAGCTGAAATAGGTATGCCTCCTTATATACATTTGAAAAAATAGGCAACCGTGTTGCTCGTTGTGAATATGACCAAAGAAAGATATGTCTACACTAACAAACAGATCCACTCTGTTGATAAATGGAGAGTTAGCTATCCATCTCTGTCATATGAATTGTATAGCATAACTGGATTGACTCCACTGTATGATACCCACCCCACTAGATAGAGAGGTCTAACATAGGTTCTCTATCATTGCTGCATGTATGAAAAAATACTGAAAATAATGAAAGGCTTGCTTGTTTGTCCTATATTTGATATAGATATCTCTGTTTTTTATTTATCTTGAGACAATACACAATTGACCTTGTGACATTCAGTACCCTCTAACACGAGGTTTTGAACTGTGTCCTGAAGAAAGCCTTACATACACAGCTAACCAATATAAGAACATGGATAAGTCGTTGTGGAATTAAAACATTAAGGCTGGAAACGAATTTGCTTACGTCGACACAAGGAAAATGGGGATTGTTTAGCGCAAATATTAATAGGCTAATTCAAAGTCACCCATGTGCTACTAACATCACTTTTTGTTACAACATATCATGTGAATGAACACAAAGATCCAAACTATTGATTAATTGCCTCTTTTTATGTTTTATGTTTGATGAGATTTGCAAATGTGACCGAATGGTCGGTTTTATTACAAAATATAATAAATACATGAGATATTTTTGTTAAAAGTGAGCCCTCCATCTCTTTATATTTGCTAAAAGACTGATGGTTTAGGAATACATGGACATGTTTTGAGATCCAGTTTTGTAACCTCTGGTGAGGATATCGAAAGGTAGCTTGTTGGTATTTCCCCCTTGAAAGCAACAATGGGTAAGTGTTCTACAGTTCCCAGAAGAGCAAAATGATCCCAAACTAGCTAAACCGGGCAGCACGAGGGCACGACTAACTAGCTAGTTCCAAACCAAGGTGTAACAGCAGAGCGTCCCAGAAAGAACCCGCAAACCTCAAAGAAGTGTCCTCAGGTGAATACCAGAAATCCTCAGCAAAGCGTCCATATAGTGTCCAAAAATCACGAAGAAGTTGAAATCCAGGAATCAATAGAAAGTAAAAATAGTGACCAAGTATCAATTCAGCAGTGCATCCCAAAGTCACTTGGTAGAAGGTTGATTAGTGCGTTGTAAGAACTAAAGTTTGTGAAGCGTTTACTAAACAGATACCAGCAGTGATAAAAGTAAAGGAAGTTCTTGAGTCAAAGAAGACCTGCAATATCAACCGTTTGCATATGGTTAACAGGACCGGAATTTCCAAACACAGCAGGCTGCACTCACACGCCGTAGAGAACGAGCAAAGCCATAGGGCAGAGCTCGGCTGTGTTCGGCTGACAGAAAACAGTCTGAGGGAACAATCCGATTGAAGCGTAAGCAAAAACAAAGTCGGGTGGAAGCGCTGGAGTTCCAATAACCAGGTAAGCAGCAGGAGGGAAGGGGACCGGGCATCAAGAAACAATGAAGGGCAATCCAAGGAAACGTAGTCAAAGTGGAAAGCAGGATTCGGATAACAGGAAATCAGGATGCAAAAGTGCGACTTAACAACACGAAAAGCACTTGTTAAGGAGCACTCGAGCAGTGTCCCAGAGCCGCATATAATGATGCAGAGGGACGCAGACGTTGCCTTTGAATCACGTGATCTCTCTTTTTCCCGGAATGTCGGGAAACGTAGTTTCTTCTGTATTGGAGCTGTGCAAGGCGCCAGGGCAGTTTCCATGTCTTCCTATGGGAGGTAGGCAAGACTGCACGGGGCATGACACTGTGAAATTAATCAAAAAGGGAAAATGAAAATGAACAATGAACATTTTAAAAAATGTAGTTTGAATATGTCATGTAAGTTCAAAATCAGGCTGCAACGGTAGCCCACATTCAAAGTAAAACCTTACCTTAGTGAGCATACCGAAAACATGAGTAAGTATGAATACCGATTAAACAAATACAGGGACTTTTGTAAATTGGTGAGTGTCTCTGATATTGTCATAGCCTAAAATAAGAATTAAACAGTGCCTACATTAAATTACCAAAAACATAAGGGTTATGCAAACTGATTACATTTTGAAGAAAAACATCACATCAATAAAGCATACAAATTCAATAAAACGTGATTATTCATATATGGAGAACCATTGGCATCTACATCCATACATAATAATTCATGAGTACTTGTCCTGATCCTCGTCTAGAGAAACCCAAGAGAGCGGGGGGGAGGGTTGTTCAGTCTTTTATCTTGTGAAATACCTTTACAAGTTCTACATTACTCAGATAAGTCTTTCTGTAAGTATACACAAATGCAATATAGACAAATACATCTGAAACCAAAAGGTTAGTGACCAATTAGATATTTCAATGTCTAGAAATTCCAGATCTAAGATGACAGTTCCCTAAACTCCAGAAGTACAAGCAAGCAAGCAAACAAGATTGAGAATCTCATAAAGAAAGATACAGTCCATACCCAAATTCCTAAGAACATACACATGGAAAATGTAAGAATCATAAATAGCATAGGAAGTTACAGTCTTCATTCGTTCCATTTGGTGACACTGTCAATCCAAAAGACCTGTTGGTCTAATCTTTGTGCCAGGTTGTCGTTTGGTCTGCATCTATGAACCTTCTCTGAGCTCTGGAATCAGATCTGCAAGATATTATGTTGTGCCATCCAACGTCCTGCTACTGAAAAGTTGGTATTGCGTGTCTGTATGTTGGAGCAGTGTTCATTTGCAGTGTATCCCAGACTGTCCAATGTAATAGATTCCACATAGGCAACATATGGCGTAAATGATTTTGGCTGTAAGTGGCATAATGGCGTAATAAGACTTTCTCTCCCGATCATAGATGGTATACAACATTGCAGTTGGTGCAGTGCATACAGGGAAAAGTCCCAGTGGATTTATTGGGTTCAGATGCAATCTTTGAGGAATCTGTGTTTCAAATTAGTACTGCATTTGTATGCAAAAACAGGTGGATCATGGAATAGATGCTGAACTCTATTGTTACACGTGATGACATTCCAATTCTTCTGTGTAATGTTTTTAATATTTCTGCTTTTTAAGGAGTATTTTGAGATGAATACCAAACTTGATGTGGAATCCTCTTTAGTACCCTCCCATAAAAGTTTGTCTCAAGAAATTTGATCCAATCTTTCCCTTTGTGCACTGGTTTTGTGCATTTGTAACCTCTGTCAATAAACTTTTGACTCATGATATCCGCTTGTGCTGAAAATTCATTATCATTGCACACAATATGTTTTACATGTAAAAGTTGACAGTATGGAAGATTCTATAGCAAGCTATATGATTGTAAACTCAAGCGATGTAAGATTATTGTTCCTATCGGTAGGCTTTCGGAAGATGTTAGTGAGACTTTGATTGTTTACTGTGATTATTGTGTTCACATCAAGAAAGTGTATTTCTTCTCAACTCAACTCAGCTGTGATATTTATTCCAGGATCAATGTCATTGATATAGGTAAAAAGAACTTTAAGTGATTCCATTGAACCATTCCATATCCCAAAAATATCATCAATATACCTGACCCAAAAAGTCAAATAGTTATGCCAAAGCAGGTGTTTTAAAATGTGGTCACATTCAAATCTGTGCATACAGCAGTTAGCATATGATGCTGCCAAAATGATTAGCAATATAATTGCGCATCTGAACACAGTAATAATAAAAAAAATAATAATTTGCCATTTATATAGCGCTACAAACCCTCAGGTATCTGAGCGCTGCTTATTATTACCCACGGTGTGTGGTGCTCATTTATCGACCTCGGAAGGATGAAAGGCTGAGTTTGGCCCTGCCGGGATTCGAACCTGCGTTAGCAGGCTCTGCACAATGTCAAAGCGAGCGCTTTACTCGCCTGTGCCACTTGACCAGCTGACTCTATACCCAACAAGGCAGCTGTTGGGATGGGCAGTGGGTGATAAAAGTGCATTACATTAGCACATTATGAATTCTAACTGCTCTTTAATTAACACCATTCTTGAGTCTGCTCCTGATCAGTTAGAGTTGGGAGTGAATTTTACTTCACTTTGTAGATTTATCACTGAGCACTTGTTAATTGGCAACCCCATCCTAAGAGGAAGATTCCAGTGGCCTGGTTTAATAGTGATCACACCAGAACTAAAAGGAATCTCCTCTCCCTAAATAAATACAGGTACAATCCAGAAGCAAGGTTAGAGCTGCCAAAGCCAAATATTTAAGGTGTGACAAAGGCCTTAAAAAGGGAACTAGACTCCTCCACTTCAACTGAGTTGGTAGATTACATGACAACCAATAACTCAAAGACATTCTGGGAATTGGTTACGCTTGGCCCCATTTATACCAGAGGGCATTGTGGCCTGGAGACCACAGTCCCTGACAATTTGTGGATTAAAGATTTCTCCTCCTTGTATGATATAGATCCATGTTGCATGACTTAGGACTGGGAGCCACCAATTTGCACCTTTACCGCTGTTAAAATTGACTATTTAGGAATTTCAGAAAGCTATATACGCACTAAGATTCAGTCACTGCCCTGGCCCTGACAGTATTCCCGCAGACTTGTTCCAGGAGATCTTATCGGCTGTTGTACTAACTATAGGTTTCAATGCAACATCTAGGACGGCATTTTTCCTGAGTCATGGAAAACGGCCAAAACTCCCCCTTTTTAGTAAATCGGGTGGATGACAGTTTGGTTATAGGGCTATTTCCCTCCTGGATTCAACCTTCAAATGTTTTTGGGTGAGATTTGTTGGTCGAATTGGAGCACTGGGCCGATACTAACTGCATTTATTCGACTGTCCAGCTGGTCTGGGCACAGAGAAAAGGCCTTAAATATTTACCTGTTGATAACTAAATCAGTATACCTAAAACAGAAGCAGTATATCTTGCCTTCATGGACCTGAGTACTGCCTTTGATAAGGTAAACAGCTAGAAGTTATGACATGTGCTCAGGTCCTTGGAGTTTCCATCTGTCCTGGCAAACCTATTACTGGGTCTCCATCTTGATACAAAAGCATGTGTGAGGAGTGGGGCTAATGGACAATGCACAGATATGTTTTCAGTAAACTCAGGCGTACGCTGCGGCTGTGTATTGGCCCCCTCCTGTTCTCCATCTATATCAATGGGCTTTATGAATATGCAGACAGGGGCTGATGTACCAAAAATGGGTGATAATGCTCGCCCAGTCCTGGCCTATGTCGACGATACAGTGCTAATTGCAAGTATGCTGTACATGCTACAACGGCTAATCACAACATACACCAGCTTTACGAACGGTCTTGACCTTCAAATCAATGCTGGCAAAAAAGCAGTTATGATCTGCCAAGCGGGAATGCGCCAATTAAAATTGCCAGCTAGAAAATGTTTACGGCAGTGTCCCCCGACTGCCCGAGGGGCTGCGGCCAGAGGGGCTCACGAGGCCACATGTGGTGGCACTGTCCGAAAGTGCAGGCATACTGGGCAGAGGTGAGGGGCTGGATGGCTGAGGTCACGGAGGAACTGCTTCCCCAGGCCCCCCTGACGGTGCTGTTGGGCCTCCCGCCAGAGACCTCGGACCTCTACAGGTACCCCAGAATGTGGGAAACGATGCTACGGGCGGGGAGAGTGGCATTGGCACAGAAATGGAAGAGCCCGGAGACCCCATCCAAGGCTGACTGGCTAAAGAAATTGAAAAACTTGTTTCTAATGGACAAACTAACGGCCATGGTGAACAACGATTCTGGGTCATTCCTTGAAAATTGGCAGGGGGTAAGGGAGGCCTGGGGATGGGATGTGCACTGAGGCCAGGGGGGGGAGCCGGGCGGGGCTCGGGGGGACTAAGCCGAAAGACTGGACCATAAAGTACCAGGGACCCCATGGGCGGAAGGGGCGCCCACGGCCCGGGGACATTCGGTCGGCCGTCGGCCATCAGAGAACACCGACGCTCACATTCACTACCAAAGTAATGGACGCAAAAGAAAAGTCCTAATCTCCCTATGTCATGGATCATGTTGGTAAAACGAGGGGTGGGGGGAGGGGGGGTTCGAAGAGGGGGGCGGTTGGGTGGGTGGGGGGGGGAGTTTGCTGGGCAAGTGCACCGTGAACAACTGATGATTACAAATATTGCCTGCTTGTTATACTCTTTAAAATGCCAATAAAACCAAAGTTTAAAAAAAAAAATTGCCAGCTATGTTTATCAATAACAGTGCTATCCCGTTAGTAATTCAATTACTTAGGCATTTGTTTTATTTCTAAGCTGTCTGGGGCATCACATATTGTAATACAAACTGCCAGATTTAAATAAGCTTTAGGGGGTGTAGTTTGCTTCATTAGAATATCAAATCACAACCAATCGACTTCATCAAAAATATTGGACTACATTAAAGCAGTGTCCGTGGTCAAATGTGGGGCCTCATTATGGGGCTATGTGATCCCAAAAGACATAAAAGTGGCAGAAAATACATGTTTCAAATCTCTGCTAGGACTGCCAGGCTCAGTTCCCAATTATGGCATGCACATGGAATTAGATGCCCCATTTTTAGAAGATTTGGACCAACCCAAAGTATGGGTTAACACAACTAATACTAACGGAGATATTAGCCAAACCTAGAACCTTGAACATCCCATGTCTCCATTATGTTAAAACCGGCCGTGACAAACTGAATTCACTACAGCACCTTTTGAATCCTAATAACTTGACCCCTCCATAGCCAAGGCAAATGAAATCTTGGCTAATTAATCACACAATTGAGTGGACAGAAGTACTGGAAATTATTAAATAAGCATGCATTAATTTTCGAACGTTCAGACAAAGCACTCTTGGTATGGCATCACTAGGCAGGCGATTCTGAAACAGCTGCCAGAATTGGACCTCTTACAGAAGGTTAGAATGGAGTCAATCTGCTGCAGAATATTTCCTATTTAAGGGGGTGAGACCATCACCTTGCCCCATTTGAATATGAAGCACAGAAGAAAATGTATTTCAGCTATCCCGGGGGGCTTGGGGGTGGGTGGTATAGTCTGCACAAAAGTCATCTGCCGTAGAGGTGAAGATAAAGGTTCCAAGAATGGAGAATTACCCTTCCCTTAACCAACATTTGGGCTGACCTATTAGCTGTACAAGGCTTACACAAACTGAGTCCACTTGTACCCACTGCTAGACGTAACAGATCCTTTAAGTAATCCTCCCTGGCTGAAAAGTGAAAAATAAATGGCTTACATTGCCTTTGCAGACGATGGGCACAGCCCCATAGCACCCAGAAGTCATGAAATGGCTGTGGACCCTGTTTTCCAGCTGCAATCCATTTTTGATCCTGCTCGGGATGCTTTTTGGGCTACTGCAAGCAACCAAAGAAGCCTTTGATACTAACCACTTTTCGATCCACTGTTAATCAATCACCGGCCTCCCGCCGTCCTCCCTTGTGCCCCTGAGAAGTGTCTTCATGCTGCTGCACACCTCATCATGGGTCTATGCAGATACGACCACACCCCCCCCCCGGCTCTCAGCGACCTTCACTGGCTCCCACGAATCAGCTTCAGGTCTTGCTGCATCATCTACAAGGCCCTCATGTAACCAAGCTACCTCTCAGAGAAACTCAGCATCTACAGAGGACAGCACATCACCAAAAGCCAGGACATGAGTAGACTTGAAATCGGCTGCTGCAAAAAGGAATGGGCCTGAAAACAAGCCTTCTTTGCCTATGCCCAAGACCATGGAACCTCCTCCCCATCAGCATCCGACTCGCCCCCACGCTCTTATAATTCAGAACAGAACTCAAGACCCATGTCTTCAAGAAGTCCCTCCTCCTCAACACCTAGGTCATCACGTCGCTCCCCACGCCACCTGACTCACTAGACACCATCTGCCCCTCTCCTCCCTCCCACCCTGTACAGCTGTACCCATCCTCTGTGCCACTCTGTATCCTAAACCACACTGTATATCTGTTCTGTTATTACCTCTGAGAAGCGCATGTTATGCATCTTTATTGTTGTATACCGCTGTAAAGCACTCTGTTGTGTATCTGTATTGTTGTATCCCTCTGTAAAGTACTCTGTTGCTTCTCGAAGTTAGGTCTGCGCTCAATAACTACAATAATAATAACAATAATAATAATGATAAATTGAATAGCCTGTCTGAGCTTCAGCCATCTTCTAGCCGATCGACATAGAAGAAGGGCATTAGATTGATTATTTTATTTATTTATTCATTTTAACAATTTTGACAACGCCCAAACCTATGGGTATAATAGTGTTAGAACAGCATAGATAAGGCAGTACAATAAAATGTGGGTAATGAAATAGATTTTATTCATATTTGTCAAACAGACATGTTTTGGTTAGAAGGTAGTGAAGTATTGCTCATTGTGGATATGAGCAGGTGGTGCATTGCAGAGGGTGGGAGCGGTGACACTGAAACTGACTCCACCAGCTCTTTTTCTCTTAAAGCATGGTGTAAACAGTGAGATACTAGAGTTGGATCTAAGCGTGCATGTAGGGGCATTTACAGTAATGCATTTGCTGAGATACTGGAGGGCAATTTCGTGAACACAGTGATGAGTGATGGTAAGTATTTTGAATTCCACCCAGGCTTTGATGGGCAGCCAATGGGCTTTGCGTCTAGCCTCAGAGCTATGATCCGAGCATTAAAGACTGAGGGCAGAGCCCACAGCTTTATTCTGGAGCAGTTGGAGTTTTGACATGTTGGTTTTGGAGGTGTCCACGAGCAGGACGTTGCAATAGTCTAGTTTGGAGAGGATCAATGCGTGTGCTAGTGTGATGCAGCTGCTCAGGGAGAGAAACTGCCTGCAAAGAGAAATTAGTCTGGCTGTGTAGGCAGTGGATGAGGCAAGGGCATTGACCTGTCTGTTCATATTTAAGTCGGCTTTGAGGTAGACCCCTAGGGCTTTTATCTGATTAGAGACTGGGATGGGTGTGCCATCAATGTAGTAGGATGAGAAGGCGGAGTCAAGGTGTCTGATCCTGCGAGGGTATCCAATGACGAGGAGCTCTGTTTTCTCATCATTCAGACATAGGTTGTGAGTGGCCATCCAGTTTTGGATGGTGCTGTAGACTTCATTGATTTTAATTGAGTCACTGTCAAGGTCACCGGAAAGCAGGACGAAGATCTGAGTGTCGACTATGGAATTTGTGTAGATGATACCGTTGACATCAAGGAGGTCAAAGAGGAGCTTTGCATAGGTGTTGTAGAGGGTGGGCGAAAGGCATATGCCTTGTGGAACAACCAGGGGTGCTGGCATGGCATCGGCAGCTCGTTCGCCTATGAACACCCAAGTGGTCCTACAGCTAAGGAAAGATTTGATCCAAGTGGTAGCTTCTGGAGAGAAGTAAAAGTGTTGGTTGAGATGCTGGCAACGAATATTATGGTCAACCAAGTCAGAGGCCGCGGATATATTGGGTAGAAGGAGAATAGCTAGGCTGCCAGAATCTCTGATGGAGTCCATTTGTATTTTAAGGTCCAGGAGGGCAGTTTCTGTGCTGTACCTGGGGCGGAAGCCGGATTATTTTTTGCTGAGTAGCTGGTTTCTTTCTAGAAATTGTTGGACTTGCAGATAGGCTAAGTGGTCCAACCTTTTTAGAAGGAAAGGGACAGTAGTAATGGACTGGTTATTGGGTGGTATAGCGGGGTCTAGAGACGTTTTTCTCAAGAGGGCGGTGGCCCATGCAGATTTGATAAAGGAAGGAACTGTGCTAGTTGTGAAGTATGCATTGGTGAAATCAGTGATAATGGTTGTGAGAGAGGGGGCACAAAGTTTCACAATATGGGCAGGGCAGGAGTCTCCTTTACAGTTGGAGAGTTTGAGAGTACTAATTGTGCCAGCTACTTGCTCAGGAGAGACTTGGCTGAATGCAAACAGGGGAGTGTTCGAGACGTCGTCATTCCGAGGCAGGATATTCAAGTCGATCCCCTGGGACTTGCCCGCAAGCAGGGCTTTTATGGCATTAATCTTGCATAGTAGTGCTTCGGTTTTATGGGAGAGGACATTTTGTATAGTGGTATACCAGACTTTGTTGGCTCGTATACTAACTGCGGGAGGATAGTACTTTCCAACTCTCGTAGTATTGCAAAATGTTATTTGCTTTTAGAACTGGCATTGGCAATTCTGTCGTTTTAGCTGTTGGAATTACAGGAGAGGATTACCTTTTTTTATATTTGAGGGCCAAAATGGGAAGGGTCTCAGACTTTTCAGGCGAACATTTTTCTTTTGCAGAGGTTGTTGTTTTTGTGAGGTTTAGGCGCTTTGGCTTTGAGTGAGGCGTGTAAGTCAAGGGCTTGGAGCAAGCAGGTATGTTATAGGATAGCTAGATCATGGAAGGAATGGTTGGGACCTGATGCATAGGTGCTGAAAGCTGTAAGAAGGGCAGGTTAAAGGTTGTCATGTTTCAGCTTCCGTGTGTTGCGCATCGGAATGGGGGCTTGTGGGCAGGATTTTGAGGAGCTTAGAGATGGTGATGGTGATGTGTATGATAGAGTGGTCGGACCAGGGAACTTGGACAATGGCCAAGATATTAGGGTGGACATTACTTGTTATAATCCACTGAAGGATTTGTCCTTTGTCATTGGTATGTGTGGAAATTAGTTGGGTGAAACACATGTGACTAAGGGCAGCTGATAGTGCAGTAGCTTTGATTGTCTGAGGCATCATTAAAGCCAAGATTGATATCTCTCAAAATGATACATTTGATTGCAGGTTTCATAAGGGGCGTGATCGGGAGTGGGATGTCCAGGTCGGCGGCGCTAGGTCCATTAGGCTGTCTATAAATTAACAGCATATTAAAAGTCGTTTGAGGATAGGTAGTCGGTTTTAGGAGTGGCATTTCGTATCCTGGGGTGGGGGAAGAGGGCAGGTCCTGAATTGGAGTGAGGGTTTAGAGATATGGGCAACCCCACCTCCTGGCACATTGGTTCAATCAGCTGTGTAGATGGTGTAGTCTGGGGGATGGCCAGGGACAGGAGTGGTCTGGAAGCATCATGGAGCCAGGACTCTGTGAAGGCTACGAGGTCTAACTGTAGCTCCAAGATGAGATCATGGAATTCCACAGCGTGTGCTCCTTGGGACCTGGCATTGATGAGGGCGCATTTGAGTGAGTCTGTGGGTAGCATAGTAGTGGGGCTCCTGAGAGAGTTAGGTGGTGCCAGCGGTGCCTTGGGGGAGTGTGTTATCGCAGGTGTAGAAGTCTTAAGATCTGTTTGCGCCAATGGGGGTGAGACTGAGTTATGGCGACTGGTCCTGGGCTGAAGTCTTTGTCGGCATAAATTGCCTAGGCATGGGACTGCATAGCCCGACCCCAGGACCCTAGGAGTTTGGGGGTGGAGGATTGCCAGCAATGGTGCAGACTGAGCAAGGGGTGACCCCTAGTTTGTTCCAAGGGGGCTCTTTGGTGGAGTGCTGCACCAATCCATTTGAGTAAAGGCAAAAATGTTGAGGCAAGGGGGAGTCACAGGCATAGATGGAACTAGGAGCATCAGGACATTCAGTGTGGTACTTGCACAGGCAAAGGGTGTTGCAGGCATTTAGGCGGCAGCGAGTAAGGAGGTAGCTGAGAGCGTATTGTGGCAGCCTGCTACTTGATACATGTGCCAGCAGTTGGGCAGAGCAGGAGCTGCTGCAGGAAATTGGGGGCAATAGGCTTTGAAGCAGATAATATATAACTATTACAATGATCCGCTTGAGACATAGGCGTACAACTGGGTAATGCAGGAGCTAATGCGGGCAATTGGGATGCAGTAGGCATTGAAGCAGGTAGAAAAATCCCTATTACCACGTGTCGCTGGATATGCATGCAAACAATTAGATGATGCAGGAGCTGCTGCAGACAATTGGGGGCAATATGTTTTGAGGCAGATACAATATCATTGTTACAATTAGCTGCTTGAAATATAGGCATACAAGGAGCTAATGGGGGCAATTGAGAAACAGAAAAAATATCACTATTACAATGATCCGCTTGAAACATAGTCATACAATTGGGTAATGCAGGAGCTAGTGCGGGAAATTGGGATGCATTAGTCATTGAAACAGGTGAAAAGTCACAATTACCACGTGCCGCTTGATGTGCATGAGAGCAATTAGATGTTGCAGGAGCTGCTGCAGGCAATTGGGGGGCAATGGGTATTATAGAATGATACTGTGGTGCAGTAGGTTCATTTTGTGGATCGGGTTAGGAATGTTAATTGGTTCTGTCCCTGTCCCTGCCATTGAGGGTCCTAGAGACTGGTAAGACCCCACTCCCTACCTTTTTTTAAAATACATTATCTGTGATCTTGATATGGCTGCTGAAATTATTGCCTGTGTATATGGGTTCCGGTCGTGGAGGACTGGTTTTTGGGCAATTCTCAGAGCGGTGGGTGGCATCCACTCAAGCAGTGATGGACTTTTCTTGACGAGCCTTGGGCCATATCTGTGTCCCACTGGAGAGTGGTGGAGAGCTGTCTGCTGAACGCTTGAATGAGTGTGCTGCAGAGATACTTGGAGATGGGACTAAACAAAGATGTTTTGAGTATTGGATGTTCAGACTATTTAAGTGGTGGGAGGGCTATGTTTTATGAAGCTATGTTTACATGTCCTCAATCCCTGTTTGAGATACATGACCAAATTTGCGTCTGCTTTAATTCGTCGGGCCTATAGCAGCCCTGATTAAAAGGTAGATAACATGTCTTGTCAAAACCATTCACCCAACAGCCGGAAACTAGTCCTCATCTAACTTTCCTCCACTCCCTATTGGAGCAGTTCTATTCTTCTCCTTATCCTCCCTGCACCTACAGCCAGCACCTTTGTCATGCAGCACCTTTGTGGATCCCTCCCAACTGTACCAAATGGCTGTTTGTCATTTAGAGAGCTCAGGCACCAAATTCTCTTTGCCCATGGCCACTATTACAACACATTTCCCTTCAGCCTTCTCCTTCTCATCTTTCTTTTCTTTACAGCCTGATCCTTGACATGCTGCAGCTCTAGCCCCGCTTCCCCAGTCACACTACAAGCTCTCAGACACATTTGTATTTCTCCCAATTATACCGTAGGCAGCTTTGACACTTCCCTTACTCCTAATATATTCCTATCATATATAATTCACTCAATAAAATCCCTAATTACAATATTCCCAAATGTAATTTGTCTAAGGATTCGAGAGCTTCTAAAAATGTAATTGTTGCTGAAACCGATGGACCATATTCCGCACTAAAAATCATTGCCCATTGCCCATGCTTTGCCCACAGATACATCTTTAAAATAAAAAAATAAAAATTGCATATATGATCGCCTCAGCAAAATCAATTTTGGGCACATAGTAATGAAGTGTCTTAATGGTTCAATGTGATTTTCACAAAATTTACATTTTCAATGCCATCCCATCTTTTGATCTGATTCCCATTATCTCTCTTGTTAGCCCAAAATGTAAACTGAATTTTAAGAAGCTTTTCTGAATGATATCACATGGGAAGCTACTTAGATACTTTGGCAGTGAATTCAGTGATCTTCATTTGTATACATAATTTTTTTAAAAACTTATATTTATGCCACTCCTCTATGGTACAACACCAATCAAATGACCAGAACATATTGTTTGACCTGTCAGGCCTGTCGATTAAGGTTTCAACTGAAATATTAGCCACCTTTAACCAATTCAGACAGTCCCCCTTCCATCCTGAGATGAGCACTATTCGATGGTCCTTCATTAGTGGGTTTAAAAATCGTAGAATGGAAGCTAAATTACCCTTCAAAATGTTCCTAAATAAACTTAAAAATGTCAATTTCACAGTCGCTATCAGAGAAAGCAGGCCCAACTCATAACATATGATTTGAATTTGGAACCCCCTCCTGTGGTAAAACCCTCTTATAAAATGTACCCTCTAATTTATTAAAATCAAGATTTCCCAGGAACAGTTTACCTTCTACTCCATACATTATGTTTGGGACCACCGTCTGTTTGTAAAACAACAATAAAGGCTCTTAGGAGAACCGTCCTCATTTTTTATGTAGAATCTACCACTGGCAGAAAAAAGATCTTCAAAGTGAGCAATCCATACCTCCTCTGATATCGGGTTTAACTGCAAAACCGATTGATTAGGAGTATTGTTATAGTTTAACAAGGACTATATTGCTGCACTATTTTTAGTACTGTGAGCATTTTTTCTGCATCTCAAAGCCAGTTTTTTTGCTTCAATTTCAAGTATTTGATTTTATTTAATCCTCTCTCCCCATACTGTAATCTAACCCATCTAATATCCTGTCTGGCTTTTCTCTCAGGGAAATGTCTTTGGCCTTGAAAAGTGCACACATTTTCAAAAAGAAAAAGGCGTAACTCCAACATAAATGTTCCAGGTGGATACAGTTCACAGTTACAGAGGATGACTCCCTTCTCCTGGATTTCTTTTTTTTTTATTCAATTTTTGTTTTTCAATTCAATTCTTATGTAATGCTTGCTGAATATTGTTGGTTCCTCTTGTAAAGCGTTTTGGATTAAAACGCTATATAAATTCAATAAAATACAAATACAAAATTTCTCTTCACCGTACTTAAACCTTTAATGACATGAGTTTTCCTTGGGTTTCTTTGGGTCAGCAAAACAACTTGTATGCAAAACAACTTATCTGTCAGTCTTAATTTTGGTAGAATACTTGTTATACTCTCCTGCCAGGTTTCTTCTCCTTTTTAGTATGATTTCAATAGAGTCTTTGGCTATACCTGATGTATTCTTATCAGGTATACCGCTTGTAAGCAGCTTACATTTTGTCCAACTTGTAACTGCCTGGTACACTCTCCTGCCAGGGCTTTCCTCTCTGCTTTACGTAACGCTCTTGCAACTAGAATCTGTTGGTATACTCTCCTGCCAGGACTTTCTTGTGTCCCATACTTAACACACTTGCAACTTTAATCTGCCTGGCATACTCTCCTGCCAATGCTTTCTCATATGTTTCACTGGGTACACTTGCAAACTTGACAATATTTTCTATTCATCCCCTTATATTTCTTTAGGGAATATTGAGCATCCCATTCTCTCTCATATACTTTATTTACTCTGATTTGCCTTCTGTAGGGTTGTCGACATGCCCCTGTGTCTCAGTTTCCCTTGCGTGGAATCACTGGCTCTCTGTGGTGTGTGTCAGTTCTCTGTTATACCATGCAGGGTTAACTGCAACTCTTTGAGGCTTCCGTGTCCCTCGCTGCTCCCGCTTGCCTGTAACGCCACATTGCTGACTTGGCATTTTTCTCATTACAGAGAAATCCTCTTTGCTCACGAATATTCCCAGCCATTAGTTGAACATCCCACGTGCATTTTAAGGCATTGAGCTGAATTAATTATCTTGAAGTGGACTAGTGGGGACAACTACAGGTTTGTTACCTCAGGGTACAGAGAATCTAAGCTCATTTATGAGAATGTCGAGACTAGAATTGTTTGTGACCCATGTTAGAGTCTATTTTTTCTTTTCACACTTAAGGATTTGGTACCCGGTTGTACTTCATTTTTATCATTTACTGTACTTCATTTATGGTGTTCAGGTAAGCTCTGTTTATTAATGGGCTTTCCCTGCACTAAGAGGCTACTAATGCATGAAAATGGCTTACCACATGGGGATGCATTACACCATTAATAGGAGGATGCTACACAAGGTATTTTTCTCACCTTAATGTGTGGTCATATCCAGCTGGCTCTTGGTGGTGGATGTTCTCTCTTAAATACATTTAAATCTTAATGTTTTCAAAATTGCTTGTTCATGGATGTTTATTTTCTTGAAGATTATTACATATTTACTGACCTCAGAGAGTACACAAGATTGATTTGTTTTTTTTTTGTCATTTTCCTTTCCAGTCCGAAACTGCTCATGAAGAAGGGGTTTAGACTCCGAAAAGCATCAGCTATCTTCGGACTAAAAACCTTTTTTTGGAAAACTTGATGTTATTAAACCTTTTTTCTTTGTTGAAAAGAACACATTCCTTTTCTTCCAAGTTGTGTGCTTACTGTTTTAAAGTCTGTTTACAGAATTAATTGAATATTTACTGTCTTTTCAGTATAAGAGAGTGTGCAGGGGACGGGAGGTACCTACTTTTGGATCTTCTTTGCCTTTTGTATTTTGTTGTGATTCTGTGCCAGGATCATAGTTCCGCCCCTGCACCTTAAATTTCTTGAAATTCTCATTTCAATTGCTAAACATATATTTTCTGAAATTGGTGTGGACTAACGTCGTTTGGATCCGTGGTTTAAATGTCCCAGCATCAAGTATGTGCTGGCAACCACTGGAGTGGAACTTGGGCTTCTGACCTCTATCGATCTTCATTATTTTGTTTATTTATTTAAATTCTTGTAATGCGCCAACATGCCCATAGGCCTCAGGGTGCACATAAAACTGAACAAAACAAACAGACACACATGGCAAAGAAGAAGAAGGGTCAAAGAGTTATTCCAGATTGAAGAAGTGGGTTTTTACCGCACGTTTGAATACAGTGTAGTCCTGGATCTGCCACATCTGGGCTGGGAGTTTGTTTCATAGAAGGGGACCTTGAGCGTCAAGAGTGGCACCTCCAAATTTGGCTGTCCTGTATTTTGGATGCTTGAGAATAGTGGCTGCGGTTGAACGAAGGTTCCTCGCGTTGGATTCAATGCTAATGCGGGCTGACAAATAAGTAGGGCTACAGAGGCTGAGGCATTTGTGGGTCGTGGTCAATATCTTGCGTGTTATCCGATGTTTAATGGGAAGCCAGTGAAGTTTTTTCCTAAAAGTGGAGATGTGTGTACGACGGGACTGATTGAAGATATTACACACAGCATTATTCTGAGCCATTTGTAATGATTGGATGTTGGAGGCTGTGGTGCCCGCTAGGAGGCTGTTGCAATAATCCAATCTTGAATTGATCAATGCAGTGGACAGAAGGGCACAGTTTTCTTCCGAAATGAATGGTCGAATATAACCTATTCTTTTATTTATAAGACCGCAGCTAGATTTAATGCTGGAGACATGGGACTTCATAGAGAGTTCTTCGTCAAGAACGACGCCCAGGGTCTTGACTTTCTTCTGGACGAGAATGGTATTGTCGGCAATATGGAAACTAGCATAGTTGGAGTCGAGTTTCGCCCGAGTGTTTTTTGATGCCACGATGAGGAGTTCAGTTTTTTTGTCGTTCAGGGCAAGAGAATTGCAGGCCATCCAGTCTTGTATGGCTTTGTATATTTTATTGATGGTTACTGTATCGCTGCTATAGGAGCCACTCAGCTGTATGACCACCTGAGTATCATCAGCGTAGTTCGTGTATTGCACTCCTAATTTTTTTAAGAGGTCAAGAAGGGGACGGATATAAAGATTGAAAAGCAGAGGCGATAGACAGGAGCCCTGAGGAACTTCCCTGAGGAAGCTGAATTACTCCACTCAGCTTCCTCGTTACAGTAATTTCACATCCAGGGAAAGAGAAGTCAGCTCTTGATGACTTGTATACAGAATATGGGAAGGTATTCTCAGCAGTTTTCAGGGATGTGTGAAGGAAGTCATGCCAATATGCCATTAAGGCATGAGGAATAGAGGGGGTATCCTTAGAAGGAAAAGGGGGATACCGTGTATTGTAAGATGATGTCAAGTCACTCCCTTGTGGGTTGATTCCCCCCATGTGATCCTCCCTCATATAGCCACCCCCAGGGTCAGGGTCAGGTAGCAGCTGCCTTCCCTGGCCTCATGGGGAGAGGCTACCGCTGGGAAAGGAGTGATGACACCATTGCATTCATCACAGAAGGATGATGAAAACATCTTCACTATACCTTGAAAACCGTTGAAAAATGGGTTATCTTTCAAATTCAGCAACTTATAGATTGGCTATGCTTGGAACAAATGCCGCTCCCATAGCTGTCATGGATATTGTTCATAGTACAGGTCCTCAAAGATAAATACATTTCTTGTCAATGCCAGTTCAGCCAGTTACAAGATAAAAAAGGTTGGGATCTCCAGATGTGTACACTGCCTCCAGGATTTTTGCACTACTAGTAGTTTCTCTTCTGGGACTTTTGTGTAAAAGGTTTATGCCGAATGTTAACAAAAACTGTGTGATAGGATCAAAAGACTGATTGTAAATCAGATTCACCATTGCAGTTGAATCCTTAATATACTTCATTTTCAGAGATTCCCTTTTCAGAAAGAATTCCACAAATTGCGATAGTGGTTCCAAAATTGATCCTATTCCAGGCTCTATCGGTCGGCCTGGTGGTGGAAAAAGATATTTATGAATTTTAGGCAACACATAAAAGACAGGGGTTCTCTGGATGTTCTAGAACCAGAAAATGTGTTTCTTTTCTAATAAAAAAAAATCTTTCATCAGTGCTTCATGAAAAATTGGGTCGATGATTTTTTTTAGGGAGTTTGTTGGATCTCCTGCTAGAGGGTGATACCTTCATCTTTCGTCCTACAATATGTTTGCCATCATAATCTGCTTTGTTCATGACTCCAATAGCTCCACCTATGTCTACAGGTTTTATGATGATCACATTATTCATGGCTAGGTCGTTTATAGACTTTTGATCGCTTTTTGTACAGTTGTTGGGTTTATTATCTAGGTTTCTAGTTCTCCACATTTTTTTAAAAAGTGTTCTCTAAAACGTGTTGGACTGTGGGGTTATTTTCGACATGGGTGGATAGAATTTAGAGGGATTGTACAACACAGATGCACAATGGTGAGGATTAGCTTTCTCTTCTATTCACTTTCATTAATAGGTGGCACATCACCTGACACTAGGGACAACCTCCACATTTGAGGGTAAAGGTATCTTTTCTATAGTCAGGCACTAGCCACTTAAAAGTATTTTTTTGGGTGTTGAAAAAATATGAGTACCCTAGCGTCTTCATTGTGTTGTATTAAAAGAAGGCTTAATGCAGGTGACATTATCAGAGATCTTTCTAGCTCACTTTGCTTTCTGTTACCTGTCATCCTCCATTATGGATGTGGAAAATAAACCTATAATCATACTCTTTCTGTTTCCCATGTGTCTGTAAGGACTTTTACATTGTCAAAAGGATTTATTATGGTGGTTTTGTACTTTACAAGTCATCTATATATAAGAGTGTACTTTTGTGACCTCTGTATCGCTAAAACATAGAAACAATATTTGTGCCAACCGATTTGTAAGGTATGTTACCTATTGCCAAAATTGCAGTGTGGGGTTAAATTACTGCTTCACTACTAAGACAAACCCGTTGTCCTGTGAGAATCATTTAATCATTTAATCTCTATGTGCCTTATTTACAAAGAGACAATAATATATGGTCACGGTCGATTTCAGATAGAATATCAATCATATGTGCGAAAGTTACCAGGATTGTGCAACTTTAAAAACTACAACATTGTATTGGTTTTTCTCTCATTTCACACTGCTTGATCACATTATTGACATTGCTATTAAGAGGTCAAAACAAACATAAAATACAGACTTCATCAAGATATAAAGAAACAACCAAGTGTGCTAACACCCACTAACCTATTGACACTACACACAGGATTTAAAAGGAGTTTACACAGTATTGACAGTCAATATACAGAGTGCTGAAAACTGACACAGGAAAAAACAAAGGAATTATTTTCTGAATACAATGAGTAAAGTCTTCTGGAAGTGATTCATTTTGTGTTCTCTCTTCTATAACATCCCTAGTGTTGGATGTACCATTACAGGAAAATCAATAGTAACCTGTTTGACAATGTTCATGTTAACATTGTGAGAGTATTGTCGACATGCAGTGTTTCAGCCTGTGATAGCTACTGGGAGTGTGCACTTTCTCATAGTATTTTGGTCTGGAGTGTATGCTGAGTGTTCGCTGTTGCGGATCACAATGTTTTGCAGCTGCGACCATTACAGAGTCTTTTCACTTTGTTAACTGTTGGAGGTGAACTGTTGGAGGTGGACTCAGCACACAATAGCACTGTTCCATAGCGGTGCAGAATGTGTTCTAAGTGTTCAGTGTCGAGGATTACAACGCTTTGCTGCTGCGACCATTACAAAGTCTGTTCACTCTGTTTACTGTTGGAGGCAGACTGTTGGAGGCGGACTCATCACACAAAAGCACTGTTCCATAGTGGAGCGGTGCAGAGTGTGTTCTGAGTGTTCGTTGTTGAAGATCACAACGTGTTTCTGCTGTGACCATTACAGAGTCTGTTCACTCTGTTTACTGCTGGTGGTGGACTGTTGGAGGCACACTCAGCACACAAAAGCACTTATCCATAGCGTAGTGGTGCAGAGTGTGTGCTGAGTGTTCGGTTTTGAGGATCACAACGTGTTGCTGCTGTGCCCATTACAGAGTCTGTTCACTCTGTTTACTGTTGGAGGCGGACTGTTGGAGGCGGACTCAGTTCACAAAAGCACTGTTCTGCAGCAGAGCAGTGCGGCATGCATGCTGAGTGGACTGTGGCGGTGGTTGTGACCACAGGTGCATGAACCTCTGACCGAACTCCCCCATTTAACCTTCCATCAGAGGATTACTGAAGAGGATTGCTACAGCAGTGGAAAGCACAAACTGTAAGTCTGGCCACAGTCTCTGTGATAATCACACCTGCAAAGATGTTGGCACCCATTGGCCTGTGCACAGAGCGACTAGGCAAATTAAGAGAAGGTCTTCCAGCAACTCCAGTGACGGAAGCCTCAGTGGTAAGCAAACTCACTGGATCACTAGCAGGGAGCTCTGAGTCTATACTAGAAACTGCTGCACCTATTGTAATTGCGAACGAAATGCAAATTCTAGAACCAGCTTATTCGCCCATTTTAGACCCAAGTGCTAAAACTACCTCCAATAACATGACTATCACCACTACAGACAGGCCGATGTGAACCTCTTCATTTCACCTCCCGCTCCCAGGATCCAAGCCGTTGATAGATTATGTGAAACAAATCAAAATAATGCAAAGATGAGTCCATCTAGAAACTCAAGTGTACAAACCATTAATAAGGAAATTATGGTAACGCCGAAAAATCAACATGTATCTGACCAGCAAGACATAGCGACAAGAGCTATTGAGCAAAGTGCGATATTCTTCCAGGAAGATGATTGCACGTTTCTGGAAGAGTATTCATGCACGCAGAATCACCAGAATACAAGTGTTTACAAACTGGAACCTAATTAGCAAACCTTGCAAGCACACCTGACGGTGAGAATAAAAACATAACTAATATTACAATACAACACGCTAATCTGGCAGCGTGTTGGTCTCGGTTCATCGCAGAAATCAAAATGACAATTGAATGCCATAAAAAGCTCAGCGAATCTCAGAATACTTATTCAACCATAAACAACCTACTCAGCCATCAAACTAGAGGAAGTAGAATAGATACCACAACTCGAACACACCCTGATAATTGTGAGACACTGGAATCTATACCAAATCATAGAAATCACAAAGAGCATCAAATTCAACATGAGGAAATTCAACATGACTCAAGTGACATGAATCAGACCGACACAGCGGACAAGTCCAAGCACAGACCTTGTGACACAACTTCGAGCTCCACTTCCAGCGTCTTGTCCATCCTGGACTCTCATACAAGCGAAGTGAGGGAATTGGATTCCCATTACAATCCACATGCAATTCAGACCTTGGAACCAACTGCACACAAATGCAGGTAAACCTAATGTCTGCCATAAACATAGTGTCGAATCCATTCACTGAACTATTTGAAAGGATGAACGATACAGTGAAACATCAAGCAACGTTGCTGACTTTAATTCACACCAAATTAATATTTTTGGAATCGTTCACAGTTGATGTGCTGAACCAACTAATCAAAGAAGCCGAAGCATCTGCCCAATGGCAAGCCAGATTGTTGGGCCTGGCTATAGGATGATCAAATGATAAAAACATTATAATGGATGCCATCTTAGAATCCATAAAATGGCTAAGAAACACCCAAAGACAAGAACATATACCGTCATCCTCTATTAACTCACGAATCCAGAATCAAACCAACTGCCATGCACATGACCAAGACAAGAGACCAATCTACCACAATGAAGAGAAATGAAAACAGTTGTACCCATAGAAAAACCTACTTCTAACCGAACTCACGTTCAACAGCTAGACCCTCATATTATTTTTCCCAAAGGAATAATAAACAATAGAACCACAAAAATCACTATGTCTCCTGTGATCGCACAGACCGTCACTAAAGGAGAACCTTTGGATGCTTCTTCTTCATCAGTGACACAGCAAACAATAACTAGTGCTGGTATAAGAAAAAACAATGCATACAATTCAAGAAACAGCTGACACATTCCCCATCTTCGATCAGGTGAGAAAGAAACAGCAACCCTCAGCGAGAACAATCTTACAATCATCTTTGAAAACCAAAAATCAAAAAGTATCAAAAAAATGAAACCAAAATGAAACGGGTTTGCGCACCTTTATAAGAAACTTGCAGACTCTGCCGAGATCACCAAACCACCAAAGATAGAAGTGCAAAAACAACAAGAGACGAGATTCCAAGATGGCCGCCTGCTGAAGTGGACGCATGTCCCCTGCGCCCTGCACCGGCAGACATAACAAAAGCTTATAAAGGTGTATTTTAACCGCAGCAGCCACAAAAAACGGCGTCCATGAACGCATGTGAAGACGGGTGCAATCCTAAAATACATTGCGACCCGCAACAGAGCTGGATTGCCTATAATCGGGGAGAGCGGCCACCCCTCCCCGCCTCCTGGCGGATCTCTGGCGGGCTCCGACTGCTGCCGCACTGTCACACGGAATCCTCCTACCCCCCCACAGCGGAGACCAAGGTGCTGGATTGCGGGCCCATCCAAGCTCGCTGCAAGCTGGAGAAGTGCGTCCCACGCGGGGCACAACGCTGGTGGGACCTGTGGTGCTGCGCAGCTTAAACAGCAGCTGCCAAAAAATATAGCGACCCCGGCCGGGACCGATCCTTCTGAGCCACACTGCTGCAGCCACAAGAACGGCGTCCGTGAACGCGTGGGAAAACGGGTGCAATCCGAAAATACATTGTGACCCGCAACGGAGCTGGATTGCCTATAATCCGGGAGAGCGGCCACCCCTCCCCCCCTCCCGGCGGATCTCTGTCAGGGTCCGACTGCTGCCACGCTGTCACACGGACCCTCCCACCCCCCACAGCGGAGACCAAGGGGCTGGAATTGCAGGCCCTTCCAAGCTTGCTGCAAGCTGGAAAAGTGCATGCCACGCGGGGCGCAACGCTGGTGGGACCCGTGGTGCCACGCATCTTAAACAGCAGCTGCCAACAAGTATAGCAACCCCGGCCGGGTCCGAGCCTTCCGAGCCACATCAGCAGTGGTACCGGGACAGAGCCCATACGCTGTCCCCCCCTCACGCCCTCCCTCTCCTGAGGAACACACGCATTCGACCTGAAGCTGATCTCCCCTGGAGCCGCGATCGGCGGCGAAGGCTCAACAGGATCCCGGAGCGCATTTGAAAGTGCAGCGTAGCCTTGAAACTGACTGCCACACAACACATGAGCACAGAAGCCGAGGCTCACAGTCACCGGAGGCCTGTAAATTGAATCCAACCCGACTGACAAGGTGAGAGGT
Organism: Ambystoma mexicanum; assembly: GCF_040938575.1. Classification (NCBI taxonomy): domain Eukaryota; kingdom Metazoa; phylum Chordata; class Amphibia; order Caudata; family Ambystomatidae; genus Ambystoma; species Ambystoma mexicanum. The sequence continues at coordinate 362,905,150 of NC_090935.1, read as the reverse complement.
GTTTCCCCTGCCCCCTCCTCGCCCACATCACTGGGGCCTTCACTGGCTAAGTTGCACACCCAGAGTAACCTGCTTGCGCATGCTTCCCTCATGAAGAGAAGACACAGACAGTGCGGACATTTAACACAATAGAGCGGGGGGTGAGTTCAACCAACCCAACAGGCGTTGCGCCTCGCTTGGCTGAGACACTAACCTAGCCCCACTCACTTCTGAATCCTTCTTCGCTTCGGGGGGTCCAAAAGGAATAGGCGGATCCACGGGCATAGCAAGCAAGGCAAAACCTGCACTGGCCATCTCGGACCAAGAACAGCTGGTCCCAATCTATGCGCCCTTAAGTCAATGGTTGCTGAACGAAACAGATGCTTTGAGACTGCCCCCAACACTCCCCCCCATCGGACTCAGAGAATAGGATTCCGACATGAGCACATGAACACAGAGCTGGGACCACATCGCCCCTGACTTCCCCTGGCCGGGCACCTCAAAAGTATAAGTCTTCGGGTTCCCCCCCCATTAGGGCACACCCTGAAGATATAAGCTGCTCAGCCAGGACAGGTCCCCAACTCAGATGCTGGGCACCAGAACCAAAAGCGCCCCGCACAGAACGAAAGGTTCGTCAATGAGACAAGATCACCAACTATCCAAATACTGGGGACAGACAAAGCAGCAAGACCAGACTCCCCAGCAAGCACAACCAGAACTATCTGAGCTACCCCCGGGAACGCCTCATAGAACCATGGATGCAGATAAAGATGAACTGTTGACTTGTCTGAAAGGTATGGAGGCCAGGATGACCACAGCATTTCAAGCTCAAATAGGTCAACTGAGAGAAGACATAAAAACCTCTCTGCAGGAAATCCGAAAAAGAGGTAAACGAACTTGGTGACCGAGTTGACACAGTTGAAAACGACCTCTCTGCCTTATCTGAAGAGTCCAAACAGTCCAGCCTTCTGTTGGACCAAATAGCCACTGCTACGAACAACCCGGAACTACAGGTGGAAGACCTTGAAAATAGGTCAAGACGTTCCAACATATGGGTTAAAGGGCTACCCGAAACGATCCCTGATAGCGAACTCCGCGAGACACTCCAACTGGCCTTCAGTAACATATTACGAGATCCAGCACCAGAATCAATTGGATTCGATAGAATACACCCTGTTGGACCCAGAAGGAGTGACCCTTGGGGGGTGTGCTGGTGGCTCTCACCTCATTCATAACGAAAGAATGCATCCTGAAGGCTGCCAGATCTAGCACCGGCCTGACAATTAATGGCCATGAGATTAAACTGTTCCAGGATCTTGCCCTTTCTACACTACACAAGCGCAGACTCATGCGCCCGTTGACAAAAACCTTACAGGGAAAACAAATCCCCTAACGATGGGCGTATCCTTTCGGCCTAATGTTCAATTGGGAGGGCAAACAGAGGCGAATAACTACATGTGAGGAGGGTCAGGCGTTATTAAATTTGGAGGAAGCCCCGAACTCTCCGGATAGAGACAGGACACGACAGCTACAAGATTCCTGGCCCAACCCGTGGGAATGGTCCACGGCGCCCAGAGGCAGGCCGAGAAATGAATCGAAATTAGATGGCCCACAAATGTGCCAGGACCATCAGAAACGCTAGTAGTGCCATACGATAGCTGAGTACACATTCCGACTGAGATCTGTTGATCTATGCGCTGCAATATATACAAGCTATAAGCAGTCGGTGCGGAGGCAGGCAATGCCAACCTATGGAATCCAACGCGAGACCTTACAACTTTGAGTTTCACGCGACTTGTGTATTGTTGTCCGACCTGACAACCCAAATAGTTAGTGGGGAGGATTCTATGGAATCCGGGTTGTTGAGGACACAAGGAGGGGAGGGGGGAGGGAGGGAAAGGGGGATGCGGGAGGGACAAGGAGGGGGTGGGAAAGTTATCAGAGATTAACATAAGGAGACGTAGCAAGAGGCACCGGAAAGGTCCTAATAGGTAAAAGAAAGGGGATTTCAGTGCAACCTTATACAATGCTAAGGACAAATATTCTCCTCCTAAATATACATGGCTGAATCAAATATAGTCTCCCTGAATGTTCAGGGTTTGAACTCTCCAATTAAACGTCAGGTTATTCTCGATAGGCTGGTAAAAATGCAGACAGAGATAGGGATACTGCAAGAGACGCACCTCCTCCCGAAACATGAAAAGCGCATGGCACATCAAGCATTTCCGCAACAATACTTTGCCTCCAGTGGGGAGAAAAACAGGGGGGTGGCCATACTAATGGGGAGCCTTTCAAAAAAACCAACTCTGTAGAGATAAAGAGGGGCGTTATCTGGGTTTGAAAAGGTTGATTAAAGGTAGAATGTACACAATCCTGGCCTTATATGCCCCCAATGAACTCCAAGATGTGTTTATAACAAACTTACTGGGAAAACTGGGCAGCTGGTGTGAGGGCCAATTGATAGGTGGAGGAGACTTCAACTATGTCATGGACCCAGCCCTGGACAAAACACTCCCACCCACAAACGCAGATCAAATAAATAGACAGGCACTGGGTCGTTTTTTTAGGGAAATGGGAGTCATTGAGACCTGGCGATTCTTTCAAGGGGACAGCAGGGAATATACTCACTACTCGGCGCTTCATCTGTGCTATTCAAGTATAGATATGATCCTTGTCTCTACTATGTTAATTCCACAAATAACTGGGGTGGAAATTGGGGTGGAATATCACTCAGACCATGCGCCAGTGATCGTGGGTGTGGCTTGGAGGGAGGGAGATCACAAAAGTAAACCACCCTAGAAACTGAATGAAGTCCTACTAAGAGACATAGCACTCAGAGCACATATTGAGACCTCTATAAATAACTATTTTAAAGAAAATGACAATGGGGAAACAAGCTGGGGGACAATATGGGATGCAGAGAAGGCGGTGATCAGGGGTGAACTCATGGCACAAGTAGCTGCATACTACCGAGAAAGAGCAATAGTGACTCATCGGTTAGAAACAGAGGTGAAAAATGCGGAAATACAACATAAAACTTGCCGCTCAAGGAAATCCCTGCGAGCACTCCGGAAGATCAGAACACAGCTCGAGCATCATACTGCAGACCAGATGGCCCTGTCACTACTCCGCACGAAACAGTCCTACTACATTCATGGGGGCAAGGCAAACCGATTTCTAGCGGCGAAACTTAGGAAGCGTAAAGCCCGCACCTGCATAGTACAATTGGACGATGAACATGGGAAACCGCACACAGCAGAGCCAGACAAAATAAAAATAATGAAACATTTCCATGAGACATTCCTGAGCAACGAAAAACTGGACCCCACACAGCAGATTGCCTATATAAACTCTCTACCCCTTCCCCAAATAACAGAACAAGACAGAATTAGCCTTGGAAATCCGATCTCAGCGCAAGAGGTCAGTGACGCCATCTCAGCCTTGCCAGCCAACAAACCACCGGGCCCCGATGGTCTCAGCAACGTTCACTATAAAACCTTTCGTAGCCAATTACTCGGCCCACTGACAAAGCTTTATAACACTATCAGAGAAGAAGGGAGAGTGACGTCAGACATGGAAAAGTCCACAACTATTCTGCCCTTGAAGCCCGGGAGGGATCCGCGCAACTGCACAAGCTACAGCCCTATAACGCTATTGAACACTGATGCAAAGATTTACGCGAAGATATTGTCTACCCGACTGATGAAAGTACTCCCTGATATAGTACATGACGATCAAGCGGGATTCATCACAGACCGTCACACACAGGATAATATCAGAAGGTCAATAGACGTTATAGACGCTGGGCGAAGGACGCAACAAGAGTTCGCAATAGCTGCCTTGGACACCTCCCGTGCATTTGACAGTATGGACTGGAACTATCTGTCTCTAATCCTGGAGCGCTTAGGCTGAGTAGTGTGGGCTCGCTTTGCTCCTCTTACCAGATCCCCACCTAAGTAATAAATCACAGACAAATTATGTGTATGGAAAGGTTGAAGGCCGTAGGCATTTTATTTTCTTACAGAAAATACAACACACAAAAATCAATACACTGCCATATGCTTTTGGGCACCTTGTGTAGAGTCCCGAAATTGCCCAAGGCTCCTCCTGAGTCCTTGTTATCCCTGGGCCTTCGTTCCTGGGCACATGCCGCCTACGACATGTCTTGGACCGTGTACTGAAAGAGTACTCAGCGTTCCCACTTCTGACTGCTCCTTCTTTTTTGGACCGTGTACCGAAAGAGTACTCGGCATTCCCACTTCTGCTTGCTCCTTCTTTTTTGGATCGCGCCGTTTTCCCCCAACCCGCGCCTAAACTCCCAGACCCTCTATCGTCCTGCATTTTATGCGGCCCGGGGCCTGGGGCATAGGCTGAGTAGTGTGGGCTCGCTTTGCTCCTCTTACCAGATCCCTACCTAAGTAATAAATCACAGACAAATTATGTGTATGGAAAAGTTGTAGGCCGTAGGAATTTTATTTTCTTACAGAAAATACAACACACAAAAATCAATACACTGCCATATGCTTTTGGGCACCTTGTGTCCAGTCCCGAAGTTGCCCAAGGCTCCTCCTGAGTCCTTGTTATCCCTGGGCCTTCGTTCCTGGGCACATGCAGCCACACCTGAGCGGGTGTTCCTCGCACCCGCTCAGGCCCCCCCCAAAAGCACCCTACCTACAACCATGTTCTTGAAGTGCCCTAAAAATGTTGTCGGAAAAAACCCCATCCCTTTCCTTGATAGGTGTACCCCATCCTGGTGAAACATGTCCGGATTGTTCCAGTGTAAGCCATGTTTCATGAAGTGCAGCCCTGTGCTCTTGCAGTACTTTTCTACTGATTTATTTAGTTTCTTTCTGGCTATTTCGATTGTGTGCCCCTTCTGTGCCCCATACCAGACCCCTCTTGGTATTATTTCTGACATGAAAATCCAGTTTTCCACCAACTGCGGGCTATGCTATGCAGCGACTCGCAAATGTTTCTCTGTAATTTACCCCTATTTGTGCTCACCAGGTCGTTCCCTCCGAGGTGTATAACCAGGTACTCGGGGGGGTTCCCTGAAACCTATCAGGTCCGACCGCTTGTCGTGAATGTCCTCCCAGTGCATCCCCGGGAGGACTCACCAGGATGTAATCGCTGCCGTTCCTATGTATTAATAGCTGCCCGTCGAACTCTGGTCGGGGGTCTAGGAATTCTTGTGTGATGCATCTGGGACAGTGGTGCTTCTCTCTCATGCAATTTAGGTCTATTGCTCTCCCCCGTTTGGTCTGTTTTAGCTTTCTTTAGCCTTATAGACATCCCCTTGTCTCCCATACTAACATCCCTCCTTGCCAGGCCGTCTCTTGTCACCGTATTACTGGCCACCGGCTCCCCCACCCTGAAAGCCCCGTAATATGCCAGCGCAAAGTGCTGCCCTGAACCGCGCGGTTTCGCCCGTACTGCTGCATGTATCTCGTAACACTTTAACAGAATTATCAACTTCCCAAAGCTCACCGGCCTTCTGTTATCTGGTTTCTTTCCCTCTAATTTAGCCCATCCTCTCATAGCATATTTTATTCTAGCGCTGCCGGTTGGGACCCGTATGCCCGCCACTTTTGTGGTATCTGCCACCGCCGCTAGGTGCGCCGCCGCCCAGCTTTTCTTTTTCCCTTTGGCAAATGCCCCTTCGAGAAATTCACACATTTTTTCAATTGAAATTTTTTCCAACTCTTTTACACCTGTTTCCACCAACACATCTTTTACCAGCTTTTCTTTTTTCCTTTGGCAAATGCCCCTTCGAGAAATTCGTACCTTTTTTCAATTGACATTTTTTTCCACCTCTTTTACACCTGTTTCCACCAACATATCTTTTACCACTTTTCTTTTTTCCTTTGGCAAATGCCCCTTCGGGAAATTCACACATTTTTTCCAATTGCAATTTTTTCCATCTCTTTTACACCTGTTTCCACCAACACATCTTGTACATGCCTTTTGCACTGCTTACCCGTCTTGTACGTTGGGACGTTCCTGGTCAGTTTGTCAATGACCCGTTCCGTTCTCTGTTCTTCTCCCACTTCTTTTGAGTCGACCTTGTGGCCAACCGTGCTTTTCTTTCCAGTGCCTCCAACGGGACCCATGCCTTCCGCGGCGTGGGCGTTCTTTCCTTGTCGGCGTCCGGCCTCAGCTCCCTGAATTTTTCCCACTGAAAGCGAGAGATTGCCTCAGCCAACACGTTTGCTTCCCCAGCGATGTGCCTTGCCCTTATGCATGTATTAATTTTTAGGCTTTCCAGGGTGATTGCCCGCATTAATTCCAACACTATTATGCGTGACGCACTTCCTTTATTTAACACGTGCACCACCGCCATGTTATCCGACCATACTGCCAACTCCTTGTTTCCTAGCTCTTACCCCCCTGCGCATAACGCGACCCATATTGGGAAGAGCTCCAGCAGCGTTATGTTTTTTGTCCATTCCGCCACCTGCCACGTTTTTGGCCACCTGCCTGCACCCCACTGTTCCCCCAGTATTGCTCCAAAACCAAGGCCACCTGCTGCATCGGTGAACAACACCCTTTTCCCTTCCTCATTTCTCGGTGAGCGCCATATCACTAACCCTATGAAGTACTTCAGAAATTCTGCCCACCCTTCCAGATCTCTCTTGATTCCTCCCCATAGCCTGTCTCTGTGGTGCCCCATTGTAGCCCTTCTTGTTTTCAGCTCAATGCTTCTCTGGAACACCTTCCCCTGTGTTATGACTCTTCCTGCGAAGTTCAGTTTTCCTACCAGCGCTTGCAATTCTCTCACCGTCACTTTGTTTCTTTCTTTTAGTTCCTTTATTGTCTTCAGCCGATCTGTCACCTTGTCATCCGGGATCTGGCACACTCCCCTGCATGAGTCAATTTCTATTCCTAGGAATTGGGTAACTTGCGTTGGGCCCATTGTTTTCTCCCCTGCCAGTGGAAAACCCCACTCGCTTGTTATTTCCACAAATTTATCCAAGGTTGCCTTGCATAGCTTTGAACCTTTGGGCCCTACGAATAAAAAGTCGTCCAGGTAATGTACCATCATGGCCTCCCTCATCTCTTCTGTGACTGCCCACTGCGAAAATGGACTTACCCTCTCAAAATATGCCCTTGAGATGGCGCACCCCATCGGGAGACATTTGTCGATGAAGCATTCCCCCTCCCAATGCATGCATAACCATCTTTGAGCTCTGCTGTTGACTGGCAACAGGCGGAATTCAGATTTAATGTCTGCTTTCGCCATCCATGCCCCTTTTCCTGCTTTCCTAACCAGTTCTACTGCCTCCTCGAAGTCTGAATACCGTTGCATCGCTCCGGGCGATGCCATCGTTCCCCGAGGCTCCCTGGGGGGTAGGATAGGTGGTGTATCAGCGTGTATTCCCCTTCGGGCCTCCACCCTCTCCAGTGCTACCTCTTTCCAGATCTTACTGGTCACTATATCTCTGTTCTCGGTTGCCGACTTCAGGTTTCTAGGAATGTTTTGCGCTCCCTGACCGGTAAACGGGATGTTAAAACCTTCTCTAAAGCCTTGTCTGATCTGATCTGCCGTTTCTTGGTCTGGGTATTTCTGGAGCCACCCTTCCATCCACTCAATTTTTACTGGTGTGGCCCCCTTCCCGCCCCAGTTCTTATTTCTGCGTCTCATCACTTCTGCCGTTTGGAGCTGCAGCCCTTGTGCACTTGGAGCTGCTGTGGTCACCCTTACATCTCTCGCACTTGTGGCTGAACTTGCACTTCCATCCCCAGCTACAGGGTACCCCCTTCTCAAACTTACGACATTGTCCTGGTTCTGCTTGTGCTGTTCCCGTGCTCCCGCTGCCCCCCCCCAGCGTTGTTGGGGCCAGGCTGCTCTGCCACCCTCTCTGCAGCCATAATTCCTGCTCCGAAAAAATCTGGTCTCTATTTCTGTCATAGCTGGATTCGTACCTTCTGCTATTGTATCTGTAAACCGCTTTGTATTCATTTAGCCCATATGGCCTTCTCTGCTGCCCTCCTGCGCTTCGCTCCTTGGAATCCCATTTCTCCTTCAGCACATTAAATATGTAGCGATTAAAATTTTCTTCACCCATCCCATATCCGGAAAGCAGTCCATCACCTTTCTGAACTCGTGATCATACTCCAGCCATGCGTCACCCCCAAACGCTGCGTGTACCTTCAGCACCCTCTGCTGATACGCCACTAATGCTACCCCGTCTTCCGGGAATTATAGTTATAATTATAATTGTAATATAATTGTAGACATTATGGTGAAGGCCCCATTCAGTTGTCAAAATTCCTTACTACTGGCCCCTTTTTTTAGTAAGCTTTTCTCGTCCTCCTTAATGTCCTCTAGAGCCACATTCATCCTCCTCTTTTGACAATCTAATAATGTGAAAATATTGATCAATTCCTTCCTCCATGTTTTCTCCTTTACTTTGTCATTTATATACCAAGCCATTGCCTTCATTGACCTGCCCTGTGCATATTTTTACCCAGGGTTGGCCTGCCATATTTCGTCATGAGTGGCCCCCCTATTTCTGTCACGGCCACCGTCGGTGCTGCCCCGGTGTTGGGTCCCCTGACACTGTTGCCGCTGGTGCCCCCGTTGGCACCCCCGGTTGTGGGTTGGGTCCTTGCGGTGCTCCCCCTGTGTTTGGCCCTACTGGTGCACCTTGTGGTGCCGGGACTATTGGTGCCCCTTGTGGCACCAGGACTATTGGTGCCCCTTGTGGCGCTGGGACCGGGGTTTCCCTGGGTTCTGCCCCAGCCCCCCCTGCCCCTCTCTGTTTCTCCCTGTTCACCACTCCTCTCCATTTCACCCAAACCCTTAAATGATCCCTTTCTTCGTCATCACTGCTTACTTCAGTTGAAGAACTCCCCTGCTGCTCCTCCCTGGATCCCTTCTCCCATCCGCTCTTCTTGCCATTGGTTCTGGGCGACTTACCCGAAACCGTGACGCAATTTTTAAATATTTTTACGATTTTATTCCCCACATTATTATTCACAGTACCTTTGTTTTTATATTTTTTTTCTTCCTCTTGATAGGTGCCTCCGTCTGTTCCTCCGATTTCTTCGACTCCACTCTCCCCCTCTTCTGTCCTTGCCATATTCTTTCTCTGTCTTTCTCGCCCATTCTCAGAATTCTTGAGCCCTTTTTGCTCTTCTTTCCGCCATCCTTCTCGTCTGAATTCTGTCAGCCACGCCTTCCTGCTCCTTCGCACCGTGCGTCCTCTGTTTCTCCTGGTCTTCTAATCCCGACTTTCTCGTCTCGCTTGTCCACGGCGAAATTGCTCTGTTCGCTCGCATCTGGTACTTCTGGGTCGCTCCTGCTCCGGCACGGCTGGGCAAACTCGTAGCCCCTGCGTTTAGATCGAATTAAGAGGAGGTGGAAATGTGTGAGCCCGCAAGAGCAAACGTTTTTCCTTCCCCTTATCCAGGCACTAAGAGCCTACCCGAGAGAGGTGAGCTCTTACCTGGTTTGTGCCGCCTCTCCTTTTCCTGGCTTACTTATACACCACCGGCCTTTTGTTCCTTCTTGGGGGCAGCATGGTTACCCCCCACTGACCCCTTGCTGTTATACTTCGCACCTTCCCAGGTGCTGCTTCCTGCCCTTTCCTGGGCTTTTGTTTCTTGTGGCGCCGTTCGGACGCCCCTCCCGACGCTTTCGCGCCGTTTTCCCCACCCTGCGCCTAAACTCCCAGACCCTCTATCGTCCTGCATTTTATGCGGGCCAGGGCCTGGGGCATTGGTTGTGGCCCGGTGTTCACCAAGATAGTTCTAGCTAACTATCAAACCCCATCGACAACTCTCATGATCAACGGCCAGAAAACGGAACCGATGGAAGTCAGAAGAGGCACGAGACAGGGGTGTCCCCTGTCCCCGCTGATATTTGCAATGGCAATGGAACTGTGTGCCACGCGGTTCAGACTAGAAACCAACATCAAGGGCGTGATCCTAGGTTCCGAAACTCATAAACTCGCGTTATATGCAGATGACATTATTCGCTACATGGGTGATCCAGGTAACACAATGCCCTGAGCAATGGCTAAATTAGAGGAATTCAGGCAAGTCTCGGGATTCTCTGTAAATTTCCCCAAATCAAAAGCAATGAACATCACGGCGAAGAGGGAAACGAAAGCAAGGCTAGAGCAATCATACCCATTGACATGGGCGAAAGACTCCCTTGACTACCTGGGAATACGACTAACCACGGAACCAAGTAAACTTTTCCAGGCGAACATCACTCCCTTATGGAAGCAATTACAAGAAGACATGCTCAAATGGGAATCCCAGGAACTATCATGGTTTGTCCGCATCACGGCAGTAAAAATTACCATACTCCCACGCCTACTTTATGCAGTAAGCTCAATCCCAGTGTCCATCCCACCAATCAAGATCAAAGAACTGCAGAAAGCAATCGTTAAATACATATGGCAAAGCAAGAGGCCAAGGATCCAGAAGGGTATCCTAATGTGACCCACGCTCTTGGGAGGCCTCGGTATACCAGGCGTGGGCAGATACATATTGGCAGCACACCTAGCCCCTATGCTGCGATGGGCCAAGGTCGAAAATCATAAAGGATGGTGTAGAATAGAACAATCAGTCACGACGACCCCTCTGATCTCACTCCTAGGTCTGAAAGCTAAACAGGGGCGGTGCCCTCCTGGAATCCACAAAGGGGTCCTTGCAGAGCTGGGATATAGCTAGGAAACAGAAACGTATCCCACCGGGTCTGGGTCCATATTCACCTATACTACATAACCCGGACTTTACTCCGGGCCTTCGAGGCAAAGACTGGGAGGGTTGAAATGAAGCGGGGACCCTGACTTTGGCAGAGATGTACAGAGATGGCTCCCCACTGCACTTTACGGACTGCCAGCAGAAGTTTGGTATAGGAGAAAGGGAGCGATACAGGTACTTGCAAATCAGACATTGGATAACTCAACCCATGGTGAAAAGAGCGGGCACACGATCACCGTCCGGCCTGGAACTAACCTTACAGGAGGGCCAGCCCAAAAAAGGGACCACCAGACTCTTTAAACTTCTTTCAAACTCCCAAACGTCAGATCGCCTCATATATCAAGTGAACTGGGAAAGAGACTTGCAAGAATCCATAACGGAAGAATAGTGGTGCAAAATATGGTCACAAGCGCATGGTGCCTCCAGATGCACCACAATTAAAGAATCCGCCTATAAAATGTGCTTTAGGTGGTATATGCCCCTGCACCGTTTACATAAGATCACCAAGACCTACTCGCCTTTCTGCTGGAGAAACTGTGGAGAGAGAGGGGACTTAATCCACAATCCCAAGGCAACGGTCTATTGGAAGGAGATTATCGGCCACATTAAAGATATTACATGTGTGGACCTTCCGATGTCCCCGAAAACTATCCTATTAGGTGTCCCGATTGAGGGCAAATATGCAATGTCCGGGGCGACCGCCACTCTCATTATTCATCTGCTAACGGCTGCAAGGATGACCTTAGCGCAAAACTGGAAAAATGAGGAGGGCCCCATAGTGGCATGGTGGTGGGTCAAGATCTGGGGAGTGATGGCCATGGAGAAAATCTGTGCACTTACGGCTGGAAAATATCAAAAATTTCTGGCGACCTGGTCCCCGTTCCACGTGTGTGTGAGCAATAGAGAGGCCCTCTTTTTTAAACCCCGGCTTCTCAGGAGTATACATGTCATATGAGGGATAACAACAGCACGGAGGAATGAACTCAGGACTAACCCTAAACGGAACCCTTTTATATGTTGATCTCTGTAATGTATTATGGTATTTTGAAGTGTTAGTTAAAACAGGGTGGGGGGAGGGAAGGGGAAGGGGATGACAGAAGGGGAAGACAGAAGGGGAAAGAGGTTGGGGAATTACAAAATGGAAAATGAAGAACTTTCAGAGGTTAAGACGCTTCGTCTATTGTTGGTGAACATCAGAAAGGGAGGGAGGTTGATTAAGAATGTTAATTTACTGTTTCCGAACTGTTTTGATATACTTGTATGCCTCTGATCCAAAAATAAAGTGTTTTAAAAAACAAAAAAAACAAGAGACATTCCAAACAGGAACACCTTGCCAGTAGTAGAGAACAAAGAGAAATCATCAATCAATAGCGAAGAACCTGACAGCCTGACTGACAAGGGAAATATCTCATATTTGGTGGCATTAATGGATTTAACAATGTATTCCATAAGCGACTCAGAACTTGGTCTCTGAAACCAATGTGATGTGACAAAAAACCACTTAGTCCCACAAAGAAATCAAGTGGCATCAACAGATGCCACAAGTGAGAAATTCTGGCCCCTGCTGAATCAAATCTATTTCACTCAAGGACTCCCAGAAATACCTTGGGAACACCATTCTTAACACTTGAACAAAAATGACTGGCCATGGCCCATCCTAAATCTCCGCTCATATTGGAAAGATCTACCGGCCCTGACCAACGGCAAGCCATACATAGAAACCGGGGCAGCGCTCCACGTGCAAGCCATAAAAAAGAACAACCAACGGTAGTGATTGAGAGATTATTAACCAGTGGAGTTGGACTCATATTAAACAGAGCCAATGTCATGAAACTATTTTATCATAGTTCCAAACTATGCGATGTTGCCTCAGATGACATCAAAATAGTGCGATTTGTAAATGAAACCAGAGGTGATTGGGTCATGTTACAGCTACATTCAAAACTAACCCAAACTACACTACTGAGCGCAATGGAAGACCTGCTACCATATAGCTTTGAAATTAGTACTTAATTCAAATGCATCTTTGATGAAAAAGATAAATAATTCAGCCTTCAAGCCACGATGAACGCATAGTAATGATCATAAAGGAGTTCAACGCAGTGAGCGACAAGAAACAGATGTCGTCAAAAGGAATCACTTTATAAAGAAATACTGAGGATAAAAGTGACCTTTGAATCCAAAATCGAATCTTCAAAGGAAACTAAAGGAACTTTCACGCAGATTTCATAACCAGAGCAAGAACAGGATTGGTCATGGCTTGCTGCTTCTTTGACTACATCAAGATAATGTGATGATTCACCGACGTGAAAGGAATTTACAATGGCATGTTGGAACACTAGAGGATTAAAACATATTTTCAGTGATGACCCCATGAATTTAGTAGGCTACGACATAATATGTCTCCAGGAGACTTGGATTCAAAACAAACCAATGGCATAGGGTTATGAGGTTTACTTAAACATGGCACCTAAAGGGCGTGGCCAGCATGCGAGCACCAAGGATGTGAGTCCCGAGAGCTCCTCTAGCCGCCAACATTATCCTGTTTAAACTATCCTGTTTGGTGGGGCAAATCTTCTGGAAACTGCACCTACAGTAGGGTGAATACCTGCAGAAGCTTCGTACGAAGTTGCAACTGCAAAACCAAGCCCCCGTCGGATCTACTCGACAAAGTCTCCCACGCTCGTCTGGCGCAAAAGGGCTCTATCAAGATGGTCGCTGAGACCCGAAGGAGCTGAGAAGGAGGATCGTTGGGACCAAAAGGCAGAACACAGTAGCAACGGCTGCCTGACATCAACAGAGAGAGCGGAGCTGCCAGTCCAAAATGGAGCACTGCTGACAGACCTACGAGCCAGGGTGACCGCTACTGTACCACCGCGTACAGTGTGAGTGAGGTGGTCGGAGCTGTTGGCAGCAACCCCACGGCCGCGGGTGCAAGAGGACGACACCTCACAGAACACCTGCAGTATTTGAGGAGCGGTGGCAGCCAGCGAGATCCGCTGCTCCAGGGCTGAGGGAGGAACGACACACCGACCTGCAACTCTGGTCGTAGTGCACTCAAACTGAATGCTGCTCTGGCAGACACAAGATCCTTGAGAGGTACTCTCCGTGGGGTGGCGGATGTGGTCCTGCGCCGAAGACCACAGACGAAAGGAGGCAGCCATGAGGGCCAGCAACTCGAGCAACCCCAGACGACTGGCACATGGGGGTCAACGCAACTGGGGAGACAGGGCCCCCCCTTCAACACAAGGGGTGAGTAGAACGAAACGCCCCCATCCCCACTTTCTTCTCCCCCCGTGGGCGGCTGGATTTCCAGACGAGTTGAGGGAGGCGACCCAGGGGCACTTCAGCATGTCTGTATCTGCGCTGAGGGAAGTGCAGTGTAAGGACAACCTATCTTCGATAAAAGTCCATTCACACCTGGTGGATGGGCGGGAAGGCCCCATAGAATAATTGAATCCGCACCCAACCCAATATCAGTCCTGCGAGAAAGGAGACATAGTCGCTCTACAGTCGAATGCCCATATTTATATTTGGACACACTTAGTGCCCTGGAGGCGAGTAAGGTGCCTGGCCGGCTGAGGAGGACACTCATAGCCTGGGGAGAAATCAACAGTTTGGTAGCGCTAAGATACCTGCGTCCTCTGCACTGGCTGTAGAAGGCACACAGGAATCAACCAAGACCCGCATAAAATACAGATGGTGTGGGGGGCACCTCCTACTTCCCGGGCACTCTTATACACCCGTGTCGACGTAATAGTAGGGACTCCGGCTCTGTGGTCGAGGCTCACGGACTCCTCGCCCCTCGGAGAAATTAACCTGGATGCACGATGCACACCGAGTGAAACAGACCCCTACTCCCTGCCTGGTCCTCCTGAGTGTCAGGAAGGAGGCATAGATGTTCGGGAGACCTTACTGTAGCGGTGAAATTACTGGACCGAGCCAATGCTACAGAGGAAAATGTCCCTGCGACACCCAGGCACGCCTGTGACCCCACTGAGGGAATAGTGCAGCCCGTATCTCCGGTTACACTGCCCCACTGTACCGTGGGCAATGTCAGATGGTAATATGGGCAAAGACAAGGCCAGAAAAAGTCTGCACAGAGCACCATGGACCGGTACGCAACAAACACCCCCACTCCAACAGCAGATGAGGACCTTCAGGTGGCCTCCGCCTCCACAGTCGAATCTTTAACGCTGAAAGACGTGATGGCCGCCATTGCCAATTCTCGCTCCTCGATGGAGAAAAAGATGGACGGCATCACTGCTAAAGTATCCTTCGTCCGTCATGACCTCCAGAAATTATCCTCCTGAATTGGAGAAGTGGAACACCACGTATCTGGGGTGGAAGATGACCTCGGTGGGGTGTGCCAACAGCTTTCACAAGCACTGACACGTCTGAAGCTATTGGAAGCACGGGTGGATGAGGGTGAAGGTAGATCACTCCGCAATAACATTTGTATCCTGGGCCTTCCAGAGAACACCGAAGGGCCCAGTATGGAACTCTTCCTGGAGCAATGGTTGGTGGATCTCTTCGTGCCAAAATCCTTTTCCAACTTTCTCACAATAGAGAGAGCCCATCGGATGCCAGTGGGCAGGCCAACTCCTGGTGCATCCCCAAGAACAGTCATTGCTAAACTCTTGAACTATTGCAACAGGGATGCAATCTTACAAATGGCCCGGACAAAAGGATCAATCACATACAACGGTGCAAGAATTGCCTTCTTCCTGGACTATACCATCACATACAACGGTGCTAGAATTCCCTTCTTCCTGGACTATACCCGCAAGGTCCAAAAGGCCAAACAATCATTTCAGCATCTGAAGAATAAGCTCCACTCCATGAATGTAAAATATAGACTGCTCTTTCCGGCCCAGCCAAGGATTCAGCATAATGGCACCACGGTGCACTTCACTAACTTGCAGGAAGCCTGGAAGTGGGCAGAAAACCACATTGAAGGAGGCTGGGCAGCACATGGCCCAGATCCTGGGGAAAGACCTCAGATCCAGCCACACCGAGACCGACCCCCGTGACAACCCTTACCACAAGGGCAACCTGACCCAGAAAGGGAGGCAGACCCCTAGAATCAACAAACTGCATGTGATAGACTAAAATAGGAACGGGAGGCGAATTCTGGAGATCACTTAAGGTTAGTCCTCTGCAACATCCCTCAACACCGTTACAGAAGGACCTGGACCAAGAAGTCGACTCCTGAGATCAATGATCTGGATATAATGGACAAAGAAACATGGAGGATATTGGGGTGGATAAAGAAGGCACACCGTCCTGGGAGCCACACATTTGTTCATACTTTACCTCTGCCAAATGTCACTACAACGTTGGCAGCCTTTAGGGACACCACCCAGGACCCTACGCCTCCAGCAAGGGCAGTAAGTCTTTAGCTAAGCTGAGGGTGGGATAATTCAAGTTAATGCTGACGCGCTAGTTCTCAAGTGTCAGCAATGTTCGGGCAACGGATACTTCATGTTGGGGCGGAGTATAGGGAGAGGGAGGGAAAAGTTGTAAAGTATTTAACGTTGTTCAAGAACTATCATATGTCCACATGTCAAATCAGTAAGATCACCTATCACACGTTATCCAGAGTCACCATGAACTCGCACTACACACCCGACATGATCACCCGCTGGGTAAAACCCTAGCATTCACTCCACACAGAGTCTACAACCCTGGTGCCATATACCACAAATGGCACTTACACAAACCCAACTAACACCCACTGATCGCCCTAGGTCTCTTAAACTACTCACCTGGAATGTGAACGGAATGGGCACCGGGATCAAGAGTCACCTTATCACCCAGTTTCCGAATAGACACTCCCCCGACATGGCCCTTATCACTGAAACGCACCTAGTGGGATCAAACTGCACCCTCTTTCGGAGAACAAATTACAGCTCTGCATTCCACGCAGGATACACCATCGGGTCTAGGAGCGCTTTGATTTTATTACACAAATGCATCCTGTTCATACCGCTTACAGTGGAACAGGACCCCAGGGGCTGCTGTGTGATAAAACCTGGTACACTCTGGGGAGAGACATTGGCTGATTCAACTCAAAATACTTCACTGAGTTTACTATCCCAGAACTGTACTGTATGGTTGGAAACGTGCCCCAAATCCAAATTGCTTACGATGCCAAGAAGGGGAGGCACCTTCATACATATCCTGTGGGAATGCTCCTAAATCAAAACCTTCTGGAGCAGATGCTGCAATAAATTAACTAAGGTTCTTGCCCGTACTATATCATTGGACCAGAAAACACTGCTACTTGGCATCCCCAACAAGAACGCTGCTAACAAATGGGAAGGACTGTCCGGCATCGGGTTTGATAAAACGTAACATTGCTCAAAAATGGGCACCCTGGAATGCCCGACCCTGGCTTAATGGGCAGCCGATATGGACGTATGTGCAGCTAAAGAGCATAGAATATGCACAGAAAGAGACTGCTCCACAAAGGCCAATAAGATATGGGGAAAATGGGAGGAGGAAGGGACCTGAAGACCCCTCTGCACTATGAAGGAACGGGTGTGTGGTGACACATGGATATTTATTGATATGACTATGTACACAACTGTTATGCATATGAGCATGATTAGGACATATGATTATAGACAGGTTAATGTAAGTTTCTTTTTTCCTTTTGGTTGTCTTCAAAATCAATAAAAATGTTTTATAAAAAAAAAAACATGCCACCTAGAGGCACAAAGGGAGGAGCCTATTCTGGCCTACTGACTTTAATAAAAGTAGAGAATGATTTAGCAGTCATCAATGAAAATAATACAAATCCTTTCACACAAATGTTAGTCATAGAATGGACATAACATCTTCCCACTGAGAAAAAAAATCAACCATTCTGTTCAACCTGTATTGGAATCCACTTAAAATTGAGCACAAACCATTTTTCAGTACCCTCACATCCTTAATTGATGAAGCGTATATTCAACTGAACAACCCACTCATCATCATTTGTGGGGACTTAAACATCAAATGTATAAACAGAGAGGGAATTGCAATCAAGCATACTGATCAAACAGGGAGAGCATCCACATGGATCAAGAACTGTATGCATGCGACTTCTATATGTGGAATAGTCATGTTAAAGGAGATATACCAGCCAAACCAACTTGAGCACGTTCAATTGAAACTGCTCAGCTTGATTATTTTTTTGTCTGGGGAAACATTAGAGATCTTATCAAGATTCTTAAAGTTGACTCGTACCAAATTAGCGATCATCGTTTATTGACCTTATCATGGAAACAAACTCAGTTATCAGTCAGAGATACTTATAAGGCACCTATCCAGATTTCCAATGCTGACAACAGATTAAGGCGAAAAGCCTCAGATAATGAAACCATCACCGAGAAGTATCGACTTAAATCTCGATGCGAAGATGCAAAACTGGAATACACCAGTATCCTAAGTTCCTTTAAAGAATGTCACAACCAAAATGGGAAGCCAACGTTCATGCGTTTACACATTTACAATCAAGAACTAGTCAGCATGCTGCAAATTTTTCGAGCAGACATGAAAAAGCTAAACAAGTGGCAAGGAATTAACAGATTTGAACTACGCCGAGCAAGAAAACAGTGCTACAAGAATTAGCTAATGGTTTCAAAGCGAAAGCCACACAACATAACCCGGACCAAATACTTAGTCAAATTGGCAACAAGAACGCTCGTGTTCTATGGTCAATGGTAAACAAGAACACTTCAATCCAACTTGCGACGCTTCCAAATGCACTCTCCGAGAAAGCATAGCAATCTCACTTCACAGCTTTATATGCACAAGCTAAAAAATATGAAATTGCAATAAACTGCCAGACAAGTACACCATGGGAAATTGAATTTGATAAAGTGGACATACTATTTCTAATCAAAAATTAAGATCATCACGCTGACCAGGACCGGATGGCCTTACAAATGCTAACCTAAAGCTTAACCCTGAAGCTTGGGCAGAGTTTTGTATGTTAATGTTTACAAACATTATAACCATCAAGAAAGTACCAGAATCCTGGAAAACTGCAATAATTGCTCCCATTTATAAGAAAAGGCAATTAAGAGCAACCACAGAATAACCACCCTATAGCGTTACTAGACACTCAAGGGAAAATGTGTAGCACCATCCTCTTATGCCAACTCCAAGGATGGGCTAAAGAATCTGGCAGACTGGATCTGAGGCACGCAGGCTTCACAAAAGGCATGCGCACAAACCTAAAACTCTTTCTGATAAATCTGATGAAATTAAAGGCAATCAGGGCCAACTCCAAAATATTTACAATCTTTGTAGACTTGGAGCAAGCCTTTGACAGCATCAACAGAGAGAGATTATGGAACAAACTGCAACTCTGGGGATGTCCAAAGGACCTCCTAGAAGCTATAAAAACACTCTATTCAGAAACATCTATACAGGTGTGCCTAACAAAGGTAGGCGGTCTAACAAACAAAATTAAAACCTTTATGGGGTTGAAACAAGGATGCCCTTTGGCATCCGCCCTATTCAACATTTACCTGTCTGACATGAAGGAGAGTCAGGGAAAAATTAAAACTTTTCCCTCTAAAATAAACAACGACCCGTTGCCTTGGATATTGTACGCCGATGACCTGGTGATGATAGATCAGACACAGATTCGGCTACAAATACAAACTGCTGCTCTAGGCATCTATGTGAAGCCGAATGACTTGAAAGTCAATGTAAAAAAGACTAAAATCGTAATCATGGCAACCATGAAATGCCAGAATAAATCAACCCAATGCTGTTTATGTGGATACCAAGAACTGGATGTAGCCCAGTCAATCACCTATTTAGGTGTCCACATCAGCTGCAATTTGGACGAGAGTGGCTGACGGGAATTAGATCTAAGAACAAAACACTAGGCCTCATTACACGGAAGGCGGTAAGGGTTAACGGTCACCGGTAATGGTACCGGTGACCGTTAACCCTTACCGCCTTACTACGAGGTCCCTTTGCGGGTAGGTACTTTAACGCCTGCTCTTTAGCAGGCGTTAAAAACCAACACGCAAAGGGGCCAGGGTGCTAATTACGGTACCGCAATTTGCGGTACCGTAATTACCACCTTCCCCATTCTCATTATGCTCTATGGGGCAAAAATGGGAATGGGGAAGGGCAATGGGAGAAGGGGGAATTACTGCCCCGCCAACCTTGGAATAGGGCGGTAATTCCCCTTTCCACCAAGGCGGTGCCGGTATTTTACCGGCATGGACCAAGGTGCTAATAGCACCTTGGTCCTCTGCCTACCGTGTAATGAGGCCCACTGACTGCGCTAACTCGCTTGTTAAAAAAACAAATATTGCAAGTTCACCATAAAAAACACTTCATCATCTTTTACAAACAGAAGGTTGCGCCTATAATTACATATGGTGCATAATCAGCACTGAATCTATCATGGAACCTTTGAAATATCGTAGAGGGTGCGCTCTGGAAAAAGATACTGCAATTGCCCATGAGCACTCTGATGGCATAAATAAGTTATGAATTGGCACTACAATCATTACACTCAATTTTGTTATGGAAATCTCTTTCACTGTATCATAAGTGTATTATGTCTGATGACTTACTACCCTTTCAAATCTTACGTTCCAATCTAGATAGTGAAACTGATTGGATCTATATGAAATGGAAATCCTCTTGTCAGACCTGGTTACAGCATATGAAAATTACATAGGAGCTGGAATGACAAATCCGGAAAGGGCGAACAACATCATTCAATTACAGGATTGGATTAACTCTCAAGCTATACGATCGACATACAAATTATCAATTTCGCTATCACATGAGAGAAGATCTATTGGTTGAATTCCAACCTATCTAGACACATTTCCGAGTGACAAGTTAAGAGACCTATTCATGAGGATACGGCTAAACATTGTACCAACAAGAGAGGTATTAAAGTCGCAACATCAATTATAGGAATCTGACATCTACAGTCGGTTATGCCAAAATAAGAACCACACAGAGACTGCAAAGCATCTACTACTGCAATTCACTGCCCTAACCTTACTCAGGACAACTATCTAGCCGATTTTCTGAAAACTCTTAATACAGCTTCACTAGAGGAATGGTGATTCAAATTCATGTGGCCTGCATTTATTGTGGTTCTTCCTAGAATCACAAAATCGCATATTGTTGTACCGCAAGTCTTCTAGTAAGGCAACATGTGGTGAATTAGTGCCCCTTAATTCTTGTCTTTAATTCACAAGTGTCTGATGGTTCAGAGAGTATAGTGAACTATGTGCACCCTCGACTGCACACCAGAGGCCAGATTACAGAACCTTTGCACTGGTGCAAGTGCAAGATTTGCATGCTATTAGCACTAGGGCAAAGTATGCACTGGGGCAAAGTTTGCTCTAGTGCTAATACCATTCCGTAGCACTACGGCAAACTTTGCCCGGTGCAAATATGCATCGAAAATGTATCTTTTCCTCACTATCGCAATGTGTGCCTTGGTGCTTATACCATGCCAAACTGCACTTGTCATGGTGTAATTGTTGTTTAATATTTTCAAGTGTTTTTTGAAAGAGGGCAAACTTTGCCCTAGTGCTAATACTGTGCAAACTTTGCATGTGCACCAGTGCAAAGTTTCTGTAATCTGGCCCCTGGTGTGAAGTCGATGATGCACATAGTTCACTGTACTTTCCGACCCATCAGACACTTGGGAATTAAGGGCAACGTTTTCTCTGGTGCTAATACCGTTCCGTATTAGCACTAGGGCAAACTTTGCCCTGGTGCAAAAATACAGTGAAAATGTATCTTTTTTGCACTAGAGCAATTTTTTCCCTTATGCTTATAACATGCTCAAATGCCCTTTTCATGGTACAATGGTTTTCTAGTATTTCCAAGTGTTTTTAAAAATAGGGCAAACATTGCCCTAGTTCTAATACCGTGCAATCTTTGCACTTGCACCAGTGCAAAGTTTCTGTAATCTGGCCCTAGTGTTGTGACTCTGTGTCCCGAGAAGTGAAATGCTTTTACACTAACAATTTACATTTACAGTGGAACAACCACTGTCTGTGATATCTGTTAAGACTGTACAATAATTCAGTAACTCTGTGTGATGGAGAATAACATGTATTTGTACTGCATGACAAACCGTTATTTGTAGTTATTTCTTACTGTTATGCCTCTGATGGCGTGCCGGGTCCCACAGGATAGTTTGGGATGCTGTATGTTGCGCATGTATTTAATTCTGCATGGTACAATTGCATTTACAACCATAGTGAATGTCCTTGCTTTTAGTTTCGTGAGTGCTGGGAAACAGACAAAGGACTACTGCGTGATGTGTTCCTCTCTGTCTACATGGTGGCCATTTTACAATGGTGTTGCTGCATTGTGTTAGTTATTACAAGACTACTGTTGCAATAAATCAGACAAACAATACCGCTCTTTTCGTACTTAAGGGGGATTAAGCAGCTCTAAACTTTTTATGGCAACACGATACTCCACTACAAAAGAAGGGGCAATAGGGAGATGTAGTATATCTCCTAAGTTAGCGTATCCCCAATGGGCAACAATGCATTACAGGATTAATTCATTCCATTCGACACAGATTTTCATACCTCGACGTACTGTGTTCGATCAGTAAATACACTTTTGTTCCATCCTACGTAGCTGTTTGTCCAGATTACCACCTCTACGATGAGGTGCTAGCTTTTGTAAAGTGTACCACTGTGTGTCCACGTATCTTGTAGTGATCAACAAATGCTTTGTCAGCAACTTGATTTCAGATGCATGACTTGTGCTCTGAAATCCGTTGTTTGATTGGTCTCAGGGTTTTACCTACTTACAGTAGATGACATAGGCACTCAATAATGTATATTGCATTGTTACTGTTACAGTTTATATGCAATGTTAATGTTCACTTGATATTGTTGTACTCAAAACTATGTCTAGTCTCTGTAAACTGGCAAGCGACACAATGCCCACATCTGTAATGTCTGCTTACTGATGACAGGCCCCAAGTAATGCCTAGAAATGGTTCTTCTCGTGAGTGGCTGAACGTTTGTACTAGTCTCTGTCAGTCCCAGCCACACTTACCTGAAGTCGCCCCTGGTACAAAACTCCAGCTGTCCCATCCATACCCCTCAGCAGCAATGGCCGCCACAGAAGTGGAGAAGGGTATACATGATATTCCCTTCTCCCTATGTCCATTGCAGTAATTACATTTAGTAATTTTTTTAAAGTTGAGAAACAGTAAACGCACCTTTTATCAGCAACAAATAACATTCTATTAGCACCGCAGAAACCATGCCGGGTGCCAATACGTATAAACCCCTCTCTCTGTGGGCACGCATTACCCATCAGGTAATTATGCCAGGCCTACTAAGGCCTTCACTAATTCCCACCCATGTCTTGGTGCATTGCTTAATTAATAGACATACCAGATTCTCTTACCCCACCCGATAATTAATTTTGGAGGCATGAGCATAAAAGTGGAACTTAAAATAATTAAACATATCAGAATTATAAATTGTTTAGCAACTAGGAAAACATCTTCTTGATAATAAGAACCTTGTGTTGAAAAATTGAATGGCCAGGTGGGAAGTTGGATGGAGAAGGGAGGGGATAAGAGTTAAGGTGGGAGAGGTAGGGAAGTAGAAGGTGGAGAAGGGATGGGAGGGGGAAGAGGCTGCAAAAGAGTTTGGAAAATAAATCTATGAGCAGTAGGGCACAAGGGAACATGTTTAGACTGTGTTTAAAACCAGAAAGAGCAGAATTAACTCATGGAACCAGTCACACTGCAGAATTTGTATGAACTAAAGCTACGAGTAGCAGCACGCTTATCAAAAATTAAAATGATAATTTTTCATATTGTCGATGGCTGACAAGTGGATCCATGTCATGTGACAACTTAAACCAGTCCTGGTCAATGGTGCTGTCCATGCTGAGAGTATAAACATACCTATTGTGAGAACAATTAAACCACAAGTACCAGCATGTAGAGGAGTGGTGGCTCAAAAATCAATGATTGGCTCAAGGGTGTTTTCTTTACAGCTTTGATTGCCACCTGGAAAGTATTTTCTCTCCACAAAATTGGGTGGTTTTGTGTTGTGACAAAATAAGATGTGACCACAACTATCTTAAAATGATATAAAAAAATCTTAACAGATTTCTCTTTTATGATCGGTTACCTCTGATGCTCTTAGGGTGCTGTTTCTGTCCGCGACTGAACTCCGGATATATTCTTTACTAGCGATACCAACCGGAGTTGCACGGGTCTGTAGCTGACATGCACGTGGGGGTCTGCTATAGCCTTGTGTATGTTTATTGTGTCATAGATTCCTATTTTTGAAAATTGCAAAAAACGGCAATCTCACGAAATTGCCTATACTGATAGCACAAGGCCAGACCCCACTCCACTTTTGTGCAGAGCAAATGGGTGGGGCTGGTCAAATTTCACTATCGCTAGTACACCCCAGACTGGTATGCCGACCTTGTGTCCTACCTTCCTATTTTTGGAAAAGTCGCAAAACAGGCAAACACCCGAGATTGCCTATACTGATAGCACAGGGCCAGACCCCAACTTGTGCAGGGCAAATGAGTGGGATTGGTCAAATGTCACTATCACTAGTACACCCCACACTGGTATGCCGTCCTTGGGCCAAACTTTCAACCCACCAACTGCTGTGGCCTGGAGCCAACCCTGAACATACAAACACACTTTAACATATATGTAGATAGGCTCAAGCATTGAACTCTCAGTGAAAAGGGAATGGAGACAATATATAGGCATATTCAACTTTTGCTAGATATGCAAAATCGAAAGTCGTGCGGTGAGATATGCTGAACTGTGCTGATCTATTGAAAATAAAACAGTTCTGTGCTGGCAGATAGCATGAACATGGTTTTAATGGCTGCCCATACATGATAGGTAATGCATTGTTAGATAGTAGCAAGCAGTGTGTCCCATTAAATGAACACTGGAGGTTTCTGAAGCTTAGACTAGTTTTAGGAAGTGGCTGACGGCACACTTGCTTAAACCATTTTTATTACAACATACGCTGATCAATCAAGCTTTTAACTTTCAGAAGACTGCTTAAAATTATTAACAGCAGCCTCAAAACAGCACATATGTTGTTGCTGTTGTACAACTGAGCTAGCTCAAAGAGATTCCAGGGTTGTGTGCTGTGGGCTGCGAGAAGCAGGTAGTGGGTGGAAATGTCCAGCATGGCTATTGGCCGTCAGTGGGTGTGTTAAAATTCAGACAATAGCCACATAAACATTTTTAACGTGATACCCAGGATCCACAGTCTATAGCTGGTGGACGGTTGTCGAGGGGCACCAAGGAAGGTGGTCCAGTCCCTTAAAGAGTCAGCATGGGGTCGGAGGGGAGTATGTTGCATACGTGTCATTTGCAATGTAAGGGGGGATAGCTCAGGGGCAACACCTTCGTCTTGGAAGCGAGACAATGTAGAGCAACAAAAGAATGATTTTTATTACAATGCAGAGAGCACATCGAATTGACTTTAAGCATTTGATTAAAAGGTATTACTACTATTTGCATTGATACATCGATTTTCACTTTGGGATGAAAGGTGGTTTAAGTCTGGATTGAAAACCTACCTGCAGGTTTGTGCTCACTGAGATCTTATTACTTGCATTAGATATACAGCCTCGCCACGCAGGTGTGCACTAGCACCACATTGGCCATGAATTGCAGATAATGAAGCAGTGTGCACCAATTTCATTGTTAAGCATCTGTTGCCAAGGCAACAGTATTTCATCTTAAAGTGCACTGTTATCTTTTACGGTTGTCCCTTGCTATGATTCCACTTCTTGTAATGTCACATATCTCGATGTCGTCCACCATCAGGGACTGGATATCATCTCCAGCGATGTATCCTGATGCCTTCAATTATCACAGACTGGATGTCATCTCCAGCGATGTATCATGATGCCTTCAACTTTCACAGACTGTCATCTCCAGTGATATATCTTGATGCCTTCAACTATCACAGAATGGATGTCATTTCCAGAGATGTATCTGATGCCTTCAACTATCACAGAATGGATGTCATCTCCAGAGATGTATCCTGATGCCTTCAACTATCACAGACTGGATGTCATCTCCAGCGATGTATCTTGGTGTCTTCAACTATCACTGACTGGATGTCATCTCCAGCGATGTATCATGATGCCATCAACTATCACAGACTGGATGTCATCTCCAGCGATGTATCTTGATGCCTTCAACTATCACAGAATGGATGTCATATTCAGAGATGTATCCTGATGCCTTCAACTATCACAGAATGGATGTCATCTCCAGAGATGTATCCTGATGCCTTCAACTATCACAGACTGGATGTCATCTCCAGCGATGTATCCTGATGCCTTCAACTATCACAGACTGGATGTCATCTCCAGCGATATATCTTGATGCCTTCAACTATCACAGACTGGATGTCATCTCCAGCGATGTATCTTGATGCCTTCAACTATCACAAATGGATGTCATCTTCAGAGATGTATCCTGATGCCTTCAACTATCACAGAATGGATGTCATCTCCAGAGATGTATCCTGATGCCTTCAACTATCACAGACTGGATGTCATCTCCAGAGATGTATCATGATGCATTCAACTATCACAGACTGGATGTCATCTCCAGCGATGTATCATGATGCCTTCAACTATCACAGACTGGATGTCATCTCCAGCGATGTATCATGATGCCTTCAACTATCACAGACTGGATGTCATCTCCAGCGATGTATCTTGGTGTCTTCAACTATCACTGACTGGATGTCATCTCCAGCGATGTATCATGATGCCTTCAACTATCACAGACTGGATGTCATCTCCAGCGATGTATCTTGATGCCTTCAACTATCACAAATGGATGTCATCTTCAGAGATGTATCCTGATGCCTTCAACTATCACAGAATGGATGTCATCTCCAGAGATGTATCCTGATGCCTTCAACTATCACAGACTGGATGTCATCTCCAGAGATGTATCATGATGCATTCAACTATCACAGACTGGATGTCATCTCCAGCGATGTATCATGATGCCTTCAACTATCACAGACTGGATGTCATCTCCAGCGATGTATCATGATGCCTTCAACTATCACAGACTGGATGTCATCTCCAGCGATGTATCTTGGTGTCTTCAACTATCACAGACTGGATGTCATCTCCAGCGATGTATCATGATGCCTTCAACTATCACAGACTGGATGTCATCTCCAGCGATGTATCATGATGCCTTCAACTATCACAGACTGGATGTCATCTCCAGCGATGTATCATGATGCCTTCAACTATCACAGACTGGATGTCATCTCCAGCGATATATCTTGATGCCTTCAACTATCACAAATGGATGTCATCTTCAGAGATGTATCCTGATGCCTTCAACTATCACAGAATGGATGTCATCTCCAGAGATATATCTTGATGCCTTCAACTATCACAAATGGATGTCATCTTCAGAGATGTATCCTGATGCCTTCAACTATCACAGAATGGATGTCATCTCCAGAGATATATCTTGATGCCTTCAACTATCACAAATGGATGTCATCTCCAGAGATATATCTTGATGCCTTCAACTATCACAAATGGATGTCATCTTCAGAGATGTATCCTGATGCCTTCAACTATCACAGAATGGATGTCATCTCCAGAGATGTATCCTGATGCCTTAAACTATCACAGACTGGATGTCATCTCCAGCGATGTATCATGATGCCTTCAACTATCACAGTTTGGATGTCATCTCCAGTGATGTCAATACATGAGCAAATTAGGGGGTTTCACTCGTCTTCTTCCGCACAGGGCCTCAAAAAATCCTGGGGCCCGCTCTAGTAAAATGCATGCCATCCAGGGGGCTTGCTCCTGTGTTGTACTACGAAACTTTTGGTTTCAACCGCCTGACAGTCTGAGGTCACTGGGAGTGCCTATAAGTTATGTGACTTTAGAGTTCCTGGAGAGACTCTTTTAACTTCCAAATGATTGATTGGGAATATTAATCTATCATATTGAAGTGGGCGTGATTGTTATTTGTAAATAAAAAAAATTCCAGGACAAGTCCATTCGTGATGCTCAGAGTCCCGTTCTCTGCCTGCGTCATGACTTTCTGCCTGCTGCTGCCGACCTGAATTGCCCCCCTACCCCATCAATCAATGCTTCCAATCCAGTGATTATGTGAATAATTATTCCCCTTTTTTGCCTGTTGCACTCTTCTCCTCAAGTAAGGGTGTGCAGGTGGCCTGCGGCTGCTAGGTTTTGGAGCGAGGCCAAGTGCCACTGCCTCCTCAAACCGTTGTTTCCGTGGGTGGAATTCCTTGTTGCTGGGCTCCACTGGAAACTGAACAGTGATGGATGGGAGGTTTTAAAAAATCATAACCACTGCCATTCATCTGGTCAACCATAAAAACACTTATTATTAGCCTGCCATGCGTGCCATGCCACTACAGAAGTAGGAAGACCATGGGCAAATCATGCAGTCCAGCCTGATTTGTACAATTACTTTCCTCTTCCATAGTGGCATGATAGGCTGAAGAATAAAGGTTTGGAGAGTTGCCCCGAGCAGTGCAGTGGTTATGATTTATTCATTTTCTTCCAGTCATCGCTATTCACTTCTGCATAAGTTCCGCTCAGTGAGGCGAGCATGCTCAGGTACCTCACTGATGATACCAAACGGTGCTGAAACATGTCGGCTCCATGTGATAATATCCCCGCCAAAATGGCACCATGCAAGAATGGCGCAGTTTATATGCAGTGATATTACCACATGGAACCTGTGGAGGACACCACTGCAACACCCACACATTTTTTTTTAAATGGAAAGGGGGACTCCCCCCAATCCCTGCTCCCATTTACCCCATATATTATCCTCCTAAATAATATCACCTATGCCGTTTCCCGGCGACTATATGTATGGCGACATTATTTATGGGGATATTACTTGACATCAACATGTCTAGGGATGATTATGGTTTTGATGTGAAGTAGCAGTTTTGACTGGACTGCCCCCTCTAGGGTGGGACCAAGTCTGATTTGCACATGACCCCTTCACTTTATGTCATGGTGTGCCAGGATAAAAAACAATGTTTCTGCGGGTTCCCAGGAGAAATGCCAGGGGTCATGATGTATGAAATCCGTTCAGTCATCACTCTCCTCTTTTGCTAGGTTCCAGTGGCCATGTATGTGTTTCCTGGCTGTGGGGGGGGTGGGGTGTGATAGGCAGACTGCACCCCGTGGGAACACTATGCAGCTCTTAGAGCAACGTGATCTGGAAGAGGCATTCCACTCATAGCAGAATCCTGCCTGCCACCTGCTGGAGTAAGGCCACTATCGAAACCTTAATGGCTGCATCAATCGGTAGCTGAAGCAGGAGACCAGGCCTGCCTCTGCACAGTGAAACACTGTTCTTTGCACCCTCACTAATCTCCCCAGCATGTCTCTGTCCTATCTCTTCACCGTTCCCTCTTGTTTCTGTCTGTGTCTAGAGCATGTTGCCTCGTCCACGTTAACAGCTCCTTCCCTCTTATAGCATGTTCCCTGTTCCCTTATGGTAT
This sequence comes from Ambystoma mexicanum, assembly GCF_040938575.1. Classification (NCBI taxonomy): domain Eukaryota; kingdom Metazoa; phylum Chordata; class Amphibia; order Caudata; family Ambystomatidae; genus Ambystoma; species Ambystoma mexicanum. The sequence goes on along the minus strand of NC_090935.1, from coordinate 362,875,892 downwards.
CATCTTAACTATTCTGCCTTTACAACCTTCTGCGCATTTTCCAACTCCATAAAGAACCTGGGCCCAGCTTAGCCGATCAGAAGTGATGTGACACCCTTTGCATAAAGATAGCAGGAATGCTGCTCGTAGCAATCACTCCCGTTTAGGGAGGAAACGTCCAAAATGACCAATAATAAAAGACCAAATGCATGATTTGGCCGAATTTCAGCCCTTCGAAAATTCTGAATGGGCGAATAGTTCGACCAGATCACACATTCAGCCGCAGCCTTGCTCACTATATTGTGAGTGGGGGTTGCAGGGCAGTCCCCCGCAGCCCATCCTGAAAAGCCCATAAAAAAAAGAGAAAAAAAGGAAAGGACCCTGCAGCGCCGGTTCCCAATCACGGAAGTGAAAGGGAACAGGCGTTGCAGGGACACTACAAGGCAGTGGCCACAAGCTAAGTAAGGGGATGGTGGTTTGGGGGGGGGGGCTCAAAGTTGAAAATGTTCAGGGGAGAAAAGACCAAAGGTTATTTCGTAAAAATAATCTTTATTCTTTTCTCCCTCAAATATTTGGATCTCGGGCTTTCAACCCTCATCCGCTTAGGGGAGGCGTACAGAGCCAGTTTTGGCCTGCCAACCCAGATCTAGGCAGGCCCGAGCCAAGCGAGGCCCTCAATGAGGGCTCACGGCCGTTACTGGCCCAGTATGCCATTGTTGTTCACACCCTGGGGTTCGTCCAAGGTGCGAAGAGTTTATTTATTTAATTTGTCCTGGATATGGGCTGCATGTACACTGCGAGAGGCATGTCGGCAGTAACAAAAATAAAAAGATGGCCACCACAATAGTAAATAGAAAAGGAACTTAGTCCATTTCTTATTTCGTTAAAAAAATAAGTTTTATCTACATTTTGTCAACACACTCCTCTTTTCTATTTCTATGGCGGCTGTGGGCAGGACAGGGAGTTGGAACTGGAGCACAAAGCTCCGTTCCAACAAGTAAGTGGGAAGGTGGGGCAAGGATGGTAACAGGGAGGGGGTCCCTGTTGCCTCCCCACAATCAAGATTGCAGCTGAATACATAACCAAACTGCTTAATTTGTAAATGTGCAAGTGCAGCACATTACAGTGGTGTTAAATAATATCTGAGGCTGTGGATATTAATTTTCATGAAAAATATCTGAAGGACAATACAAAAGAATGCTTTATGCGGCAGCTACATATTAGAGCTCACACCATTAACACCAAGCAAAGATGGCCACTTTCCGCACGGTTCTGCAACGAAGAACCACTGCGGCGGTCACCATGGAGATGCCTAGCATAAACAATGGACGTAGGGGCTCTTGACCGGTTTCGCCGGTCGGATGCCCTGCAGTCCATGTCCGAAAGAGGTGGAGTTGCAGTAAGTGCTGCATTACAATGCAGTATGCCATACAACATCAACATCGATATTAGAATACATAGGTGTAGAGATGTCTCTTATTAGTCACACCGGACACACAGACCAGCTGTGGAGACTTAAGTTATTACCAGGCAAGGCTTTATTTTACATATGTACAATCTGTACATTGCTCCAGTTACTCTTGTTATAGTTACAGCACGCGTGGACATTGACAGGGACATGGGAAGGTATAAACATCACTCACAAAGGAGCAGACCCACCGGCCATCCATTCAACCCAGCTCAGGCCCCCAACTGACACTCACAGAACATTCACACACAGATCCACCCAACATTCTCCTGAGCTGCATTCATGCACCAACATTCTACAGCAAGCATCCAGGCCAGTGGCAAGACAATACAACATTACAACATCTCCCTTTCATACCAGACTCATCACACTCAACATCTCCCTTCCATAACAGACTCACCACAGACTCACCACAACAATAGGCAGTCTTTTGCTTCCGTTGTTAGGACTTGCCATACTGGGTGAAGCAGTGTGGGTACGAAAATCCTTGAAGCAAGTTAATGTCAGCCGACTTCGAGTCGGGAAGAGCAATCTGTTTTTTTAGTGTTTATGTTTTGACTTTTATCTTTGATCAACTATGAACATGAAGGTGGGGCACATATAGTCATACAGTACCTTTTTGTTTAGCCACACGTCTAAGGAGTGACACTCCGCAGATTGAAAGTTTACTAACTGAGAGTTATGCAGATGTACTGTGAATGAGGAAGGATAAGTTAATAGATATTGATTAAAGAAATTGATTCTTTCGAGGAAGCATTGAATGTTAAGATTGAATTTCAGAGGACAGAACTTTAGCCTTGTCAGAAGGATGCATTTGCATATCCGAACGCGTTGGCAACATCATGTTGTCAAGAATTATTGATTAGGCGGTCCACATTTTTCTATGTTGTAAAAGCATTCTTTATGTTGTAAAGTAACATTTTTTTAAGAATAATTGTGAATGAGAAACTGTGGTCTTAACCCAAAGGATGGGTTACTTGTGAAAAATGAAATGCGATTAGTTTTGTTTTACCAAAATATTGGTTTTTGAGTTTACTCAATTCATATAGAAGCAATAGAAGGGGGATTCCCAATTAGAGTGCTCCGGGGTTACCTGTTGGCAACAATAGTTCATGTTTGTATGGCATCCGGTGAAGGGCCTCGGGTGGCTGGAGAAATGGGAGAGTTACACTGTGTGTTCTCGCTCATGTTTCCAGCCACCCGATTGGCGGAGCGTCCTATCCACTGGTCAGAAGACATGTCCTGTTCTCTTAGTTACTCTCAGCCCAATGGGTTGAAGGGAATACTTTCTGATTATTCTCCTCCTTGCAGAACAATGTTCGGGCCTGGTCAAAGTATTAATGAATACCCAGGTAAAGTACTCATGATACCACCTTACTAAAGTCGCAGATTTCGTGCTCACAGGAATTCACCTAGAATTGCACCATTGCCCATTGCACTATTGTAGGACTGGCCAGTCCTCAGTATCCTGCCCCGTGATTTGAAAGAAGGATATCTACCTGCCCAGCCAGTCAGGGCACCAGAAATGTAAGGATAGGGGACTCACTGTACTCACATGAATTTCCTCCTCTGTTATCGCCAGTCAACAGAGCTGCTTGGGCAGAGCTCCGCCCCTCATGAAATGGAGTGAAACTCTTTGCTGTGCCTTGTTATGCTCCAATGTTTAATGTTAGGCTATCATGGTACGTCAGATTGCCCTATGCCAGGGTGCAGATCCTGGGCCAGAATTTGTTTGCCCCACGACTCCATTGAAATTGCCCACTGACACGTCAAAGACATTCTAAACCGTAACTTTGCTCAGGCTTAGGTGGGATAACGATACAGTGCAGCTGGACCGGCACCATGAACCAGAAACTGGCAAATCCAATCAGAGGCCTCATTACAGCCGCAATGCCATGCTGAAAGGTATCAGTACAAATGTTTGCATTTAAATCCTATCATGATTTTTTAAATGCACCATTTACTGTTAATGCGTTCGGATCTATGTGATTATTGCGACAGCCGAAAATTGTGACTTTTTTTTAAAACCCATTTACACCACATGTATATGCGGGGAGAACCCCCAGAGCTCCCCCCATATTAATATTATATTCTATACCCCCCACATATATATGTGGCGCAAGGGGGGGTCAACAGAAAAAAGTCGCAATTATTCGGCCGTCGTAATTGCCAAGGTGACATTTGGGTGCGATCCATGCGTTCCCATAAACTTGGTGAGCTATGGTAGGGATCGCATTGTCTCACGCTCTGCCTCTTAAAATAAAAGAAACTGGTCGAATGACATAGAAATAAGTTCAGTGTTTTCTTGGCAAATTCTTCCAATAGAACGTTTTTTATTCTCAGAGTAAGTTAGAAAAAACTTTCTATCAGAAGAATTTGCAGAGAAAACACTGAACTTATTTCTATGTCATTCGACTGGCAGAGCGCGAGACATTCCAATCCCTACTATAGCTCACACTTATAAAATCAAGGCCTTCACGGGTGGACCTTGGGGAAGGAGTGGCACAGCCGGCCCCCACGCTTAATTTTGAGTGGTCATAGCCACTGTACCAGGATTTGAACCCATACATGTGTACCCTTTGTACAGCGTTCCCATAAACATTTCACCCCCGCCACGCATATCCCTAGTAGCCCTTCCTCCACCAATGAGAGTGTCCCCCCTGCGCCAAAATGCTGGTCTGGCCGTGCTCCTCCTGTGCCAGTTCCATAATGAAGTTTGCCTTCCTTGCCCATCTTACCCAGGGGCGCCTGCCAATGACCTCTGGATAAAGTGACATCATTTTAGCAACCGAATATTCACAGTGAACGAAAACCGTGGGAAAATAAGTCGACATGTTGGTACTGGGGGACAACAGTTTGTATTTCCCAGCAGTGCGCCCAAGACACACACAATAAGCAAATTATACCAGATGCCACTCACTCGCCCACTCCCTGGCGATGCCATCCCTTTGTGTACTTTCAATGTCATCACGCTGCAGTGGCTTTCAGCAATTAGGCAGAATTAGGGACTGGCGGGGTCGTTTATTCCACAGTGAGGTAAAGGAAGGGTGAGCCGGGGACTACTGTAAACAGAAGCATGTAACTCCACATGCTCAGCGCTGCTCTCGCGACAACACTGCATCTTCTTCCAAAGGATAGTTTATCGAAATTCCCGTTTCCATGATTCTACACCAGCATGTCATGCTGCTGTTTTCCACTAGGACATGTTATTGGGATCTCATATTACTTTACCAAGTACTCGCTCAACTAATGCCATTTTGAGTAAATAGCATGAGGCGTCTAAATGTAACAGAAAACAAAAGAAATGAACATAGTGTGACTGGAGATGCTGGCATCAGAATTGGAGTCAGAAAGGATAGGATCACTGATCAGTAGGCAAATGAACGAAAAATGGATCAAAGTGAAAATCAAATCAAATGCACTTTCTATGAAGTGAAGTCTACAAAAACAAGCACTGGCAATTCCAACAGCTGAAGTGTTTCTATAGCCAGGCATGACCCATGTTCATATAGTTTTAACATTACAACTTACACATATTACAATTTTACTCACATCCTCCCCACATAACCGCACTTTAGCTCAAGGCTGTGAAATGGGCCGCTATATTGCTTCAAAGTCAAGTGGCTGAAGGCACACTTGGTTAACTCGTTTTTATTATACCAAGAGCTGCTTATTTATGTATGTTGGTAATTTATATAGGTAGAAAGCCACTGAGCACTGTACAGTAAAGGGAGTGGATAAAAGGTTGGGGGGAATCACCTTGTTGGTATATAGTCCTCATTTGTCGGTGAAATGTTTCCCAAAGAGCAGGGTCTTCAAATCTTTCCTGAATCGCAGGAAGGAGGGAGCCACCCTGATGTTAGCAGGAAGGATGTTCCAGAGTGTCGGAGCATCACAGGAGAATCCTTGTTTTTTTTAATCTCCAACTTCTTGCACTTCTTGGATTCCAGTATAGCGATATTGTGGTTCCTGGTGTCGCATTGCATTGACCATCTAAGATGATGATAATTTCAGCTACTCGAGCATGCTGTCTATTCTCAAGTTTCTGCCTATCTCAATCTTCACTCTCTTCTGCCTCCTCTTCAGTCCGGATTCAGACCTTCCCATTCAACTGAGACTACCCTCTTGCATGTCTCCAATGCTCTCGTTACGGCTCGTCATTCTAAATGTTCTTCAATCTGTGACGAATCCCATGATGTTGTCGCTGCTTCCGAAGGTGGAGCCCCTTACCATGAGGCCAGGGTGTTGAGTCCAGTACCCGATAGTCCTCCTGGGAGTGGTACTCAGCGGGTGGATCTCATTGGAGGGGAGACCCCCTTTGGGACCAGTGAGGACCACATCGGGAGAAGGCAGTATTCCCACCCAGCACACGACCCTGGTGCCCCTTTCCAGAGTCACCCCACTTTTCCTCCATCTCCTCATTCCTCTTCACACTTATCCTTATAACGTATCTACTTTGCTAACTGGACGAGGAGGAGTACTAGTGAGTTACCCTCTCCATACTCTGCTGAGTACGCATTGGAACCACTCTAGCTGGTCTAATGGTTCTCGAACAGGACTTGACAAGGTCGCAAGGCCTCTCAGGAGGAAGCGCCGGAGGAGAGACCAGCCTGCCGAGCCGGTCGACACTGACCTTGATGCCATGCAGAAGGAGAGAGAGTCCGGGGCTGGTCCAGGATGAGAGGACTGTGTGGCTCAGAAGTGGACTGAGACTCCAGGAGATCCAAAGACCAGGGGACCACAAAAGCACACCAACATGCCATCCCTGAGCAGAAGAAACCTACAGAGCCACTGCAGGGGCAAGGAAGCTCTGGAAAGTTACCGGAGTACCATGAGTGAGCTCAGCAGCCTCGAGACCTCTAGCACTCGTGTAAGCCATAACACAAGGTGCGAAGGAAGCCACATGGGCTCAGAAACCTCAAGGAGGTTGTTGCAAAAGTCAGACAGGCTAGTCTTGGACTCACCCAAATCATACATGAGCTTGTACTAAGGCTTGGCAGGAGAGTGAACCAAGTCTACAGCTTGGCGAGAGCATCCAGATAGCACTTCTTCAGTGCAACACTTGGGGAGAGGCAACCAGGTCTGTACCCAAGGGTCAGGGACCCCTACAGCTTGCAGAGAGCATCCATGCAATGTTTCTTCAGTGCAACACTCGGTGAGAGAGGTACATGTCCGCATCTGAGGGCCAAGGACCCATACAGCTTGGATTGAGCATCCAGGCAAGGTTATTGCAGCACAGCACTTGGTGAGAAGGAACCAGGTCTGCACCCAATGGTCAAGGACCCATGACAGCTTGGAAACAGTATCCAGGATGTTCCTCATATTAGCTGGCGTGGGTAAGCTTGAGCTACCAACTAGGGTCTGGGACTCCAAATCACTGATTTGTGAGCCTGAGGAAGGCTGGGGGAAAGAAAAACACTTCTCTGACAGCCAAGGAGTGGCTATAGTTAGATTCAGAGAATCTGATCAAGACACGAACTGCCTTTTGTCCAGTGGAAGGGAGTCACCCCTCTGGATCAAGAAGACATCACCTTTGATTTAGATAGCTTAGTGTGTAAGGGACAGAGTTAGGATGTTGACACTGGACATTGGTACTTTTACTTGGGACATTCTGACACGAGTTATTTCCATTGAGGCAGGGAAACCCCTCTTAGAGTCAGGGTGAGTTAGGGTGTTCGTTTCCTTGTGCACCTTTGAATAAATGTTTATAGCCAACACCATGAACTCTCTGTGCCAGAGTCTTACTTCTGGCCTGGCTGATACAAACTGTGGAGCCAGAGGCATTGCTAGGAGGTGCCTGATGAGGCTACAGCCCCTGATATTTTGGTTGTAGCCCCTGATAGAAGCCCAGGGGCTACATCCAAAAGGCTAGCTAGTCCCGAGTCCTGACAGTCCCGACATTAGCGTAGCATCAGATCTTTTGCAAACCTAGCAGCACCCCTGTGTGGGGCTCTCAAATTTACCAGGTTAAAGACAAGGCACCCTCCCCAACAGTAGCCACCCGAGAGTCTATTGGGTTTGGCCTATGTAGCAGTCAGGACCTGGTCATAGCCCCAGGAGAAAGGCAAATAATAGCAACTAACCTGATTCTAACCCCTCCTCCACACACTTTTATCAGGATAACATCTAGTCCGGATTAGCCAGGAGGTGTGAGTTAGATGTCTTACCGGAAGTAGTAGACCCTGATTATAGGGGAGATGTAAAAGTTACTCCTGCAGAACAATGGGACAGATTCATACCGTGTGAACATTGGTGATAAAGTCGCCTAGGTGATCTTGGAGAACACAGTATTCACCAATATTACAGAAGTCCCAGATCAGGACCACACTGAGACAGGGATGAAGGGGTTCAGTGAGGCTGACCAAGCTCCAGATCCGAAATTAGGCTCTTCAACCCACAAGAGTAACCATGACAAGACTGAGATAATTCCCGATTTCGCCTTTGTGCAAGGGAATGATCCGATCCTAACAGGGGCATTCCTGACAGTAATCCTTTTCATTAAGCAAGGCTTAACATATAGAGGGGACAGTACTGATGAGGGGTTAGTTCGGTCCAAGATAGTGGTCCCAAAAAGCCAATGCTGGAAAGTTCTGGAGTCTCCAAGACTCAAAAACAAATTGTTAATAGGTTTTACTGGCCCATAATCTTTGCAGACATTAAACATTTTGTGCTAACTTTTACTTTTTACTTTACTTTATAACATTTGTAATGCGCAGCCATAAACCCGTGGGTGTGAGGGCGCGGACAAAACAAACATAACGGAAAGCAAGCAGTGGATATCCTGAGGGCAAAGAGATGCCAGAGAGAAGGATATAAAATGAGTATTAATTAAAGAGGAATGTTTTCAGATCCTTTTTGAAATTACTCAAGACTGAGGAGCTTCTCAGGTGACTGGGCAGGGCATTCCAAAGTGCAGGGGCCGCAAACATAAAGGCACCCAGTTGCGCTTTTTTGGTTTTAAATCTTGGCTGGTGAAAGGTAATAGCCAGAAGTCTGAAGGATATCCGAGACTCCACAGGGAGCCAGTGCAAGGCTCGACGCGCTTCAGAGACATGGGCCCTATACGAGAGTCCAACTATGACTCTGACCGTGCCATTCTGGACAACTTGAAGACGATTAATAGTGGATTTACTGGAGCCTGCTAGCAGACTGCAACAGTAATCCAGTTTGGCTCCTACAATCGCTCGAACGATAGACTCGGCATTCTGTTGAGAGATGAGCGGTCTCAAGTGTGTCAACAATTTGATATAATATGTGGCAGATGAAACTATACTGGCCACATAGGGCTTCATGTTAAGTGACTGTTCCAGTACCACACCCAGGATTTTTACTTTAGGGAGGGTGGGGATTTGATCATCCCCTAACTGGAAGTACTTGTAAGCTGGGTCCAGTTTAGCTAAAATGCCCTCAGATCCCACCACCATAAGATCAGTCTTACTGCGGTTGAGTGTGAGGTTGTTAAGCATCATCCACTGTTCAATAATGTTCAATAACATGTCCACTATGTCAAAAGACAGATCCGCAAACACCCCTCCAGCCCTTTACAGCCTCTACCTGTGATCGACATTCCCTTGTCCAGGATAGGGATGGATATTTTAAGACCCCTAGAACCTACTAAGTTGGGGAATAGATATTTACTTGTCATATTAGAATACGTCAAACCTTATCCGGAAGCCTTTCCCATACGAAGCAACACCTCGCAGCAGATTTTGAAACATCAAATTTCATTCTTATCAAGGGTGGGCTTCCCAAAGGAAATTCTTACTTATCAAGGTACAGTGTTCATGAGCAAGATCATGGGTGAGGTGAAGGAGATCCTTCAAATCAAAACCCTCAGAATGTCTGTATATCACCCCCAAACAGATGGGCTGTTCGAACATTTCAACCAAACCCTTACAAGAATCAGAAAGAAACTGGGACATGATGGTACCATGTGTCCTGTTTGCTATAAGAAAAGCTCCACAAAGTTCTCTGGTATTTTCACTTTTTGAACTTTTATATGGACGAGATCCCAGAGATGTGTTAGATATGCTGAGAGACACCTGGGAAGAGAGGGAAGAGGCCATACTACCGCTCACGCAAACAGCGCAGAGAATCAAGGAACATATGGCACTTTTTAGGGATATAGTGAATTCTCACTTAACTAAAGCCCAAGAAAATCAGAAGGCTTTCTATAATTAAAAAAAGCAATCACCCGCTCTTTCTCTATTGGACAAAAAGTCCCTGTCCTACTTCCCACATCAGACCATAGAATGCTATCTCGTTGGTATGGGCCTTATGAGATTGTATAGCAGACTGGGCCTTGAAACTACCAGGTCTCTGAGCCTGACGGATGCCTTAATATCCAGGTGTATCATAATAATCTTTTAAACAAGTGGAGACAGAAACCAGTAGAGTCATCCTCGGTGGTCATGGCAAGCTTATTAGCTGAAAAGAATGATTGTCTAAACCTAATACCTAATGACCTCCCCGCACCACAACAGAAGGACATACAAGACCTTCTGGACCAGTCCCCGGATGTGTTTAGATGTTTACCCGGGAGAGTTAGGGGAATTTAACACCATATCCCTACACACTTGGGGAAGGTTATACATTTAAGACTTTACCGGATACCAGAGGCCCGTAGGGAAATAGTCATACAGGAGGTCCTCATCCAATAGTCAGGGTTGCCAAACCAGATCAATCATGGCAGTTTTGCATCGATTTTTGGAAATTGAACCCAGTATCCCAGTTCGATAATTACCCAATACCAAAAATCGACAACCTCATAGATCGGCTGGGCGTCGCCATTTATATCTCTGCGGCTGATCTGTCCAGCTGATCTGCGGCTATTGGCAGGTCACTCTGAACCCTGATGATAAAGAAAAGACTGCTTTCTCAACCTCTAGATGACTATTCCAGTTCAAAGACCTTCCCTTTGGGCTTCATGGTGCTCCGGCAACCTTTCAGAGGTTAATGGATCAGTTTCTCAAACCATATACCAGTTCCTGTGGGGCCAATTGTGACAACATTGTTATACACAGTTGTACTTGGGAAGAGCCCCATCTATATCAGATCACCAGAGCCCTACTGCAAGCCGGACTGACCGCCAACATAGAGAAATGCCACCTGGCCCAGTCCAGAAAAATGGGTTTCTTTGTTGGTAAGGGGATAGTCCAACTTCGGATGGAGAAAATTAAGGCAGTAAGGGACACTCCCACACCAAGAACCAAGAGGTATTTAAGGGCTTTCTTAGGGTTGGTAGGCTATTATAGACAATTTATTCCACATTTTTCATGCATTACCTCATGCCTAATTGACAAACTAAGGAATGCAGAACCCCAGAAGATCAAATGGAAAAAGAACAATCAGGCTTGTTTTGAATCCCTCAAATCAATTTTGTGTAGCGAACCCACACTAAAAGTGTCAAATTTCAATAAAGAGTTTGTTCTACAAATGGACGCCTCAAAGGCAGAGCTAGGCGCAGTACTGTCTCAAACCTTTGATGGGATGGAACACCCTGTGCTGTATATCAGCCGCAAGTTATTCCCCAGGGAGAGAAACTATGTCACAATAGAACTTGAGACTTTGGAAATTAAATGCACAGTGAGTCATCTCTGCTATAACCTGGCCTGGAGGAAATTCACCCTTGTTGCAGATCATTCCCCTCTCCTGTGGCTTAGTCCAAGGAAAGACACCAATCCCAGGATTATGTGATAATTCCTTGACTTACAGCCCTTCTATTTCAGCGTGGAACATCGCAAAGGAAAAGATCAGGGAAATGTAGATTTCCTCTCCCAGTTCCCTTTAAGGGAGTTGGTACCAGACAACTAAAGGGGAAGGGTGTTGTGGGGAATCCTGCGGATCCCTCAACAAAACCCTGCCTAAAGTCTCCTCTGAGGTGGCCAGGAGAGGGCAGACACTTCCTGATCCCAATCCTGGGGGTGGTGTACTGCGGGAGAATCACCTGGGTGGAGTCAGGGCCGAGGGAAGTGAGGCGATTCCGTGGAATGAGACACAGTATTTCCCCTCTGACAGGGATACTCATATTACATTTCCAGTTAACGTTATGGCTTATTGTCGTTCACACTAGGGTGATAGAACCTAATATTGTAATACCTAAATCTATTCCCTAATCTTAAATGCCCGACCTACACTAATAGGAAGAGTGAGAGTGAGAGTGTTGCCTTTTCCCTACCATCTGTCTCTAATAATATTTAACCTCACAATTCCTCTTCTAAAAATACTAAGGGGATAACAACTACCATTAAAAGTGTAAAAGAAGTGGAAAACCTTAAGTTCACTGAAGTGAACTACATCTCCCAATATGCCACAAAGACTGAGACGAAGAAGAGGGCTCAGGAGGCATACAGAGGTGAAAGACAGACAAGTAGGCTTAACAGTCTTTGCAAAGGTCAGGCAGTTAACACTGAGGGCAAACATCTGAACCTAATTGCCCCACTTGAAATGCATAAAAGGCTGCAGCAGGAAGGAGAAGGAGGAAGGAGCTTGAGCAGAAGCTGGAAGGCTGGCAGTAGTAGCAGAAGGAGAAGAGCACACGGCTGGCAGTTCAAGAGGAAGTGTGATCACGCCGGGACGAGTGAACAGCAGATTTCACCTTCAGGTTCTGAGCTGGTCCTGTGTTAACAGACCCTGCCTGGCTGTGGCTGCACTGAGAGAGACGTGGCGAGATTTAAGGTTTTTCCAGGTACGACTAGTAGCTGTAATTGCAGAGCCGACATCGTGCTGTAACTCGAGGCCCGTGTGCAGAAACAAGCCGAGGGATTGAGGAGTGAAGGAGACTCCCTGTGGTCGAGGCCGAATCGGAGAGACCCATGCTGCAGAGGGATGTGAGTCCCAAGAGTGCCTGAAGTAGTAGTAGCAGGACGAAAAGTCGGGAATTGGAAGCAGTCCGCAACCGCAGTGTTTCTGGAGCCAGTGAGTGAAGCCCCGTGTTAAGATTCACTGAAAAGGTCTTGCCGGTAACTGTTACCAGCTCCATTGTCACTCCCATAATAGCAGAAGCGAGTCGAAGTTCTTTGAAGTTGTTTGTCGTGGATATCCTAGGAGCAAAGGAAATGTAAAATGTGTGCATTTAAAGTAAGCAGAAGTGCTCGCGAAAACTAAAAAGCTTTTCATTTCCATTGTTGAACTTTATAACCAAGTCAGAATAGTTGCATGTCTCCAATTGAAGCGGGGAGCACTTTATTGAATAACTCGGAAAGTAGAAACTGACTTTCACACATTGTTTCAACGGATATTAAAACACTGAGAGGTCGCGTGTTAACAATTATGATTCCTGATTATATTTAAAGTATCACTCCTGACTGATGAAAGTGAATTCAGGCTCTTACAGTTCATTAACGTGGAAAATCTCCATCAGAGTGGTCACATGTACCTAAATCTGTTTCCTTTGTGAAGCTTAAGCATTGTAACACTCAAATTGTAGAAGTTGCTGAAGTAAAAATAACAAGCACTTTCCAAGCCAATAGACCCAAACTTTTTATAGAGAAACCAGCACTATTGAAATGTAATCACTTGCACTTTGAAGTTGTTGAAGGTCCAGTCTCCTCTGATACAAGTATGACAATGCTAGAAGAGTGGCAATACAGCTTTGGGGGAGCTACTGGAACCACAAAGGTGTGAACAAAGCTGGGTTATGGAGCTGGGTGCTTATAAGCAGATCAGGTTTAATGCTGAGACTGTTGCAACTGAGAGAGAAGCAGTCTGGAAGCAAAGACAGATTATGTTGGTGGCAGTAAAATGGGCAGAAGAGGCAAAGAGGCTGCCCTTTCCTTATGACCTAGGAGAGAGGAGTGCCTTGCCTACCTGTGGAGGTCGAAGAGTCGTGTCTTTAAATTGCCTATGGTAACAGGTTGAAGCAGATTGATCAGAACTGTGGTTGTTTATGAGACTGTCAGCGAATGTTGCATTAAAAGTAGTTGAAGCAGTAAGCTACTGTGGAGCAAAGGAGCCTGCCTCCACAATAACAGCATTAGAAGAGTGTTGCTAAGAAGCAGCAACACCCTGAGAAGAAGCATCCTGACAAATCATACTTAAGACGCGACAGAAGTGATAAATAGATGGACAGTTGTTGAACTAGAGGTGGTGCCTTTTTACTTTGAATTGTAACAATACCATTGTGGAAGAAGGATATCCAGGATTATAAATGGTGCTGTTTTGTTTGCTGGAACTGGAAAGGGAACTTTTCAAGAGAAAGATAAACTGTTACCAGTGTATTTTTGTTTGGATGAACCTTTGTTTCTTTTGGAACTTTCAAGAACTGATACAAGATTTTGTTTTTATTTATAAACACTTGGAGAGATTGAGTTTAAACAATCATGGAAAAGGGATATACCCATGACAGGTGAAGGTTATCCGTGTCACTGATTGTTTGGTAACACTTGTTTTTGTTGTTTATGATTCACTTTGAATGTATTGTTGTTTAGTGTGAGGGCTAGTTTTGTGGTTACTAGGAGATTTTCCCTTAGAACCTAGACGATGTAGGGAACTCCTTGATATAGTAGGCTTAGTTGGGCTTTCTTTGAATTATTTATTAATAAAAGGTCTAATACTGAGAAAACTACAAGCAGTTGTCTGTGTCCCATTACTGACCCCTCGCAGTATGTGACAAATCCCATGATGTTGTCACTGCTTCTGAAGGGGGGGCCTTCCCATGATGCCAGGGTGGTCAGGCCACTACCCGATAGTCCCCCTGGGGATGGTGCTCAGTGGGTGGATCTCATGAGAGGTTAGACCCCCTTTGGGACCAGTGAGGACCTCATCGGGAGAACATGGTATTCCCATCCATTACATGACCATGGTGCCCTTTTCTAGAGTTACCCCACTTTTCCTCCCTCTCCTCATTCCTCTTTATACTTACCCTCATACCCTTTCTACTTTGCTAAGGCAACTCAAATAGAGAGTACTGAGATGAGGAGGAGTACCAGTGAGTTACCCTCTCAATACTCACCTAGTACTGAGATGAGGAGGGAATGCTGAGCAATACAGAGTACGCATTGGAACCACTCTCACCAGACTGGTGGTTTCACGAACAGTGATTGGCAGAATGAAAATACAAACCAATGAAGGATGTGACAGGGTGTCAATCCCTCCCAGGATGAACCGCGAGAGGAAAGACATGCCCACTGAGCAGACGGACATTGACCGGCACACCGTGCAGAAGGAGAGGAGTCTGGATCTGGTCCAGGACGAGAGTACCCCACGACCCAGAAGCAGACTGAGACTCCAGGCGATCCAGAGATCGAATGACCGAAAAAGCATACCAGCACATCCTCCTCAAGCAGAAGTAATCTGCAGAGACGCTGCAGGGGGAAGGAAGCTCCGGAGAGTTACCAGAGTAGCACGAGTGAGCCCAGCTGCCTCGCGAGAGCCAGCACTTGTGTAAGCCAAAACTCAAGGTACGTGGGAAGCAACAGGGTCTCAGAACCCTCAAGGAGGTTGTTGCAAAAGTCAGAAAGGTGAGTCTGGGACTTGTACCCAAATTGGACATAGACTTGTAATAAGGCTTGGCAGGAGAGTTAACTAAGTCACTGAAAGGGAAAATAATGCCGGAAAGGCACGCCTGGGACTCACACACGATTTGTACATAGGCCTTGTACTAAGGCTTGACAGGAGAGTGAACCAAGTCTACAGCTTGGAGAGAGCATCCAGGGAGGATAGCTCAGTGACAACGTGCTCGCCTTGGAAGCAAGACGACATGAGGAAACACAGGTTCGATCCCCAGGTCCGTGCTTAGAAACCTCTGGGTATTTAAGCGCATTATGAATACGCAACTAAGACAAACAACTGCGCAACTAAAAACAAAGAATTCCTGTAACAGCGCCTCGATGCCCCCGGGCTGTGTGAGCGCTTTAAAAATGCTAACAAATAAATAAATCCAGGCAATGCTTCTTCAATGTAGCCTTTGGTAAGAGGGATCCAGGTCTGCATCTGAGGATTGGTACCCATACAGCTTGGAGAGGGCATCCAGGCAATGTTTTTGCAGCACAGCACTTGGCAAGAGGGAACCAAGTCTGCACACAAGGGTCAAGGACCCATGACAGCTTGGAAAGAGCAGTCTGTTCCTCTTCAGCGTAATAGCTGGCAAGGGTAAGCTAAAGCTACCAACCAGGGGCTGGGACTCCAAATAACTGATTTGTAAGCCTGAGGAAGGCTCGGAAAAGACATTTCTGTGACAGCGAAGGAGTGGCTGTAGCTAGATACAGAGAATCTGATCAAGACAAGAACGGTCCTTTGTCCAGGGAAAGGGAGTCACCCCTCTGGATCAAGAAGACATCATCTTTAAGTTAGTTAGTTTAGTGTATAAGGGACAGAGTTAGGATTTTGACACTGGACAGTGGGACTTTTACTTTGGACATTCTGACACTAGTTATTTACGCTGAGTCAGGGAAACCACTCTTAGAGTTAGGGCGAGTTAGGGTTTTCGTTTTCTTTTGCACCTTTGAATTATAGTTTATGTTGATCACTCTGTTCTCATATCCTCCCTTTCCACTCCTGGTCTTTATGGTTTGGTTCTTAAATTGTTTCACTCTTATATTTCTCACTGCTCTTACTTGGCTGGCCCCTCCCATCCTCTTTTTTATGGAGTCTCTCAAGGGTCTGTCCTTGGCCCCCTGCTCCTCTCAATCTACACAAGCTCCTCAATTCTCTTATTTCTTCTTTCAAACTTTCTTTTCATCTATATGCCTATAAACATCCATATCTTCTTTCCCTCTTCCTCCTTTACTGATACCTTACACTCTATTGTTTCTAACTGCCCCTCTGAAGTTCAAAATTAGAAGCCCTTACCCTTTCTTCACCTCAATCCCTCGAAAACAGAGGTTCTGTTATTTCTGTCCACTACGATTCCTCCCAAAATTCTCCCCTTCCCTTCTCTCCCTCTGCTCACAGTCTAGGTGTAATCTTTGACCCCTTTTTCTCTTTTCTCTACATATTTCTTCTACTGCTCGATCCTGTCGGTATGCCCTCTTTAACATCTGTCATGCCCGACACTTTCTTTCTTTCCATGCCACCAAGCTTCTTCTTTTCTGTCTATTTTTCTCCCAAATTGGTTATTGCTCTGCTCGTATTGGTCTTCCCACTTCTTATCTTCTCCCCCTTTGCTCTTTTTATAACTCCTCTGTTCGTCTCCTCTGTTCTCGTTCTTCTCGATCTCTATCACACCCTTCCTACTCTCTATATCTCTTTTCCCTTTTGAATCTCGGCTTCTTTATCATTTCCTCTCCATTATCTTCAAGTGTATCTATGGTCTCGCTCCTCTTTACCTTTCCTCTCTTATTGCATTTTATTCTCCTCCCGAGCCCTCCATTCCCAGAATCATTTTCTTCTCTCTGTCCTTAACCCTCCCGGTGCATCCTCTCATTTTTGTTCCTTCTCCCTCCTCACCCCCAAGCATTGTAATTCTCTCCCTCTCTCTATTCGTTCTTCCTCCTCTCTCTGCATCTTCCTTACTAATCTTAAAACATATCTTCTATCTGCTCTCTCCAACAGTTAAGCTCTATCCCTCATCTGCCCTGTTCTACCTGCATTGTATTTTCACTTTGAATGCTCCCTCCCTTCCCTCACCTTTTGTCTTTTGCCCTTGCACTATCAGACATGTCGTCAGGCCTAGTACGATAGTCACTGTTTGTTACCCTCCTTTAATCGACCCCCCGTCTCCCTTCCTTCATTTATTGTCAATGCTCTTGCACTATCTGAAATATTGTCAGGCCTAGTACAATAGTTAACTACCATTGTTATGTCTCAATGCCTTGTAAGAATGTATTGTGTTTTCCCTTGCTCGCTCCCCTGCCTTTAGGTGCTTTGAATCACATGTGTATAGGCGCTATACAAATATCCTATCATATCATATCATATATAAATTGATAAAAAGACAAAATACAAAAATAATTATAATGGCTTCTTGGACATTAGACCTTTGTAGTGGATCCAGGCTATCTTGAACCTGATGCCATCTTAGAGGACTAACCAGTGTAGTTCATTAAGAGTGGAGGAAATGTAGTCAAAATAATTTCTTGAGTCCTGAAATGAGGCATTCTTAGGCTTGCTGGGCAGCTTTCAGAAGGCCCGAGGAATAGCTGGGCCACCTACCAGGAGCATTGCCACCATTCAGGTGGGAGAGCATGAGGGCCCGGAAAACAGATCTGAAGCGTATGCAGGGTTGTAGCATTCAATTCAGGGCAGACGTGAGAGCTGGCACCATGATGTCTGTGTCTTCTTGTCCATGTGTGCTTTGAATGCGCGGGAATCTGCACTAAGGGTGAGTTGGAGGGAGAAGCCTTTGAGATACATCTGTGTCAGCCGATTTTGAACCTTGGTGCATTTGATTGTTCCCCTGAGGATGGTACACTCTATTTGGGTAAGGTTGATTTTCAGGTATACACTTGACATCCTGGCTTAAATGGTGGGGAGGTAGTGCTTCAATTGGTGACTGTCATTGAGGCAGCAATACAATCATGGATGCTCCTATTGAATTTGGGCAAGAGCTCCCCCAATGGCTCCATACAGAGTCTGAAAATGAAGTAGGAAGAGGAGGGACCAATGTGACAATCCACACGGCACCAGAAGCCGTTCTTGGTATCTCTAAGTGCCCATCTGGAGGAGCTGGTGTCTGTTGTTGAAGTTGGAGGTTGTTTTAAATCACCTTAAAATGACAAAAATGTAGACAACACAGAGAATGAGCCACCATTCATGCTACTAGCTTATAGGTATCCCCTACCCCGCAAATGCCAGAAAAAAGTGTTACGTCAGTTTCCACAGCACTCGTTTTTCTGAAACAGATGGCCATCGCTGCTTCTAAAAGTCAAAACGAATGACTTAAAACGAATTGAAATGACAGAATATGTAAGGGTGTTTCTCAGAGCCAGTTAGCTGGATCCCTGGAACACCTCTTACCTGAACTGGCGACCTGGCCCCTCATCACTGTGGGCCCTCAGATAGATCCAGGAATTAACCGGAGGGAAAGTGAGGAGGCAAGGATGGTGATCGGTAAGATTCAAGCGTTATACCTGGTAACCCTAAACATAAAGGAGAGGACACGTTGTACACATCATAGACATCACAGTATTCCAGGAGAGGTATTAATGAATGGGGACGACAGGTATGACCCAACCTACACAGAATGAGATCTGGTGTACATTTCTTTGGAAAGAACGGAGTACTCTGATGTGTCCAGATGAACAGTTATGCATAGGGACTGCAGTAGACAAAGCTTGAAGCCCATCTCAAATACATCTAGCACTGATAGGGTCAAGCAAGAGCTAGGTTCAGGGACTGTTAACAAACTCTGCCTTAATGCCAGTAAGACAGACATCCTTCTCATTGGGACTCCTGCTCCCTCATTCCGTCCCACAGTCTGGCCGCCCTCAATGGACCATCTCCCCTCACCCTCCGGTGAGGCTAAAAACCTTGGTGTCATCTTCAACTCCTCTCTCTACTTCTCTCCTCACATCACAGACCTTGCCAAGAAGACCCACTTTCAGCTGCACCTCCTATGCAGCATTCTCCCTTTTCTCACCTTCCCCCAGAAACGCAATGTCTCCAGAGCTATGGTCCTCTCCAGGCTGGACTACGGCAACAGCCTCTTCCTCAATTTGCCTAACTGCTCCCTTCGCCCTCTTCAACTAATCCATAACGAGACTGCGAGACTTATCCTTGCCCATAAGCACAGGGACTGCATCTCTCCAGCCCTAAAATCTCTCCACTGGCTCCTGGTTGCAGCATGGATCAAATTCAAGAAACTTTGCATCATCCACAAGGCTTTCTGGGGCCTGGGACCAAGCTACATCCAACTCTCTCCCCCTAAATACCTTCCTGCTAGAGCCCTTCATTCTTCTAGCTCCAACTCTCTGCAGATCAGATGCTTTTCCAAGCAGAGAGTGGTGGGTAGATCTCTCTCCTCCGCATGTGCCTCCCTCTGGAATGGCCTCCCTGCCCCTCTCAGACTTGAGCCGGATCTCCTTAAGTTCCCGGAAGCTTCTCAAGACCTTCCTTTTCTCTTCCTCCTTCCCTCTCCCCCTTCCCTCTTAATGTCCCTGTCTGCCTCCTGACCAAGTGCAGGGGTAGACTGGACGAGGGGTGCCTGGTGCCCTGTATTCTTACAGGAACCATGTAAGAATACAGGGCACCAGTCCCCCTCCTCCAGTCTACCCCAGCACTTGGTCACCCCGGACCCCCCCCACCCACCATCCCCCAAACTAGCCTGGCTGGGCCTGCTTCCTTGAGCCCTTACAGCCCCTTACCTCGCATTTAGCTCATGGACCTTCCTTCATCTGCACTCTCTAAATTTTCCTGGCTCTGTCCACCTGGCCTCTCCTGGCAGTCCCCTCTTGTCTTGTTGTCTTGTTGCGCCTCGAAACACATTGTGTATAGGCGCATTATAAATGACCAACAAATATAATAAATAAATAGGTGCCCCAATGCTGAACTACAAAGCCAGAATGCACTGGTGTAAGGGCATATACAGAACGTGGTCTCACTCCTTAGTGAATGACAGATGCAACATGTCATAAAAAATCCTATGAGTACACCCATTAAAAATCAGTAAATAACCTTAGTCTGCCGGCTTACATGAAGAGAAAGTCGGAAGGTCCCTGCTTCTTACAGACCTGGATGGTGGTACCCAGAATTAGCTCTCTGGCAAAGAATCAAGGGAAGTGGTGGACTGGCCTACAGAAAACTCTGGCCTCTCCTCATGGGCCTCTTTTGTACCCTGGTGTTCTGCTCATCTAACCTCTCCCAGTCACAAAACCCCTTTCCATCTATCTCTGCTCACACCCACATGCCTTAGAAGGAAATAATTATTCATAAATCTTCTAGTATGATTTTCCTCAATCTTAATAAATGTTTTTTCATATCTTTTTTTGTTATGTTTGTCATGTGTCGGGAGGATAGCTCAGGGGCAACATGCTCACTTTGGAAGCAAGACAAAGCTCAGGCACACAGGTTAGATCCCTGGGTTTGTGCTTAGAAATCTCTGGGTATTAAGCATGTTATAAATACCAATTATAATTAGAATGCTTAACTACTTTATCATTTTTACATAGGAACAAAAAAAGTGTGTTGTTAATTAATTCACTATTTGGAGAATTGTTTTTAGAACTTCCTTGGACAGAGAATCCCCAAGCTCTGCTTAGTGTGGTTTGGATTTCTCAAATGGTTTAATCTGATGACACTTTGAAAAAACATTTCCAGGGCCACAATTTCTTCCCACTCCACCCCTGTTCAGGGGGATCCTCAAGGGTCAAGCAAGGCAATTCACAGGTGGGGATCCTCAAGGCTCAAGCAGGGAAATTCACAGGCGGGGATACTCAAGGCTCTAGCAAGGAAATTCACAGGCGGAGTTCCTCAAGGCTCAAGCAAGGAAATTCACAGGCAGGGCTCCTCAAGGCTCAAGCAAGGAAATTCACAGCCTAGCGAACAGAATAAGAGGCAGAGTACAGAGCAGACCACCTGAGTGCGCTCCTCCACTCTCTGACACCATGCAGATCCATGAACTGGCCTCAGACCAAGCAATGAGGTGATTTTAGCAGCATGATGCAGGCCACCTCCCTGAGGGTGAGCGTAAGCGGGCCCTTTGGGCCCCAGTCAGGCAAAAACTGTCAAAACCCCAAAAGCAGGAGATCTTTATGACAGGGCCACTAACCGCTATTTTCTTTTTTTTATTGAAACTTTCAATGAGAGAAAAAGACAAATAAAATAAATTATACAAAAAACTACAGCTAATTTATTGCAATATAGAGCTTATAAGAAGATACAATAAAGATTAAGTCATCACATGAATTCGAACTAATGGTCAGCACTAACCCTCTCGCCATTACCACGCCTCAGCACTCACGACATCAGCGGGCCGCACTTTAAGAAAGAAGAGAAACAAAGCTGGAGTATATAACGGACTACACATCAACGCTCCAGCCACCCTTATGAAACAATCAACAATGAGGGAACCTTTAGTCATAGCAGTCATTAAAGTTGGTCCAAATGAGATCGTAGTCCTTTTGGTAACAGACTTTCTCCTTCGCTGAAAGCCTTGTCAGATCTTTAATCTAGTCATTCAGATTAGCTTTCCACGAAATTAGTTTTGCTGCTACTAGTACGGCTCTAAGGATCCACACCATTTCGTCACCAAGGTAGTAATAGCTGCTATTTTCTGAGTAGTCACTCTTCACTGTATCAGCGTCTTTCCTATATAGATAGATATGCATTGAATGTTTAAAGCATGATGCTATTGATGTGCTTGCATACAACCAATGCATAATATTTCCAACACAACTCGATGTAACCTACATAAAAGGAAAACATGCATTGAGCACATAAACAGTGGTGCAGATAAAACAGCCTTTAACATCTGTTGACTGTAAAGTTTCTAGGAGGGATTAAACATTTACCACAACAGTAAACCTCATGTGTACAACTCTGGCTAATGGACTGGTTTTTAGATCATAATCTCTCTTCCATGTTAACATAGAAGAAAGACTAGTATCTGTTATCTACATGCTATCGACATAGCAAAAAATGAAATAAACTGTTCTGGCCTGTGGAGGCCTTGATTCCACCACAGCGCTTTAAATGTTTTTTTCAAAAAAAGCTGCACTATGGATGGCTCTTGAGGGGGTGGGGGGTCACTATTTCGCGGGACACTTTTCTGTGACTACCATTTTGCACTCCTTCCCCTACACCCACTTTATTGTTTGCAGGGGCGCCTATCCATCCTTCCTCCCACCCATAGTTCCAAGAACATCCCCATAAATTCTTCTTTTTTTTTATGGAATGCAAAATCCTTTACTGCAGAATCTTTTCTGAGGTAAAGTGACCCGCTCACATGCTGGGTATTGGATATAACTTGTGCAGCCCCTGTTTACATGTTTTCAGGCTCTACCTCGGAGGCGGGACAGGAGTTCAGCTGCAGTTTAAATGTCCCCAGAGTTGCTGGTCATGCTCCCCAGACCTCCTACCCTGTAGGCCGTATTCAATGCCCTGAATGACAGTGGACAGATGCTTTCCCGGTTAGTACACGCAGATCAGGCTGGATTTTCTTCTGGGTGCCTTTTTTTGTTATATATTCAAATTTGCAGACATTGTTATAAATGCTGGATTGGAAAGATTACCCTCTAGCCCTTCAACCTATCACCCAGTTTCTCTATTATCATAAGTCGAACATTCTGGAAAGGGCTGTCTACAGTCACCTTTCTAGTTTTTTTTTTTTTTTTTTTTTTGTAAACTCTTTTTATTGATTTCACAAAATAACACACAAACCATCCCCCCTTTCCTTCCCCCCCCCCCCCCGGCAACAAGCTAAGTCCTTGCACCCTCCAACCCTCTTAAACGAGATAAGAACAAAAACAACAAAACACAGTTATCGCAAATCCAGAAGCCTCAATCGCTGCGGACACCACATCACCTTATAATCGTCATTAAGAACTTGCAGTAGTTCCCCCCAGTCTGCTGCGAATCTTTGGGCCTTATTGTCCATGGCATAGGTTGCCCATTCCAAAGCCACTATCTCCCACAGTTTTCGGAACCAATCTTGTATTCTAGGAACTTCCGAGCCTTTCCATCTCTGGGCTATTAGCTGCATAGCTGCCAGAGTCGTAATGACAATCGCTTTTTCTCTTCCTCTAGGTTCACCCGCCTCGGAGACCACCCGCTCCCCCAAGAGAATGTGCGCTGGGGTCCTCCCGGCCTTCAGCCCAAATGCCAACCCCTGTGCCTCCCTCACCTCCCCCCAGAACGGTTCTAGCTTGGGGCAGTCCCACCAAATGTGTTCCGCGGAGCCCACCATCCCGCATCCCCTCCAGCAGAGGTTCGCCACAGTAGGAAAAAATCTGTTCAGCCGGGTCGGGGTATAGTGCCACCTAAACATAATCTTATACCACGTCTCCTGTAATTGGGACGCTCTAGCCAGTTTGGGGATCTTCCTCCACAGTGTCCCCCAGTCCGCCCGGCTAATCCGGCGTCCTAGGGCCTCCTCCCACTCTCGCATATATGCCCATTGGGCCCCTTCCTTAGGGCCTGCCAGAGTCTTATATATGTTAGAGATAAGGCCTCTCACCCCGTCACTCGTAAGCAAGAGTTTTTCAACTTTCTAGTTTTTTTAATTCTCATAACCTTCTTTCCCTCTTTCAATCTGGATTTAGACCTCTCATTCAACCTCTATGTTGGTGTTATTAGATCTTTTGGGCGCTTTCAACAGTATCCATCACTCTATCCTTCTTCCTACTCTTTCCACGTTAGAGATTTCGGGTGTCCTTCACCAATGATTTTTGTCATATCTCTCAAATTGTCCATATGCTCAGTCCTAAGCAGGTCAACCATCTTCTGCTCTCGCACTATGCTCTGGTGTCCCCCAGGGCTCAGTTCCAGATCCTTTCATCTTTTGTGCATACACTTTCCCGCTTTCCAGAATTATTGCTTCCTTTGGATTCTCTTGGCACCTCTATGCGGACGATGCTCCGATTTTCTTTAATGCTGTGTAAAGGTTCTAGTGAGAGTCAGTTGGGAGAAGTCAGCCTGGGTGATGGGACCCAGTGGTTCGCTATAACATCTTGAAGTAACTTATAATAAAGCAGAACTGAAGAACCATACCTGCGTGTCCAAGGAGGCTGCTTTGTAACAATGTCGACTAGGATTGGATGCTGTGTACCGGTGACTGGAAGTTTCCTTTTGATGACCTACAGACATGACCAGTATCCTTTGTGCAGTGTCGTCAAGCACCACAACTATGGCCAATAGAGAGTATTTGCTGTTACATTAGCAGTATCCTTTTATTCTTCCATATAGTAACTGGTAAAGAAATGTTTATAAGAACATGTGAGTGAAAATGTACGCTGCAATAACATACCATGTAAAATGTCTGAAGAGCTGATTGCGCGTGTTTTGAAGTGGATGATGCACAGAGTAAGTGAAGTGCAAATGACGACACTATTTAGATGTATTAGGATTTGACATTTTCTAGAATTTTCAGATTAGAGGTGCAAGACACCTATGGACTTTTAGGAAACAAAGTGATTGCTGTAAAAGGGGCAAGGAATGTGCCAGAGTGATGTGTGAAGTTCAGAGTTGGGTTGGAGCTGACATTTTTGAGGATTTTCAGTGTGCAGGTGCTAAGCACCTAAGGACTTTTATGAATTAGAGTAATTTGCTGAAAGACGGGCAAGAAATGTGCCAAATGGTATGAGTGCCTCTAGATATGAAATGTTGAAGATTTTCAGGCTAGAGATGATAATATGCATGGATTTTTTGTTGAGCAATCTTAAAGTTTTGAAGTGAAGAGTTGAGAATTATGTAGGCATACATGTGTGGAAGGAAATGTTTTCCCAAAAGGATTGGGGGGGTCGCGCCTTCCATGTGAGAGTGGGTATAATGTATCCCACAAGAATGGTGGGTAGTGCCTTCTACGTTGACAGTGAGTACACGTGTCCCATAGAGTTGAGGATCGCGCCTTCTGAGAGTGTAAGTGTGGGTATGGTGTCCCACAAAGTTGGGGGGGTCGTGCCTTTCCGTGCACAGTAGTGTGCGTATCAGTGTTCTACAAAGTTGGAGGGTCGCGCCTTCTGGTAAAGAAGTGAGTTTAAGTATGTGGGTAAGGTGTCCCACAGACATAACAATTTGAAGGTCGCGCCTTCTGATTGTGTGAGTGTGGCTATGTTGTCACAGAGATTGGATGGTTGCGCCTTCGTGAGTAGAATGTATCCGCAACCAAGTTAGAGATGTGGATACATCCTGATATATATTTGAAGAGTGCTGCAAGGAAGGCAGCAAATGAAGAGAGGGGTGGGGGGGCTCCCTCCACACACGGATGTGGAGTATGTTGGGGGGATGCTCCCTAACAGTGTTTTTGAGAGTTTGATCAATCCTTAAAAAGATGTCGCGTTACTGTGTTTCCCAGGTGTATCTTTGTGTGGTTTTGTGTGTAGAGAGAGGGAGATGTGTTGTGTGCTTTACCTCTATGTGGTGCATTTGGTAGAAAGGGAGATGTGTTGTGAAATGCTTGCAATGTATGTATGTGTATGATGAGCTGAGGGAATGTTGGTGTCCTGCAGCGGAATGTTTGGGTGTGAATGTCATGTCAAGGTTCTAGCTTGAGTCAGTTGGGAGAAGTCAGCTGGGTGATGGGACCCAGTGGTTCGCTATAACATCTTGAAGTAACTTATAATAAAGCATAACTGAAGAACCATACCTGTGTGTCCAAGGAGGCTGCTTTCTAACAGCTACCTAAACTGATTTTCTTCTCTCTCTTTTTTTTACATCTGCTAGGAATCTCTGGTCACTTTTGACCCCTTCCCTCTCATTTTCTTCTCATATCTCAGCTTTGGCTAAACCCCCTCACTTTGCTTTAAATAACGTTTCTAAAATCCCTTCCTTTTTAATGTTTCATGCTACAAAAATGTTGATTTCTCCTCTGGTCTTTTCCCGCTTAGATTACAGTCCACAATCTTGGTAGGTTTTCCAGCGTATGCTTGAATTCCTCTTGGATCTATCTTTAAGGCTTCTCTTCATCTGCATTTTCATCTTCCTCTTCATTCTTCTACTTTATCCTCCCTACTTCGCTTTGCTGGCTTACTTTTGCCATGAGATCATGTTCAATTTGCTTTAGATTGTCTATAAAAGCCTATGTGGTCTTGGTCCTCTTTATTTATCTTCAGGGCCGTCAAGAAGAGGGTGCAGGGGGGGGGGCAAACTGTTCAGGGGGGCCTCGCGCGGGTCACGGTGTCATGAGAATAGATTAGCCGAGGTCAGCCGTGAGTGCGCTGCCATTGATTGGCTGCTGGCTGCAGTGCCAGCCTGCAGGCATCAGAGAAGTACAAGAAAAAAGCGTCTATTCCTTTCGCGGAATTTAGGCTGAAAAAGAAAAAAATAATTCAGAACTACAAAAACTTTATCAAGTCTCTTAGAATGGATCACTATCACGAAACACATCAACTGATGATGTATAATCTATGCAAGGGCAGAGAGGTTAAATTTTGGTCTACCATCAACTCCATACTCACGCCTGCTAAAGATAAATTAGACTGCCCCATTCAAGCGGATGTGTAGACTCTCTTTTATAAAGCAAAGTTCGCTCTACCCGCTAATCTCTCTAGGGAACAGGATGTGAACTTGGGCCCTCCGGTTGTAAGTGAGTGTTTGTGGGATATAGAGGATATCAAATGGGCCATCAATAAGCTCAAACCTTCTAGAGCACCGGGCCCCGATGGTATTCCCCCCTTTGTTATAAAGGCGGCCCCGGAAATGTGGGCTAAGTTACTCAAACCCATATTTGATGATGTATTTAAATATCATTCCATCCCTAAAACCTGGTCGCAGAGCATTATAATTGCTATCTACAAAAAAGGGGACGTCCTAAATCCACAGAACTACAGGCCTATAGCACTGTTAGATGCAGCGAGCAAAGTCTTTGGTATTTTGCTTTTGAGGGACCTTAATAAGGTTATTAGAGGGAAGGCCTGCTATAGTAAATTCCAGGTTGGTTTCAGAGAGGGCTTGTGAACCGACCTAAATGGGATGATTTTGGCTCATCTAAGAGATACAGTTCACCAAACTAAAATGGGAGATGTATACATGGCTTCCCTGGACCTCTCTAATGCCTTTGATGGGGTTATTAGAGCAAGATTGTGGACAAAATTGTTAGCTATGAATGTTCCACGCAAGATTGTCCAAATCTTGGCTCTTTTACATAGGAA
Source organism: Ambystoma mexicanum (assembly GCF_040938575.1). Taxonomy (NCBI): domain Eukaryota; kingdom Metazoa; phylum Chordata; class Amphibia; order Caudata; family Ambystomatidae; genus Ambystoma; species Ambystoma mexicanum. The sequence continues at coordinate 362,848,763 of NC_090935.1, read as the reverse complement.
TACCTCCGTTAGGGTACGCTTATCACAAGAAGGTTCCCTATCCGATGCAGTTGATACTGAGGTTGGGGTCAAGCAGGGCTGCTCCCTTGCACCCACGCTCTTTAACCTGTACGTTAGCGATGTGGAGGACATGTGGCAGGGCCCTTCCATTGCTCCGATCAGGTTGGGTAGCTTGGCTATCGAGTGGATGGCCTTCGCAGATGACTTTATCCTCTTTGATCGTACCCCGAGAGGCCTTCGCAGAAGGATGGATATTTTTTACCAATATGCACTGGCGAATAATCTCTCCCCCAACGCTTCGAAATCCCAAACGATTGTAATTTCTAGGAAAAGAGTTGCCAAACCTTGTATCTGGAAGATGGGAGATAACTCGGTGGAACAGGTTCAGGCCATAACCTATCTAGGTTATAATTTTTCCAACCAATCTAGCTTAAAGATGTGGAAACTGAATCTTGGGGATAAAACAGCTAAACTAAAGAATCAGATGAAGTTTCTGAGGGGAAAGGTCTGTAAATTTTCGCTTCTGCCTATTAGACGATTCTACCTTGCGAAATGTGAACCGGTTCTTTTGTACGGTTTGGACATTTGTACAAAAGACTTGAGCTCATACCTTAATGTGATCCAGGGGAAACTGTGGAAGGAAGCAATGGGCCTTTCTAGGGCAATCCCCAATTCCATTATTCGGCACGAGTTATGTCTCATATCACTTAAAGCCAGATACTTGTGGAGGCAACTCTCCTCTTTTAGAAAAATATATGATCCTCCGATAAACACTTTATATGAGTTGTTGAATAAGGTAGTCAAAACGGGGACGGTACTATCTATTAAGAGTTTTAGCGATAGAATGTTCTTTTTGTTGGAATCGCTGGGACTTTGTTTAGACGATCGGATTCAACGACCGGGACTAGTCAAAAAATCTTTATTTAGGTCAGACTGGGTAGACACAGTAAATGATATTGAGTCCCATGTTACCTACAAGGAGTATGCTAAATTTTTGCATGCAAGGGAATCGATTCCTCTATATATTCAAAGATTTCCTTGCCAGAAGGCGAGAACTACATTTATGCGTTTCAGACTAAATCAGATGCCCACTCTAGAAAGAATTTACTATTGGAACCATATAGAAAAAGGATCGAAGGATAATTCTAAAAATCTCGCATGTCGATTTTGTGAAGCGACTGACATGACAGAAACACTTAGGCACCTTCTCCTGACATGCACCCATTTTGGGAATAAAAGATCTCTCTACTTTACAGATAGATTTGAGGGGGATTGGGAAATGTCGAAGAATCTGTTCTGGAGTCGCTGCATGTGGGGTGCAAATATCTCCCTAATCCTCGCATTGAATTCACTCCTACTTAATATTCAGGAGGAACTGGAAGCTAAAAATAAGGAATTCAATGAGTAGAGACTAGATTGATCCTATGGTATATGAAATGATATACGGTATATGAAATGTAATCTGTATATAATACATATGGAATTTGATTTTATGTCTGGGAACGATTTTAAAAGTTGATAAATGTGTTAAAAAATGTTCTGTTCATAAAATGAAATGTATTTTTCTATTTGTTTGGAATGTATTTTATGTTGTATAAGGTTTTATGTAAACTAATCATGCAACAATAAAAAAAAAAAAAAAAAAAAAGAAGTACAAGAAATCAAAAGTTGCGGGCACTCAAGACTTGTACATTTCTCAAGGTTTGAATCACAGCATCAACAATGGGCTTGCCTGGTCTGACTGCCGCCTGCCCTGTCAGGGATGTGTGAGCTTGCTTGGCCAGAGCCCAGCCAGGCCCGGCAACCGATCAATGACAGTTTACTGCCACTGGTGCTTTGGGAAGCTAGTCCAATACATGTGCGACTTGCATGGGCACTGTGGTCCCCTAGCTTGTCCTTTGTGCACCCTTAAAAGGATTCCTTCTTCCTCACTTTACGGGTGCGACTGGTGACACCGAGGGCACTTATGTTTGTTTTTAACGCCATCCAAAGAGTATTCCATATGGCAATGCCTTACTGTTGCCCAAATACCTGAAATAGGGTGTCCTTGTGTTCCTCCATACGGTAAATGTGTCCACTTTTGGTGCATCAGACACAGTGCACAGTTTTGGCATGCAATGTGATGTATGTGACAACATTTGCATGTGAGAGGTGCGGATGTGAAGGATGCACCAGAAACGTGCACATTGTGTCGTATGTGCTGTCAGATGCGCTGTTGCTTCGTGTGTCTTTTGCCCAGCATTTGGTGCTGTGCAGCCCACCGTGCATTTTTGTTAATTTCTTTTTTAATACATGCCTCACTATGAGGGGCGTGATCATGCCCATAGATCTCTGCATACTTGTGCATCTCACTGAGATGCATATGTGTTTTTGAATCTGCCCCAATGTCTTCTGTTGTGTACAACAGTTTGGTGAATGTATTTTATAAATATAATTAAATAAATAATTATCATGTATCAAATTTCTGCATGCAGGGACCAGTAGACAGAGTGGACAAAATAAATATTGACGGTTGTCATTCTTTTTGGTCTGGCTTTCTATTTTTGCTCATAGCAAAACAAAAGGAAGGTTTTAAATACATCATAACCTCTGTCATTGCTCTAGAAAAAAGAACCAGAGCATTGTTCTTTAGCCTGGCAAGCCCTTACAGAAAGGGGAAATGCCATATGCAAGCCAGGCTTGATCCCACCCAAGAAAAGGCTTCAACCCAAGACTCTTTATGGGGTGAAGAAGTTGTGCATACAATATCACTGCACTGTGAGACAAATACTGGTTTCCGTATCTGGAGTCATGCATTTGAGCAAATACCTCAATGCGTTGAGCAACTCTATAGTCAGGTTTTATTTAAATAACAGAATGATATATTAACATAAGCTCTGAAGTGAATCACAGAGCTGCAGATAAGACACAGTGTGATTAAATAATCTGCCCAGGATCACACACTTTGGTTAAATGGTGAAACCGGGATGTGGACAATTTAAGCAACTGAGCACTTCTTCCCAGGTTTAGTTTATATGGATATTTATTTCTAATAAGCACCTGAAGATAATGCATTCACTACTTTTAACAGTGCCAAATGCTTTACTGTGACACGTGAGTCTTGACTATGATAATGATGAGTATTTAGGGCTCCCCTTTTCTAGTCTCTCCCAAATGCAAACTTTTCACAACTCACCTGCTAGACCTATTGCAGGCCTGAACAAACCTGGCAGCATTAACCCACTTCATACTAAATGACATTGGCTTGAAGAGGTTTTCTCAGTCTTTTCGAGCAATGTTTGTAATGGAGGCACTGGAGGAAAGCATAGGGATTGCGTGACCTGCCACACATATCACTAGGGCAAACGTGGAAACTGTGCAGTGGCTGTCTATGAAGGATTTTTAAAAGCATTGTGCAACATCCGACGATTGGAGGGGGAACATTGAAGGAGGGGAACACGGTGCACCTATCTCCCAGGCAGGGCCATCACAAGGGTAGGACTGGGTAGGACTGGGGCAAATAATTGTCTTGGGCACCAATGAAAAAGTGGCCATAGTCGCTAATGGCAATTCATTCCTTTTGTGAAAGACTGTTTGAATAGTACCCAAGGGGAGTTTTTTGATAAAATATGATGCAAATTGTGCAACATAAACAATATTTATCCAGCCACAATGTTCAAAACTACTAGCCGCATAGTAGCTCATCAAGCTGGCCCTGCCCAGAGAGGGGCAGTGTAGTGCTCTCTCTTCGCACTGAGTTTTTATTACTACTCAATAACTAAAAGTAATGGTCATATTTTGACTTATTTAAGGTGCCACTGGCCAAGTGCATTTTTTGCCCCGGGCCTCACCTCACCCTGTGACAGAGCTGTTTATCTTCACTGGTTTCTCTGTATATTCCCTCCCTGCATTCTGCGTCTTCATTTCTTGTATGTTTACCTTGGCCACCTTAATCCCGTTTTCGAGCTTTTTCTTTGTTAGCCCCTAAACATTGGAGCGCTCTCCCACTGCCGGTCCGTTCTGCCACCACTCGCTCATTTTCCGCACCCTACTGAAGGGTCACGTCCTTTGTCATTCTACTTCTTCTTCATTCTTTTGTTTTCTTCTGTTATTTCATCAGCATTGCGTATTTTTTGTACCGTTTGATTACTAAGTAATAGCGCTTTCGGGAAAATGCTTAACAAATAAATAAATATAATTATATCTGGTGAACATGTGTGCCTAAATGGACCTCAAGCGAATCGATGATAATGGGAAAATGCACAGAAACAGGAAACACCTCATTGCACTAGTGAACTGTAGTGCAAGAAGGGAGTATTACTGGTGCACCACGAGACCTATTGTGGCCACAAGAAAAGGATCTTGTAATAATGTCCTTGTCCTTTTTTCTCGTAAGCAGATTTATAAGATATACATTGACTTTTTTCAGGGATACCATGGTCACGCTTGAGTGTAAATGAAACCAGGGGCCCTTCTTGCTATTTCTAAGCCCGGAAGCGCTAGAAGCAAATAGGAAACATGTAGGTGGCAGTCGATGTGTGGCTGCCATTGTGTGCCTCTGATCCAGGTGTGGTAGTATATGCATGCAAGCCTCCTAAACCTCAAATAGCCAAAATGGCTGCCAGTAGAAAGCTGCGTGCCACGCCCATTCATTGATGGTGCTATGGATACATCAGAAAGAGCTTTCCCTTTCCGCTGCCTTTGTTTCATGTATTGGATACAGGACGGATCAGGAGAGCCTTCGGGACCCCCTGTCATTGCTGCAGCGCATTCCCTGAGCAGGGTGTGAAGGGCAGGTGGCTAGTAAGTTGTTTTGAATATATTTACACTACGCGCATTTGAAATGTTAGGGCACAGGGAGATAATGTGATTAGCCCAGAATCAGAATGTTTTGGGTAAAGTGCCAACGCTAGGGCTGCAGCTCCGGTTCCATTGTTAGCAATATGGTCACTAGAGTGCCATTATAGTATAAGATGGGGCCCACCGTGCCAGTGACTAGCGCCCAGGAAGAGGGAATCCTCACCGGGATGGCCATGCATAAGAAGCTATGGGAAGGGCCACTTCACATAAAGCACTGGTATACAAGGCCCTTTGCGTATAAATAGTGTTGCCGGGCCCCCACAGATGCCATATCTGCTAATATTGTCTAGTAAAAGCAGTCACCATTTGACTTTCTGAAAGTGTGCTGTACATCGCCCTGCACGACCTGGCGTTCTCTCCCTTGGGTGCCCTGCCCCCGGGGTGCTCTTTGTGTTGATCAGTGTCTTGTTTATCTACTCAATGTGTGAGTTCTCTCCCATGACCCAGTTGCAGGCCTGTATTGCTTGTGCCTCTGAACTCTCCATTACAAAATCATCCTGAGCGGCCACGGGCCTGGAGCTGGCGGCTCCTCATCCTCATGTGATCTCTACAAATGATTTCCTGCTTTGTCCACTAACCTGCCCTTATGCACTCTCGGTAGCGTTTCTTCTCCTGCTGAGCGCTCACTCTTTTCACGTGTATTCTCTCTCTTGGCCAGTATGCTTCCTCTCTCCATGTGTAGCTTCTCTCACCACCCCTGAGCTCTCTGCCCCCTGATTTTTCTTCTCCCTGATATCTCTCTTCTCTCACCGTGCCCCATATCTCTTTCCGTGTGCCTGTGTTCTCTCTCCCCGTGTTTCCCCCCGAATGCTCAGTCATCCTGAAACTCATTCACTTTTCCAGCCATCTTCAAATTTGAATCATTCACCCACCTATTAGCACTCATGCATCTATCCATTCACCCCTTCATGCGTATCAATCATCCATTCATACTCACACAGTCATGTCCTTAAACTCTCATTAATTCATCCAGCACCATGCTGTTACTTTTTCACACTTCCTGTACTCTTCACACACCCTCCCTCACCCCCATTCATTCATCTATCCTCACATTCGCATTGCTTCTGAGTGCTTGGCAAGACAGTGGAAAGAGACCAGTGGAAAACAGGCTAGTGGAGAAAAGGTCAGTTACAGTGTGAGACGTTTTCTGAATGCATGGTCATTAGAGGTCGCGCATACGTTGGGTGGGAGTCTAATCCAAGTGCAACAGGTGGTTACGAGGGGTGTTGTATAAGGACCCAGCATATGTCATGTAGTGCTTTGCGGATGAGGCGTAGGAGTTTTAATTGAGAACATTTGCTTATGGCAAGCCAACGGGGTGACTTGAGGCTGGGCTTGATGTGGTCATTTGATGATTTGATGTGACTGTGGAGTTTTGGATGACTTTTCATTTGCATACTGAAGAGGCAGTCTGACTGGTGAAGTGAGCATTGCAATAGTCCAAACTAGCCAATACAGCAGCATGGGCAGATGTGCACAGACAGTGCATTTAAGATTCTTTCGTTGAGAATAGTGGTAGTACTAGAAAGAGAGGTTATGTCTCAAGAAAGCTCCTAAATTGAGGCGATTTGAGGAGCGTCAACCTGGTTACTGTGCCAAGATATGGTTGGAGCATGTGAAGATTGGTGATGGAGTAGAAACGTTTAAGATGTTGGGCCGTTTATACAAAGTCAATTGTAAAAATAAAAAAAACGGTATGGTGGTGCATGAAGATTCTGCTAGGAGGGAATTCCACCAGAGAAAGGCTTCACTCCTGATGTTAGTGGCAGTGGAGAGCCTATCGAGGCAGGAGTGATGATCGACAGTATTAAATCTAGCAGCGTGGTCAAGGAGATGAGGCGCACAGGCATTATGTGTCCCTAATTCGTAGGTGGTCATCAAAGACACAGATGAGGTTTCAGTCCCTCTAGCCCGGCAGAAGCAGGGCGTGCCGGTCATCCTTCATTTGATGCTATTCAGGGTGATGCTGTAGTTGGATGCTGGCTTTTTCCTTTCTTTTTTGCCAGTCTAGACATGTTTGGCGATGGGTCTATGGATCACAGGGTTTGTGACACCAAATTCTGTTTTTTCTAGTGGAGGCATCATTATACAGACAGAAGCCTTCCAGGATAGTGAGGAGTTAGTGGGGTGGGGATATCTGAAGGGAGAGCGCGGGTATGAGCTTTGATGTTAAAGGCAGGATAGAAGTCAAGCTGATAAAAGCATGGCTTGAGGGTTCTGGTTATTCTGAAAACGCCCTCATCTGCATCCTTTGAGAACGTGCAGGTCGGAGTTGGGAGGGAACGGAGAGGCAATGGCGGTGACAACTAGGGGAAGGGTTTAAAAGAGGATGCTACTTCTAACTTTGCAGATCTCCTCTTTCAGTGATTTGCAAATATCCTTACGAAGATCTTGGGAGTGGTAATCGGGAGAGATGAGAGGGTTACCTGGTGAAAGTTCTTTGAGAATTTTGAAGCGTTCCTCAGCAGATCCGTCAGATGCATCCAGGATTCGGGAAGCGCAGTGGAGGTTTTTTGCAAGAATACATTTCTTCCTGTACGCTCCGACATGAAAGAAGCTGATGCTTGTGTCTTCCATGAATAGATATTCTTTCCAGTTTTATTCAAGATTGGGGCCTTCCCTTTTCGTGATGAAGAGGCTGCCTGTGAGCCAAGGGTTGTGTAACCTTTTAGTACATTTCAGTCTTCTGGTGCGGAGGAGGCTGCTGCTTGGAAAGCTGAGGTGAGGCGGTTCACAAAGGACAAGAGATAAACAATGGTAGATCGCTGGCACCAGGACGGTTGGTGCACACTGGCGAGGTCGCCGGAAGAAATTGGAAGGAGAGAACGAGCATCAAGATTTGGACTGATAGGGAGCTTTGACAGAGTTATTGCTAATTTTCCTTGTACAGGTCCATGTTCTGATAATGCCTACCCGGACACCATCAGAAGCGCAGGTTCAGCGTCACAAGTGAAACCTCACCTTCATTGCTAGACTCACCATGAAAGCATGGGTAAACAACAAAATAGTCTTTGCGTTAACGGAAGTACCTGGCTGGAAATGAATTATTCCCTAGCGGTGCCCGCCAACATGAGCACTTTCTTTAAATGGCGATTTTGTCCTAGTTCTGTTATTAAAGAAAATGGCGTTGTGTCTTCAATTAACATACTGCGTTAGATTGGCGTTTCTAATCGGTTAGTTTGGTATGAAAAACTGTAAGACATCATTATAGGAAAAGAGTGCTCATCGATTTGCGTGATGGCTTGGTGGATCCAGCTTCCACAGCGTGTCTAGCTAAAGGTAGATCAATACTGTGCTGGGACAACATTACGCTTGGCAAGCAATGTGGAGGCACTTGGTGGGAACAATTCATTATGGAGCCCTAGTTTATATCAATATTACAGGAACAAATATCAGTCAAAACTGAAATTGGGTGTTTTATAACTTTCAGAGTCGAGCCTTGACCAATAACCCAAATGCAAATCAAAGAAGAAAAATATAACTAACCAAGAAAAGCTAAACATTGAACTGATATCAAATAATACAGCAACATAGCAGTGAGTTGCTAAGCTTAAACATTTATAATTTTCAGCATCCTACAACCACAGATCAATAATGATAACCACTCTGACCTGCGGAATACTGTTATGCTGGTTACCTGCCTTAACAAAGTTTTAATACTCTGGAAACTTCTATTCATTCAACAGTGCCTCATGAAAAGATGCCACTATCACCTATCTTGATGGGTGAGAGACATGTTGCACTTGTACACTGAATCATACAAACCACTCCAATGCGGTTCCCTGCTGAGTTCCGGGAGGTCTACCTGGGAGACTCTGCTCCGCAGCACCCCCTCCTCAAAGCAGGGAACTGTCACATGGCTCACCTGGCAGTATTCATTCCACCCGAGTGAAGCCTAGTCCTATTTAACCAGGCCTCTATGGGAAAGATGGGAAAAGAGAACTTGCAGTCGCAGAATTACCCAGTCAGTCAAAGGCAGGGCCTGCAAAGGACCCGGAAAAGATGAAGGATGATTTGGGAGGAGACCTCCTTTGGGAACGCCCAGTCAAGTCCCAGAGGGCTGCTAAAACACCAAGGAATATGGCCCCAACCCAAGCCACTCCAGCTTTTGTCCATGGAACAGGAGGACAACATTCCCCACAATCCCCCTGGTTGGTTAAGGAAAAACCTTGACTGGACTAGAAAACTGCAATCACTGCCACAGGGGCAGGAGAGCTGGAGTGAGGAGGGTGGGCTGACCCAAAGAGGTTTTCCTTACAAGTCAGAGAAGGCAGCATAGCAGAACCCACAAGGGAACCCAGACGAGACGAGAAAGAGCAGCCCTCCTCTTTTCAATGACACAGGAGGCAAACCAAAATCACAGCCTCTCTCCCTATACAAAGAAACTCTATCTTGCCTGCCTGACCCGTTAAGCACAGTCAGGATCCCACAGCAATTTAGAAGAACATTAGATGAAGGGGGTGTTGTCAGAAATGACAACAGATGGGGTACACTTACCCGTTTGGCTCATGGAAGAGATATCTGCAGAAAAGAAACACGACGGGCTTGCCCCACTTCTTATAGCCTCTGTTACATTAAATCCACCCCATGAGAGTCACGGGAAGGCAGTGGCCTCAACCCATCATGGATTGGGCCATCCCATAAGCCACAGCTGTAAAGCATCAGCCTTGAAGCCAGCCTGGGGGAGGAGCAAGGACAGTATAAGAAGCCAAACCTCACGGATGTGGGTGATGTGACCGAATCCGTGTTTTAGAAAGAGTGAAGTGACCACATTTTTCTTACAGCTCCCCTCCTTCCCCCTACCTTTATTAATGTCCCTTACCCTGCCCCCACATATATTTTATTTAAAAAAGTTTTTTTCAGCAAAAAGAATTAAAAAAACAATTTGGTCACTTCTTCCTCGAAAACATTGGATTGGGTCACTTCTACGGTATCGAAACCACACAGCTCAGTTTGCAGGCTACTGGAGTGGAGAAAGGAGAGAGTTTGCTGAACAGGAGGAAAGAGTTTGGAGCAGGAACAAGGTGCTGTCTGGAGAGCGGATCCAAGCAGGGGATGTGGGGAAGTGGAGTGAAGGAGAGATAAGACCAGGAGGGGAGAAGGAGGTAGAAGAGGTGATAGCGGTAGGAGGTTTGTTGGAGGAGTGGAGAAGATCCATGAAAGAGGTACAGGAATAGTTGCAGGAGGTTGGAAGTGTAAAGGAGCAAAGCGGGAGGCTGCTGGAGGAGCTAGGAGGGTGCATGGAAAAGCTACAAGAGTTCCTTTTATGTAAGTGTTTAAAGTGTGGAGCTAGGTCGAGACCAGCAGAGCACTGTACAGGGTGTGGGGAGCTAGCGTTTGGGCTGGCATCTTTTAACAGTAGCACAATACTACAGGATTGCAGGCGGAGCTGAGGAATATGAAGAAGGAGGATGAGAGAGATGTAACAGGTCTCCATAATCCTGGAGGGTGAACAGGGCCCCATATCCCTGGCAGGGTGAGTAGTATATCCTATCCCTGGGAGGTGGTGCAGGACACCATATCCCTGGGAGGTTAGCAGGCCACCATATCCCTGGGAGGTTAGCAGGGCACCATATCCCTGGGAGGTTAGCAGGACACCATATCCCTGGGAGGTTAGCAGGGCACCATATCCCTGGGAGATGAGCAGGGCACCATATCCCTGGGAGGTTAGCAGGGCACCATATCCCTGGGAGAGGAGCAGGGCACCATATCCCTTGGAGATGAGCAGGGCACCATATCCCTGGGAGGTTAGCAGGCCACCATATCCCTGAGAGGTTAGCAGGGCACCATATCCCTGGGAGGTTAGCAGGACACCATATCCCTGGGAGGTTAGCAGGGCAGGGCACCATATCCCTGGGAGAGGAGCAGGGCACCATATCCCTTGGAGATGAGCAGGGCACCATATCCCTGGGAGGTTAGCAGGGCACAATATCATCGGGAGATGGGCAGGGTGCTATATCCCTGGGAGGTTAGCAGGGCACCATATGCCTGGAAGATGAGCAGGGCACCATATCCCTGTGACGTTAGCAAGGCACCATATCCGGAGAGGTTAGCACAGCACCATATCCCTGGGAGATGAGCAGGACACCATATCCCTGTGACTTTGAGTGGTTAACCATATCCCTGAGTGAAATTTAAGTTGTTGGTGGTGGAAGGTGGGAAGTGAGGAGGAGGTCAGAGAGAGAAGTAAGTGGTGGGAATGCAGACAGGGCCGAAAGGGTTGAAGAAGGAAAATTCAGGATCCAAAGTGCTGAAGAAGGAACCTATGGGCCTAGATGGCCAAGAATAAAGAGGGAAGAGAGGGACCCAGAGGGGTGGAGAAGAAGGGGTCGAAAAGGCCTTAGAAATGCTGGGGAGACAGAAGAAGAACAGGTCAGCTTGATCTATCCTCCCTTCTCTACTCAGTCTGACACTCATCCAGACCTGGGGCTGCCTAACCCATAAAAGAGAGCACTAGAAGAGCAGAATCGGTTTGCAGGTCCCCCAAGTCCAGGGACCTTTTCTCGTGCCAGGTGGCCCTGGCAAGATGTGGGGTACAGGCTCCACAAATCCCGGAAGCAGGACTATGCAGGGAGATTCCAGTAAGCAACTTTGGACATTTATTTTGAACATTTACTTTGGACCCTGGGATTCTAAGATGAGTGCACATCTTATTTAACTCCCCTCCATTATAGTTCCAACACTTTGGTTACCCCACTAAAAAAACCACTTCAAATTTCACTCCCCTTTATTATAATTCCTACACTTTGGTTAACCCCCTAAAACAAATCACTTTAAATTCGGGGCCAGACTGATATGCAAATGGTTATTTCTCCTCTGTGTAGGGTGCAGTGAGCTAAAGCGTAACTGTAGACCCTCCTGGGGGGAGAAAATTCCATAGAACAGGGTATTTAACCACCCATGCTCATCCTCAGTAGGGTGGCTCCCACATCCTTGCTTAATTTGTAAAGACTTTAGATGATGCAGTATGATTTGATTTGAACCATTTGATTGTCAGTCTTGCAGCAGGAACCAGTGCAGTTCAATAAAGGTCGGGATGATAGGTTTGAATTTGCAGAGTCCTTTGATGAGTCTGGCTGCTGCATGCAGGACACATCTCAGGAGTGCCAGGGTAGTTGCTGCAAGGCCTTACAAAAGGGCATTGCCATCTTCCAGGTAGGAAACGACCAAGGCATGGACAGCTGATCTGAAGTGGTTTTCTGGGATGAAGGGCTTGATTTTCTGCAGGAGAGAAAGTTGGTACTAAGCCGATTGTGCCTTCCTTGCTATATGCTGTTTAAAGGTGAGGTGTCCATCAACGTCGAACCCAAGGGACTTGGCGCAGGTGGCCAGCTGGGGTGTGAATCCCTTGAGGTTCATAGCAGAGGCCCAGGTCTGGATGTCAGGATGTTTGTGTTGTTGGCCAGCAGTAGGAATTCAGTCTTGGAGTGGTTGAGCTCCAGGTAAGCACTGAACATCCACAACAGGATCATTGTGAGACAGGCCTTGAGCCTGTGGATGTCTTCAGTGGATAGCATCTTGAGGTAGTCCTGGACATATCTGTGTATTGGTATTGGTGGATGTGGATGTTGTGTGGAGCAGGAAGGGTTCAGAACGAACATGCAAAGATTGAAAATCACAGTGGCAGGATGAACACTTGCGGGACTCCACAGGTGATTGGTAGAGTTGGTGATTTGAATTAATCCATTTGTACAAACTGTTGGTGATTAGCAAGGTAGGATTTGAACTAGTTGAGGATGATCTTGCTGATCCCCTTGCATTATTGTAGATTGTCAGTGAGTGTTATATCATCTACTTTGCCAAATGCTGCTGAGAGGTCAAGAACAACCAGGAGGCAAGGATGGCCTGCATTGAAGATTTTAAGAGAATCATTGATCACCTTGATGGTAGCTGTTTCTGTGCTGCATCTGGGTCTGCAGCCAGATTGGCAGGACTGAAGGAGGTTAATGGGTTCAATGTACTTTAGGAGTTGCATGGCTACTGCTTTCTCAAGGATACCTAAGAAGAGAAGATGAGTGATGGGGCAGTAGTAGCTGAAGTTGCCAGGGTCCAGGAATGGTTTATTGAGAAGCGTGAGGATTTTTGCGGTCTTGAGACTCATGAGGAAGGTGCCATCAGTTAGGGAACTGTTTTTGATTGTCAGGTAAGGGAAGAGCACCTAAGCCAGAAGGATCTTCAGTTTGGAGGCAGGGAGGAAGTCACCCGCATGTGATGTGGCCTTCAACAATGCTAGTGTGGCAGTGAGGTCTTCCATAGTTAGTGTCTTGAAAGTTGTGCAGGTAGTTATGATTTTGAAAGGTGGAATGTGTAGTGCGCTGTCAGTTGTGTCGTTGGTGTCTATGTGTTAGCGGATAATGCTGCTCTTGTCATGGCTGTGGATTTTTTGATTGGAATGTGGCACAGCTGGGCCGGGCAGAGGGTTGATTCAGTGCTTGATGACTTTGAAGAGGGCTCTGCTTTCATTGTTGGCCTTGGCTATGGTGTTCTGCAGGAAGGAAAGTGTTAAGACGGATTTCTGAACTCTGTCCTGGTGGCGCAGAAGTTCAGAAGGCCAACCTGATTACTTGGAACAGGGTAACCTCTGGACGAGCCAGACCAATCAAGGTAGCGATCGCGGCGGTCAAGACTAGGTCTCAAGAGGGGTGAGGGTGACTGAAAGCCCGCAATGAGCACACAAAGCAAGAGCGCTTACAAACTACTCCAAACAGTTGTTATATCAAAAATAGATACACATTTATTTTAAGGCCTTTAAAACAATGACCGTAGCGAGAAAATCACAATATCACAATATTAAACCAACACATACCATATCAACACAATATATATACAAATACACAGTCGCAAGCGTTTAAAGCACGAAATATGTAGTCCACCTGAAAGGAAAGGAAAACAGGCAGTGCGATAACGCTTTAGACTCAGTTCGCCTTCAGAGGCACCTAACTAGATGGAAGTCCGAGCCCTGCGAAGAGTGGAGCCTTGTGCTCAAAGTACCTGCCACGCCGGTGCCAACGGGCAAAAGGGGAAGCTCTTCGGAGGAAGTCAGGCAGTTCGGGTTAGTGCACAGCAGAAGGAGAACAGGTTCCGCAACTCAAGCGCAGCCTCCACAGCGGGCAGAAGCAGAGCGCGAGTACGGCCAAAAGGGTGCTGTTTTTACACAGCAGGGAAAAGCAATGGGATACTGCAGGAGGGCGACCAGATCCTAGCTAAACTACTCACCGGTCCCCGAAGCAAGCAGACCCAGGCTTCTCCACGTTAGTTTCAGCAGCTGGCAGGTTCAGAAGAGCAGGGAACGCCTCGTAGTCGTGTAGAGCAAAAAGACGTCCCAATCGACGAAACCAGCACAGTTTGTTGCCGCAGCAGGACAACGGAGCGGCCGTGTGTATTCGAGCCAAATGTACACTCCTCCCTTCAGACTTGGGAACGCCAAGTGTACGAAGCGTGGGAGAGTGACAAGGACTCGAAATACAACACAACCTGGCGGCGGTTACAGAGCAGGACTCCCTTGTAAGCTGGTCAGTCAACTGGATGGCCCAGAGACACTTCCGAAGGCTTACTTGGCAGGAGATGATGAAGTCGCCGGGAATAGCTGTTCCTGCTATTCCAAAGGTCGAAGCACCAGTACAGGCCTTCTGGTTCGATCCAAGGAGGAAAGGGTTCCACAGGACGACAGCAGTGCAAAGGAGGATTCCTTCAGCGGGTCACCAGCGATTCCTCGGTCCAGCCTCTTGGTTGCAGGATACTTGGCTCCTGTATTCCTTCGTTCGTGAGAACTCAGGAGATCGACATGGTAGTGGTGTGTCCAGCTCCCTCTTATCCACGGTTCCCTTCGCGCCAAAACGGAGGAGAGCCAATGGGAGATCCGCTCATCAACACACATACCATACGTGGACCAATCACGGACCACGGTGGTCCCAGGCATTCACACTACCCTAGACTCTCTGGCACCCAGGATGTGTATTGGGACCAGACATCCCAGCCCACACCCTGGAGGCACACAAACGACATGTAGAAGCCCGCGAAAGCAACCACGTTTCGCGGGAAAGTACATGCCCAAATAAGGAAGGCCCCGGGTCTCTCGACCTGGGGAAGGTGAAGGGAGCAAGACGGTCAGTGGACAAGACAAAGGAGCCTCGTGGTCTGGCCATTTTGGGAGCCAGGCCACCATTTTGGGTTCAGTGCGAAAAACGTGCTCAGAACGCCAAAAGGAGCTCAAAATGAACAAAACGATCGCTGCCACCATTCGAGTCCCTGAATGACTTGCACCGATCAAATACCATCCTAAAAGAGTATCTAGGGTCTGTAGAAGGCTGGAGACCCAAGAGAGCTGTAACTTAGCTTACAGTGCCCTCTTGTGTCATGTTGCACTAAAGCCGCAACATGATAAAGGAAACTACGGGAAACAGCGTTCCCCGGTACTGACTGTCTTAAGGGCATGTCAGTTTCCCTGTAAGAAAGGAGCGAAAGCCCAGAGAAGTGCGGCAGAAGGCTGTACTTCTCTGGCAAAGTCAAGAACAAGGTTAAAAACAATAGCAAAAAGTTTAGGGGTTGCCACATGGAAGGAAAATTACCTGCAATCATGAAATCTTTCCTAACACTCGCCCCTCCCAGACTATGGACAGGGGGAACTAATCCACCCCTGGATGAGTCTCTTGTTCAGGTCGGTTAAACATTCTGGACAACCCATCAGCATTGCTATGTTGGACACCTGGCCTATGCTCAATAGTGAAGTCGAAGCCTTGTAGACTTATGGACCACCTAAGCAACTTTGGATTCTCCCCCTTCATGTTCATTAGCCACTTTAACGGCTTATGGTCAGTCTGCACAGTGAAGTGGGTCCCATAGAGGTAGGGCCTCAGCTTCCTTAGGGCCCACACAACAGAGAAACATTCTTTCTCTACCGTGGACCATCTGAGCTCTCTGTCCTTAAGCTGGCGACTAATAAAACCGATAGGGTGTTCCTTACCCTTCTCATCTACTTGTGATAGTACAGCTCCTATCCCAGTGTCAGAGGCATCTGTCTGCACGATAAAAGGTCTTTGATAATCCGGGGCCCTAAGGACAGGGGCCTGGCACAAGGAGTCTTTTAAGCCATTGAAGGCCTTCTCACACTCGTCGGTCCAAGTTACCTTCTTGGGTTTCTTCGGAGTTGTGAGGGCAGTCAGAGGAGCAGCTATGGTGCCATAGTCTGCCACAAAATTGCGGTAATACCCCGTGAGTCCTAAGAAGGCTCTCACTTGGGTTTGCGTAGTGGGGGTAGGCCAGTCTTGTACTGCTTGTACTTTACTGGGTAGAGGCTGTATCCTCCCTCCACCTACTTCATGTCCAAGGTAAACCACTGAGCCTTGTCCAATCTGGCATTTACTAGCCTTTATGGTCAAGTGGGCTTTCTGAAGAGCCTGGAGCACAATCCTGAGGTGTTTCACATGGTCTTCCCAGGTGGCACTGAAAACTGCTATATCGTCCAGATATGCAAGACAGAATTCGTCCAACCCATTCAACACATGATTCACAAGCCTCTGGAAAGTGGCAGGTGCATTCTTCAACCCGAACGGCATTACCCGGAATTGGTAAAGGCCGTCTGGAGTAGAAAATGCTGTCTTCTCCTTGGCATGTTCTGCTAAAGCTATTTGCCAATAGCCAGCAGTGAGGTCAAACGTGCTGAGGTACTTGGAGGCACCCAAAGTATCCACCAGCTCATCTGTTCGAGGCAAGGGGTGTGCGTCTGTCTTGGTGACAGCATTCAGAGCCCTGTAATCCACGCAGAACCTCAATTCAGAAGTGCCTGCTTTTGGAACCAACACCACAGGGCTGGACCAAGGACTACTAGAGGGTTCAATCACCCCAAGGTCTAACATCTTGTTGACCTCGGTCTTAATATAAGACCGTACTTTATCTGACATCCTGTATCCCCTACTTTTGGTAGGTACACTGTCTCCTGTGTCAATGTTATGTTTGCACCAAGGTGTCAAACCAGGGGACTGTGAGAACAGGGGGGAAAACTGCCTAAGCAAACTTTTCACCTCAGCCTGCTGATTCGGAGTCAGGTGAGGGGCCACTCGGACACCCTCAACGGAGCTATCTGAAGGACCGCTCTGGAACAGGTCGGGGAGAGGTTCTGACTCCTCTTCCTCAACGTCTGATGCCAGTAGCAGTGCTGCGATTTCGACTCTTGGGACGAAAGCCTTCAGCCTATTCACGTGAAACACTTTTGGAGCCTGTCCAGGCCTTCCAAGGTCCACTAAATAGTTCACCTCACCCAGGGGCTCCACCACTGTGTAAGGGCCTGACCATTTGTCCTGTAAAGCTCGGGGCCTTATTGGATTCATGATCAGGACTTGCTG
Organism: Ambystoma mexicanum; assembly: GCF_040938575.1. Lineage (NCBI taxonomy): Eukaryota > Metazoa > Chordata > Amphibia > Caudata > Ambystomatidae > Ambystoma > Ambystoma mexicanum. The sequence continues at coordinate 362,831,583 of NC_090935.1, read as the reverse complement.
ACCAGGTGTAAAGTTGATGAGGGAAGCTTTCCGGTCGTACCAATGTTTCACCAGCGCTTGCCCTGCCTTCAATTTATCACTAGCCAAGCCCATCAGAAGTACCATCCGTTTTCTGAGCCCTAGCACATAATCAACTACATTGGTAGTAACAGGGGGAGTGGGCATCTCCCATCCCTCTTTGACGATGGCTAAGGGTCCCCGTACGGGATGACCGAACAGAAGTTCGAAGGGGCTGAAGCCAACACCCTCCTGTGGTACCTCTCGGTAGGCAAACAGCAAGCATGGTAAAAGAAGATCCCATTTTCTTCTCTGAGGCTCCTCCAGAGCCCCAATCATGCTCTTTAACGTTCTGTTGAAACGTTCCACCAGACCATTGGTCTGGGGGTGGTATGCAGAAGAGAACTTGTAGGTGACCCCACATTCTTTCCACATAGCCTGCATATACTTCGACATAAAGTTGCTTCCACGATCTGACACAACTTCTTTAGGGAAGCCAACCCTAGTAAATATGCTGAGTAAAGCTTTTGCAACTGACTTGGCAGTTACAGTCTTCAATGGGATGGCCTCAGGATACCTGGTTGCATGGTCGACCAGCACCAGGATAAACCTATTGCCCGAGGATGTTTGCGGGTCAAGGGGACCAACGATGTCGATCCCTACCCTTTCAAATGGTACCCCCACAACTGGGAGCGGTACCAACGGAGCTTGGATTGTCGCGCCAACCTTACCAGACAACTGGCAGGAGGCACAACTCCTGCAGTGACTTTCTACTTGCACCCCCATCTTGGCCCAGTAGAAGTGCATGGATAACCTTTGCTTGGTCCTCTTCATACCAAGGTGACCAGCAAGGGGAACTTCATGCGCCAACTGCAGGAGGAAGGGCCTAACAGCAAGGGGAACCACCAACCTCCTATGGTCTCCTTCTGTAGACTCTGTGGGCTCACTATACAGGAGTCCACCTTCCCAATAAATCCTATGCTTCCCAGGAGGTTCACCCTCAAGCTGGGAGCAGGCCTGTCTCCTTAGGCCTTCCAGAGACGGGCACTCACGTTGGCCTTTACTGAATTCGTCCCTATCAGGACCTCCTTCAACTAACAAGTCTTTTAGTTCAGGATGATCGTTGGGGTCGAATACTTCAGGCATCGCCACCTCCTCGTCAGGCCCGGGCGATTGACCAACTTCCTCCACCGCAGTGGTAGGCGAGCTCGGGGGAATATTCTCTTTCCCTCATTTTGACTTGTAGACTCCTTTCGCCTTGGGTTTCCCCTTTGGCTGGGGCGGCGTATTGGACTTGGCCAATGCTGCCCGTGCTTGAGACCGTGTGTAGGGTCTTTCGGCAGTGTCTCCTACGAGCCCTAAAGCTCTGAGATCATTACCCAACAAGACCTTTCCCGGGACGTTTCTCTGAATGCTCACTGGAATCCTGACTGCTGTACCATTTAAAGTAAGATTTACAGGGATCACGGGAAACATACGGAGGGGGCCGTCAGCCAACTTAGTGGGCATCAGAGTAGCTCTGGCAACTTCCTCTGAGTCTACCAAGGTATAATCCACTACAGTGCGACTGCACCCACTATCCCTAAGAGCTGGAGTATCCACTCCATTGATCAGCACACTGTCTTTAAAGTAGTGCTTGGTATTATCCGGAATCCTAGCATAAGCCTCTGCGACTTTAGGCTCCCAGGAACCCAGGGACACTAAAACTACCTCAGCCTCTATTCCGCTGGGAAATGAGTCTGAGGAGAAGGATGCTCCTGTAATCTCTTCTTCCTCGTAGGAGGAGAAGGCCAGATTAGGGAAGTGGACCCCCAAAGGTCTAACCTTACAACGGGGATCCCCCTTCACGTGGTCAGTTGCTCCACAAGAAAAACAAGCCCCAGTGGGTCTGTTTACGTAGGGAGGCTTATTGTAACCAGAGTTCTGTTTCGGAGGCTGACCTCCACTACCCTGTGAGTTCTCTTGTGTCTTACCCTTGTTTTTCTTTTTGTGGCCCTTATGGGAAGAAGATTTAGCAGATTCCCCACCCTCCATATCTTTGGACTTTTTCCCTTCCTCCTGCTTACCAGGATGAGTTTTGTCCTTATGGGACACTCGATGTGACACCCATAAGTCTGCTGCAATGGCCAGCTTCTTAGGATCTATCTCCTTCGAATCGGCCAAATGCTGCTTAAGCTCCGGGGAAGAAGAAGCAAAAATATGTTCCAGCATGACAAGATTTATCATGCCTTCGAAGGTAGAAACCTTATAACCTTCGACCCAGCCAGTTAAGTTTTTCAAAGATTCAGCGACATAAGATACCCAAGTACCACCTTCCTTTTTCTTATACTCTCGAAAACGCTTTAAATATTGGGCCGGAGTCTTCCCAAACTTTAAAATGAGAGTTTGCTTTAACATTGCGAAATCAGCTCGCTCAGCCTTTGACATTTCCATAATGGCACTACAGCCAGAATGGGGCAGTCTACTGAGCAACCACGCAATCTTATCAGCATTGTCAACTTCTTGAACCTCGCATGCATACTCAAACGCATTCAGCCAGTCCATAATGTCATTCCTTTCTTCATACACACTGAGCAGATCTTTCGGAAACCGTGGATGAGAGGAAGCCCCAGACCCATGTCCAGGACCCTTGGACCCATTTGCAACCTGAAGCTTGGCCAGTTCCAACTGGTGATCCCTGTCTTTCTGTTTTTCTGCCTGTTCGATTTTTAATTTGGCTATGCTGAATTCAAGCTCCTGCTGCCTAAACCGCAGCTCTTGCTTCTTGAATTCAAGCATAGCCTCCCCATCAACACTGGCAGAGGAAACATTAGACAGCTCGTCCTCCCTGTCCTCGTGGTCGCGATGGATCAGTGCAGCGGCATAACCGTCGGTTCTACCAGTGAGAGCAGCCCCACCACCTTCTGCACTGTCCTCAGAAGTAATAGCGTCAAGCTGCGCTTCTTGCCACGCCACGATTCTTTGGATCATTTCCAATTTAGTGCCTTGAGAGGAAACACCTCTCTCCGCACACATCTTCTTCAATGTTTCTGACTTGGAAGCATTTAAAGTTAACAAGGTATTTGTTTCCATACTGTTTGATAGGACTATGGCCTTTTTAAAGTTATACTACAACAATTCACTACGTGTACTGGTTGGAATAACCTGAAATGCCTTAGTTCGAGCGCAACACTGGATACCTTCAGTCGTATCCCACCGCTGTACACCAATTTGTTAAGACGGATTTCTGAACTCTGTCCTGGTGGCGCAGAAGTTCAGAAGGCCAACCTAATTACTTGGAACAGGGTAACCTCTGGACGAGCCAGACCAATCAAGGTAGCGATCGCGGCGGTCAAGACTAGGTCTCAAGAGGGGTGAGGGTGACTGAAAGCCCGCAATGAGCACACAAAGCAAGAGCGCTTACAAACTACTCCAAACAGTTGTTATATCAAAAATAGATACACATTTATTTTAAGGCCTTTAAAACAATGACCGTAGCGAGAAAATCACAATATCACAATATTAAACCAACACATACCATATCAACACAATATATATACAAATACACAGTCGCAAGCGTTTAAAGCACGAAATATGTAGTCCACCTGAAAGGAAAGGAAAACAGGCAGTGCGATAACGCTTTAGACTCAGTTCGCCTTCAGAGGCACCTAACTAGATGGAAGTCCGAGCCCTGCGAAGAGTGGAGCCTTGTGCTCAAAGTACCTGCCACGCCGGTGCCAACGGGCAAAAGGGGAAGCTCTTCGGAGGAAGTCAGGCAGTTCGGGTTAGTGCACAGCAGAAGGAGAACAGGTTCCGCAACTCAAGCGCAGCCTCCACAGCGGGCAGAAGCAGAGCGCGAGTACGGCCAAAAGGGTGCTGTTTTTACACAGCAGGGAAAAGCAATGGGATACTGCAGGAGGGCGACCAGATCCTAGCTAAACTACTCACCGGTCCCCGAAGCAAGCAGACCCAGGCTTCTCCACGTTAGTTTCAGCAGCTGGCAGGTTCAGAAGAGCAGGGAACGCCTCGTAGTCGTGTAGAGCAAAAAGACGTCCCAATCGACGAAACCAGCACAGTTTGTTGCCGCAGCAGGACAACGGAGCGGCCGTGTGTATTCGAGCCAAATGTACACTCCTCCCTTCAGACTTGGGAACGCCAAGTGTACGAAGCGTGGGAGAGTGACAAGGACTCGAAATACAACACAACCTGGCGGCGGTTACAGAGCAGGACTCCCTTGTAAGCTGGTCAGTCAACTGGATGGCCCAGAGACACTTCCGAAGGCTTACTTGGCAGGAGATGATGAAGTCGCCGGGAATAGCTGTTCCTGCTATTCCAAAGGTCGAAGCACCAGTACAGGCCTTCTGGTTCGATCCAAGGAGGAAAGGGTTCCACAGGACGACAGCAGTGCAAAGGAGGATTCCTTCAGCGGGTCACCAGCGATTCCTCGGTCCAGCCTCTTGGTTGCAGGATACTTGGCTCCTGTATTCCTTCGTTCGTGAGAACTCAGGAGATCGACATGGTAGTGGTGTGTCCAGCTCCCTCTTATCCACGGTTCCCTTCGCGCCAAAACGGAGGGGAGCCAATGGGAGATCCGCTCATCAACACACATACCATACATGGACCAATCACGGACCACGGTGGTCCCAGGCATTCACACTACCCTAGACTCTCTGGCACCCAGGATGTGTATTGGGACCAGACATCCCAGCCCACACCCTGGAGGCACACAAACGACATGTAGAAGCCCGCGAAAGCAACCACGTTTCGCGGGAAAGTACATGCCCAAATAAGGAAGGCCCCAGGTCTCTCGACCTGGGGAAGGTGAAGGGAGCAAGACGGTCAGTGGACAAGACAAAGGAGCCTCGTGGTCTGGCCATTTTGGGAGCCAGGCCACCATTTTGGGTTCAGTGCGAAAAACGTGCTCAGAACGCCAAAAGGAGCTCAAAATGAACAAAACGATCGCTGCCACCCTTCGAGTCCCTGAATGACTTGCACCGATCAAATACCATCCTAAAAGAGTATCTAGGGTCTGTAGAAGGCTGGAGACCCAAGAGAGCTGTAACTTAGCTTACAGTGCCCTCTTGTGTCATGTTGCACTAAAGCCGCAACATGATAAAGGAAACTACGGGAAACAGCGTTCCCCGGTACTGACTGTCTTAAGGGCATGTCAGTTTCCCTGTAAGAAAGGAGCGAAAGCCCAGAGAAGTGCGGCAGAAGGCTGTACTTCTCTGGCAAAGTCAAGAACAAGGTTAAAAACAATAGCAAAAAGTTTAGGGGTTGCCACATGGAAGGAAAATTACCTGCAATCATGAAATCTTTCCTAACAGAAAGAACCATAAAACAGACTTTCTCTATGACCCAATACTCTAGAACCTCCTCCCCGTCAACATAAAACTGCCCAATCGCTTCTACATTTCAGGAAAGAGTTCAACACCTTGCTTTTCAAGGAATAGCTCCTCCCTACCACATAGGTCTGCACATCCTCCACTCCCCATCCTACCTGACAATCAATGATCTTGTTTCCTGTTTCCTCCCCTGGTTGCATTTAAATCCCTGTCTGCCAATTACCCGCTCTCCGTCTTGTTTGCTTCTCACTCCCCCTTTTCTCTGCTTCCCTCACTGTGTTCTTCCCCCTATGGTTGTAAAGCGCTCTGTTGCTTCTTGAATCTAGGTCTGTGCTCAATGAATACCATAATAATAACAATAACAATAATGATATTAATAATAAAAGTAATAATAGTAGTAATAATGGGATTGTCATCTCATAGTCCAAGATGTCTGGGGGCCAGTGTTGAAGCAGATAATGAACCATTAGCTTGAGATGAAGATGATCTCAGTTGCTTCGTTGCGTCTTGACTCTAGGTCTGCGCTCAATAAATACCATAATAATAACAATAACAATAATAACAAAGATGATAATAATAATAATAATAATAATAATAATAATAATAATAGTAGTAATAATGGGATTGTCATCTCATAGTCCAAGATGTCGGGGGCCAGTGTTGAAGCAGATGATGAACCATTGGCTTGAGATGAAGATGTTCCAAAGAAACTGATAAAACACAGGACATCATTTTGCCGTGGAGCTGTAGACACTGGTGAACCATCAGAGAAGGATAAGATAACAAATCTGTCTCACGTGGCCTCAATTTCTGTGCTCTCTAAGGTGTGTGGTATGTCAGGATCAGGAGACCGACAAGGAGGCTTGATTTTTATAGGTTTTATATTCTCTTCTGACTCAAATGACCTACTCTTTCCATAAATCATTAATACTAAACCCTGCTCTATACAAAGGAAGGTCCAAACTGTGCTAGTCAGGGTGTCAAGATGGTGCAACATAAATTAAGCCCTCTGTCCAGAAATCCTAGTTTAAACTACTTTTTCTCCATACTCTTGAAAATAAAATCATAAACAACCAAACATACTTGCCCATGGAAAAGGGAAGCCTGCTGGTGGCTGACCACCCACCACTGTGTTTCTTTATCATAGGCCCAGGCCCTCAGTCTCTCTCCCCACTCTGGGGTTCGTTGCTGCTTTCCACACACCAGGGCTTGTCTCAGACTACCTCCCCACTCTGGGGTTCCTGGGTTCTCACCCCATATCGGAGTGTGTCTCTTTCTCTCGCTCCACTCTTTGACTTTGCTATGTTTTTCCCCACTCTAGGGCTTTCCTCTTTCTCTTTCCTCTCTGAGGCTTCTTGGTATTTTCCCCATTCGGGGGTTTCCTGCTCTCTCTGTCTTTCTCCCCAACCTGGGGTTTCTCAGTTCTTTCACTGCTTGGTGGCTTGTTTCTCTCTCTTTCAGCACCCTGGGGTTTTTCTAATCCTTCTGCTCTGGGGATTGTTTCTATTTTTGTTTTCCTCTGCGCCATGTGATTCCTCTGGTTTCTCCCTACCCTGAGCTTTTCGCAAGTTTGCTCGCCTCTTTGTTTTTTTTTCCCCTCGCTGGGGTTTTTCTCACTCTTCTTCCCCACTCTGAGGCTTCTTAGTGTTCGCCCCACCTCAGGGCTTTCCTCCCTCTCTCTCTCCCCACTCTGGGGCTTTTCAGGTCCCTCCTTGTTCCAGGGCTTTTGCCACCCTCTCTCCCCACTCGGGGCCTCTTGCTTTTCTCCCTGATCTGGGGCTTCTCTCAATTTCTCTCCCCACTCTGGAGTTTCTTGCTCTTCACCCTGCTCTGATGCTTCTTTCACTCCCTCTCCCCACTCTGTGGCTTCTTGCTCTTCTCTGGGGATCCAACCTTGGCCGATGTCTGCAATCACTCCTTTCCACTGGAACCTTCCCCTCGCCCCTTAAGCACTCCCTTGTGCACCCCCTTCTTAAGAAGCCCTCTGCCGATCCTTCCTCTCCGGCTAACTGTCGCCTGATCTCTATCACTCCTTTCCTGGGCAAACTCCTGGAAAAGGTGGCCATCTCCCAGCTTAATCTGCATATTGAATCTGTTGGTTGTCTCCACGACCACCAGTCTGGCTTCAGTGCTGCCAGAAGCACAGAAGCTACTCTTCTGAAAACCTGTGAAGACTTACTCTCTAATCTTGACTCTAATCTTCATTCTGTCATCATTCTCCTTGATCTATCCTTTGCTTTTGACACAATCAACCATGTATCCTTCTCAATCACCTCCAAGACAACCTGGGTATCACTGGTCAGGCCCTGTCCTGGTGGACCTCCTTTCTCACTGACAGACCCCCTCAGGTACAGCTGGGGTGTTTCCTCTCTTCTATCCAGAGGCGTAGCCAGGATTGTCTAGCAAATGGGGCCTGAAGATAATGTAGTTGAGCCACCACACTGACAAAAATATCGGTAAATGTCTGCACAGGACTGCTGAGTGGGCATTTGCAGGTTTTGGGTGGCCCTTGCCCCTCAGGCCCTACCCTGTCTACGCCTCTGCTGCTATCGCTCTCTCTAGGTCTTACCTTTCTCCCTGGCTATTCAACCACTACCTGGCACCTCTGGCCCACCGCATTGATACATTCTGTTCGAACTTTCAGTGTTATGTGGATGACACCCAGCTCTCCTTTAGGTCCCGTCAGCCACGTCTGCTCCTTCTCTCATACCAGACTGTCTGGCCGCAATTCAGGAATGGTGTGCTGCCAACGATCTCTGCCTGGATGCCAGTAAGTCCAAGATCCTCCTCATCGGGACACCTGCTCCTTCCTTCCATCTCTCTCTCTGGCTGCCCACTGTGGGCCCACTTCCTGTTCCTTCCTGTAAGGCTACGAACCTTGGTGTCATCTTCGACTCCACCATCTCTTTCTGCCCTCACATCTGCCAACTCTAAGAAGTCACATTTTTAGCTGCACCTCCTCAGAGGTATTCTGCCTTTTCTCACTTTCCCCCAGAAGCTCACTATCTCTAGAGCCCTGGTCCTCTCCAGGCTGGACTATTGGAACAACCTCTTTCTAAATCTGCCAGTCTCTACTCTTCGACCATTACAACTCATCCAGAACAGGACTGAGAGACTTGTCCTTGGCCTCAAGCCCAGGGATCGTATCACTCTAGCTCTGTAATCTCTGCATTGGCTCCCTGTGGCTGCAAGGATCAAATTCAAGACCCTTTGCATCGTCCACAAGGCTTTCTGGGTCCTGGGACTGCACTACCTCCAACGTTCTCTTCCTAAACATCTTCCTTCTCGAGCTCTCTGCTCGGTTCTACGTTATTTCACCGATGGAAATCTCATCGTGGGACATTTCATCGCCGAATTTTCATCGCCAAAAATCCTGTTTTTTTTTTTTATTTCTGGGGGGTTCCCCCCCACAGACACCCCCCTACTTTAATAATAATACCCCAACCCCTACAAAACACCCCCCCAAGAATATTTTTTAAAAACCAGGGTTTTTGGCGATGCAAAATTCGGCGATGAAATGTCCCACGATGAGATTCCCGTCGGCGAAATGCGTGTATACCCTCTGCTCATCCACCTCCAATTCTCTGAGGATTAAACGCTTTTCCAAGCAGATAATAGGGGGCAGATCTCTTTCCTCGGCTGGGGCCTTCCTCTGGAACATCCTCCCAGCCACTCTAAATCTTGAGCAGAACCACCTTCGGGTCTGGAAGCAACTCAAGACCTTCCTTTTTGCTTCCGCTTTCTCTCTTCCTCTCCCCTGCTAATGTCCCTGATAGCTCTGCACACTGGTCACCTGGCCACCCATGAACTCGAGCCCAGGCTCCTGCATGTCCAGTTGCCCTTGCACTGCCTCTGGGCTCCCTCAGCACTGAAGGGTCTGTGTCTGTAACTCTACAGTCCCTTCTCTTTGCACTTATGTGCCACCCTGTGGCCGCACTTATTGAGTCACCTGCACTTCTCCTCACCCCCCAGACCCCTTTGGCACTTCTCCCCTCTCGTCTTCTGGGCACTTGCGCGATCTGAATGACACAAGGTCTAGTAAAATCGCTGTTTGTCCTCCTTCTGTTCCCCCATCCTTGTCTTGTTACACCTAGAAACACTTGTGTACAGGTGTGTTATAAATGACTTGTTATATCACATCATATCATTCTCCCTGCTCCCCACTCCAGGGCTCCTCTCAGTCTCTTCGACCATACTGCCCACCTCCTGTTCCTGTGGGAGCAACCGCACACTTTTTTGTGATGGGCAGTGCTCCTCGGGATGCTGGTGTGGTCTGGGTGGTGCTCCTCTCCCTGCAGGGCCGTGTATACGCTCCCCTGCTGGAGTCAGCTTTGGCTACTGACTCGTCTTCCTGTCCAGCTGCTCTTTGTCGGACCGGTGAGCGGGTTCTCTGCAGGTCCTCTCCTTGGCCCTTCAATTCTTGGTGCTCATGCTCCTCTTGTGATACGGGCCACCTCCAGCAACTCTTCGGGCGAGGCCATGCCTCACTCGACAGGTGCGCATTGTGGCCTGGGGTGCCTCAACTGCCGTTCGCCTTCTCCTGCCTGCCATGCCTCTTCAGCGTACTACAGTGTCTTGCAGAGGTGTTGCTAGGGGGGGCTAAGGGGGATATAGCCCCTGGTCTTTTGGTTGTAGCCCCGGATAGATTCTCAGAAGCTACAACCAAAAGGCTAGCCAGCCCCTAATCCCAACAGTTCCGACATTAGCATAGCCCCGGGTCTTTTCCAGACCTAGCAACACCCCTGGTGTCTTGATTGGTCCCTTCACTAACATGCGCCCATGAGGCTGTTCTTCACGCTTTTCTGTGGTTTCCCATAAGGAAAGAGTAAAGTGAGGGTCAGAAGCAATGCCAATCATTAAAGGGGCCCTAAGAGTGTCATAGCCCTTAACTCCTATCTACCTCATAAAGGTGTTAGTGTCTGGAGAAAAGGGATGGTGACTTAAATCTCTGGCATTTTCCTGTCCCTTAAGGGGGAAGTCACCACCAGAGGAATCCTGCTTAACCTGTCCCTAAGGGATGTTAAGCATAGCGGACTCACCTCCCTAGTCCCAAGGGGGTGGCTGCCCCTTGGGGTGAGGGGACGAACGACTTGGATTCGTCACAGGTGGTAAAAAACCTTCCAGTGGATGGTGTCAAATAAGACCCCTATACATGATGGTGATATTTGGGCAATGACACTTTTTTGCACTACAGCCCATGCATCCTCCCTTAAGGTAGCAGCTTTCTCTGCATTCGTTGGGATGGTTGTTTTCATCAATGAAGTGTCGGGGCAAGAAGCTCCAAAAATTAAATGCCGTAACTTTCCTGAGCAAACTCCAAAACCCACCAGTCTGTGATGGTGCACTTCCACACTACAAACAATGGAGAATGTTTCCTCCCAAACGGGGCAGCATAAATAAATAAATAGGGATGAAAGGGGCAGGGCTTGGGCATCAGGTGAACAGCCAAACAGGAATCACCCTTTGCCTTGGTCCTGGCGGGGCAAGATGGCCCTGGCAAAGAGGGGTCAGATTTGAGAGTGTTCCGGGTTATGGGACCCAGACGAGAACCAGCGAAAACCACAGGTGGGCACGTGCGTCTAGGCCAGAAAAGGAAGATGGAGGGTTTCAGGCAACACAGGGTAAGCAAAGACCAATGGAAAAATGCATGCATACTGAGAAACCACGGAAAACTGACTGAAGGGCCTTGTAAGGGGCCTGTATCTGGGAAAGCAATGGGTCGCAGCCCTTTCCTGGAACACACAGCTCACTGTACCAGGAGGGCACATTGACAGTCATAGTTATTAGAAGCAACCAGGACATTTTCCCTAATACTCCTCAGTAGCCAGGATTTTTAGAACAATACTGAAACTTACTTTGGGTGTCAACTCTCATTTGGTAAAAATCACTGTTGCATATACCATCCTGAGGTACAATTCCCAACAGATAGAGCATTGGCGCCTCCCCAGAATCATTGTATGGATTACTGGTGTGAGTAGTTGCCTTTGGAGCAGTCAGGCTTTGGTCATGTGTATGGTAGATCGGTAGATGAGTGTCACTTGGCTCAGGGTGATCAGGCTGTATGGTCTTCTGGATGTCTAGGTGTCTGGATGTCAGTCCTAGTGTGAATCGGTTCCTTAGGTGGGTGTGGTTTTAAAGATCAGGTTGGTCTGGCTTTGAGACCTACTGTGAAGTCTGGTGTCAGTGTTAGTGTGAATGTGTTCATCACTTTGGTGGTGAGTGTGGTTTCCTGGCACAGGTTGGCCAGGGTTTAATAGATTTGCTGCTGCCGGTGTTTCATTGTTAGTGTCACCGTGTTCATCCATATGTTCGGTGAGCATGTTGTCGTGGCTCACGGTGGCTAAGCTTCTAAGCCTACTGTGAGGCCTAGTTGTCAGTGCGAGTTTGGTTTGCAGAATCTACTGGAGGTGTGAGTTTATGTGGAAAGACTCTTGTGTGTTGATGTTGGAGATGAGATGTTGAGCTGTGGCTTGGTGTGGATGTGTATGTGAGTTTGTGTGCATGATGGAAGAGGGGAGTTGTCTCGAGTTGAGACGAGAGGTGCAGAGAGTAGCTGAGTGTGAGTTTAGTAGCAGCAGCGGAGCAATGGGGGTGAGTTGAACGTGGTGTGTTATGTGAATGGTTGGTAATGAGTGGAATAGAGCAAGAGTTGTCCTCATTGGAATAATAGGTGTCAGCGACTGGATAAGAAGGTGGACTAAGGTATGTGCATTAGTCGGTGATATGCCTGAGAATGACCTGCATGAGTGACTGTGAGTGAGTCCGGTGGGCATAGAGAGAACACTAAGGCCATGGATGAGCATGGATGTGCAATGGTTAGGAGTGTGAGGGTGATAATGATGTGTTATTTATATAGCACCTTAAACTAAAGCGCTTTACAGAGCACATATTAACATACAATATCACCCAACCGAAATTGGTACTCATATATCGACCATGGAAGGATGAAAGGCTGAGTTGGGCTTGCCGGGATTCGAACCTTCAACCTCAGATCACGCTCAGATCGCAGCAGCGAGCACTCAACTCGCTGAGCTATCTTACCGTAAAATAAGTAAGAGGTACTATTGGGGAGATATCATGGGTGTAGGAAATGGGGGGCAGAAGGGAGATGAATCCCTCACACAAGTTTAAGCAGGGGGATACATTATGATTAATCCCCCCCACCCCCAGAATCTGGAGCAAGTGAAAAGAAAGGCTGTTTTTTTCCAATTGGGAAGCATGGCCTTCTGTTTAGAAACCTGCCTTCCTTTTCCAAAGTGCTAGAAATGTAAACAGGCCATGCTTTCCTTCCTTTGAATTGCCCATTAAGATCACTAACTAATTTGTGGAGTACGGGGTGGGCGGGAACATTATTGGATGTTGTTGCACCCTCTACCACCTTCCTATAAGAGACTTGAGGGCAATTCAGAGAAATCAAAGTCATTCTTCAGGGCATCTTTTCAAAGATTGTGAAAGGATTATAATGTTAAGTCCACAAAGCTACATTCATATATCTCATTCGGAGTTTAAAAGTTATTAAGATATTAATATTGAAATAGAATGGCTGCAATTTTGTAATGTATTAAAAGCAAATAGAAGCCATTTAACCCCTCCTCACCCTACCACATCCACTGGTCTGTGACAAAAAGCACAGGCAGGGGCATCTTTGGAGTGCCAAATGATTTCAGAATGGCCTGCCCCCATTTACTGTTAAATTGTTTCATTTAGATTTGACAAGGGGATAATGGCTCTCCTGTTAAACACATACTGATTATTTTCTGTATGTGATGGGTTGGAGTGGAGACCTGTGCTTTTGCACCAGCAGGCAACAAAAACCTCCCACTTTAAGAAAGAGGGTGCTTTATTAGCAGTTCATGCTGAGGGCCTGACCAGAAATCTGATGCAAAACTGATATTTCACAGTTTGCCACGGAGAGAGGATGCAACAATTGTTACCGACAGACACATTTTTGACAAGAGGGGTGACTTTTCCTAACCATTTTGGTTTGGAGGGCAACATTTCCTCCGCAAATCACAACCCAGGGACAGAATGAAAGAACAGATAAAAGATAGATGCTTGAGTAAAACATCATTCACCACCTGAACAAGAGGAGTCTTGACTGAGCTGCAGTTTCCCAACCTGAAGGAGCTTTTCAGACCCCAGCTCTGGAAACGCTACTTCTTGGTCCCATTTCCTACTGGACCTATTTGCTTGTCCCTGGAGGAGAGCTGCTGGCTGCTAACTTCGCCAGTCACCTTAGACCAGGGCTGACATCTGAGCCTTTATAGTTTTTCAGTTGAAATGTGCCATGCAGCTTTTGGGGCCGGGAGCAGGTGCCCCGGATTGGAAGTCTTATGAAACAGAAACAAAACCCTTTATTTTGGGACATTAAATGTGTGCAGTGTGCACATTGCAGACCGTCACCTCCTTCTGGCAGTCTCTAGGAATGTTCTTAGCACCTCATTTTGTTTCTGTTCAGAATTTCCCATCATTAGCATCCTGCTGACAAAGAGCAATTAAAAGCTTTTCTAGGGATATTTAGTAATTCTGACCCCTGTGGGCTGCCTTTCCTGTGATAATATGCAGCTATTAACCACCTCATGGCATTCTTTTAACTTTCTAACAATTTAAACACCCTACTTGTGCCTCTGACTGTTTTTACCAGTTGTAAGACAAAGGGGGCTCCTAAACATTGCGCCGAAAATTGCAACCAGCCATGATACATCTTCAGCTGGCCCTGCCCCAGAGCCACCTGCCAGACTGACCCAAATCCTACAGAACCCAGCGTTTTAACTTTGCTCATAAACACATGTAAATACGCTCAGTAAATGTGTGTTTGTGCAATTGTGCTGGACATTTACTACATTGACATGCAGTAGGTGGTAAAATAGCATAGTGGGTTGATGCACCAGCTGCATCCCATCCTATCAGAGCCAACTCAGACTTTCATCCTACTGAAAGTGATCAAATGAGTGCCACTGAGTGGGTCATTTGTTGATTACAAGAGTACTAAGAAGCTGCATGATTGTTTCAGGAAATGATAAAAACAATAATTGTTTTAATACACATACATTTATTTTAAAATGTTTAAAAGTTGGCAGAGCGAAGCCTCTTTAAAAAGTGTAAGGAAGGCCTTTCTTTACGATTTATTAGGTAAATTGAAAGTAAATGTGTTCTGAGATGTGTTCACCATTATGGAACTCCTTTTTTATAAAGCATGACTATAAAGACATGTCAGAACCGACCCGGGATATCGTAGCATTGCATATTTGCAAACAACACCAGCTAACACAAGCCCCTAGCCACGTACACACTCAAACTTCCCCAGCATTGTGCATACACCAACCCACTGCACACCCACATCGCCCCGCACTGCACATACACCCTACTCCATGGCACACTTGCACCACCTAGCACTGTGCATACACACCTCCCCACTTCAATGCACACTCCACTGCCAAGCAGAGTGCATACACACCATCCCACACACTACACACCCACACTGCTGCTCAACACTCACACCAACCACTGCACTGCACACATGTACACAGCACCAACACTGCTCTACATTCGCATCATCCACACAACAAATGAATGTACACCACTTCAACCTGCCCTTCACACACTTCCTCCCGCCCTGCACTCACATGATCCCCAAACTGCATGCAGTCTTACAGCCTCAAAGCCGCTCTGCATACACTGACACACTGTCTCCAGCACTCACATACAGGCTCCTTCACTGCACACATGCTCACACACTGCCCACAGTATACTACTGTAAACAATAATCAACCTCACCACCACACAGATTGTACACTACACTAACCCCATCACTGTGCCCACACTGCCTCAGCACGGCACACACATACTGCCTCAAAACTACACACACAAACCACCCCATCATTGATTTCACACACAGCACTGCTTCAACATGGCCTCAGAACGAACCGGAATGGACACACCACCAGCCCAGCACTGCATACATACACACACACACACAAACACAGACCAACACACTGCTCCAGTACTGCACAAACACCACTCACCCCTCCAACCCCCAAGATCTGTGCACACACCACCCTCAGCACTGCACTGTGCACACACAATGTTCCAGCAGTGCACTCCACCCCATTGCAGCTCACTCTGCCCCAGCCATACACATATACATCCCACTGCACCACACACACAGCTACAGGATATGTCTTTAGGGCTAATGGACATACTGAGGTCTGGGCTTACTGTGCTGGTGGTCATAATGGTATTTGCTTTATTGCGGTAAATGCAAATAATGGAATTTGGCCTTGCTGTGCTAACTTGGTACATTAAAATCTGCCATGGATTTTGATACTTTGGCATATTGGCATCTGGCTTTTCTGTGCACAGTGGGCATAATGGAAGCTGCCATTGATGTCCAAGTTGGGTGTATTGGAATCTTTCACTGCAGTGCTATCTAGACATCAGGGAACCTGGCACTTCCTCCTAATTGGAATCATGGTGATTGGCACTGTTATACTAATTGTGCACAGCCTTGACAGTGTTGTGGATACCTGGGTATTGAATGGCAATGGTTCAAGAACCTGGTTTATTGAAGGTAGTAGCTAGTAATGGCATGCATACCTCGAATTTCGATAAGAAAACCTTGAAATGCTGAGTGCCAGGGCTTTTGACGTCATTACCTGGTATAGAATAGCAAGATATGGTACATGGTGTGAGTAACAGAGCATGCCATGACGACACCTGACAAATTGTGGTACTCTCTGGGATCATGATGGAAATAGCTGTTAATTAGCATCAGTGCCTAGAGTTTTGATGACAATGCCTATAAAATGCTTAGAGATGAGCCAAAACTGTTGGCTTTATGAATGCTTGTTATAAGTGATGTCTAAAGTGTTACAGCAGGCATGGTGATAGGCAAATGAGTATTTGGATCTGACAATCTTTATTGTGCTCATTATAAAGAATTGGGTTCGTATATCGTGCTTCATGTCGGAGTCCAGCCTCTAAGCACGGGAGCGTGTTTTGAACCGGTGGTGCTCGCTGTTGTAGTCCTTTCAATACAGCATGTTGCTCTTAAGCTATCTTCCTGACCCTAGTATCTGCGACTCCTCTCCTTCTCTCAAATGCTCCTCCACATAGATCCTCTTCTTTTACCACCACTCTCACACAACACTCTTCCTGTCTACTCCCCTCTTTCACTCTCCCCCACCTGACACCTTCCATTCTCTTCCATTCAACTCTTCCACCAACCAGTGAGAGGCTTTGAAATGATTGTTAATTACCCAGAAATCAAATATGTCCTTCTCTCTGGACAATTAACAACCTCATCACGCATCAACAAGTATTCTTCAGTCTCAGAACAGTTATTCATTGTTTGGAACAATCCTTCCCATCGCAAGAGCTTTCTTTGCACAGGTGAAGCCACTGTGGATCCTCCTAACTGTTGCATCTTTGTCCTGTGAGGCTGATAGAAGCATCAGTACTTTGTAGCGACTGAAACCCTTGCTATATTCAACAATGTCTCAGAAAAGACTGACTCAAGTTGCTATGTGCAATATACATAAAGATAAAAAGGATCTCATTCTGCATTCACTTCTTACTTGCCTTAATCTATAATCTTTGACGGTGTATGTTGCAGCCCTGTGTTGCATCTTATCTCTCATGTCTGTATCTACACTGTTACACTGTTTCCTTATCTTTCCTGTCTCATGTGCTTGTTCCGCGCCTATGTTTCAACCCAATGCAGCTCCTCCATCTTATGGTGTGGCTGTCCCCTAGTATGCACCCATGCCAACTGTCTCCTCTTGTCTAACTTTGTTCTAAATTGACCCTGCACACTCTACTCTTACTGTTCCTTCTCCCCTCCTTACATCGCCCCTGCCTGCCTTCCTCCTCCCCCTACCCCCTGCATTCATGTGCACCCTCTGAATTCATTGCTCTGCACCGACATCTCCTGCCTACTAGCCACTTGCACTTCGAGGGTTCCTTCATCTTACACTCTAATGTATGCCGATCCGCGTCCTGTTATGTCCCTTGCCTTCCTCTGTACCTGCTTCACTCCCTAATGTTGCTTCTTACCGTCTGATGCCATTGCTATGTTGCCCCTGCTCTATTGTTACAGCAGTCCAATGGTTTCTATTTTCACTTCTACCTATTTGCATCTGAATACTTGCTTTATCCTTTTACACTGTTGTTGTGAAGTGCTGTGTCCCAGGACGGCCTGTCTGTAACCTGTTTTTGCACTTAATGACTTCTCCCCTTCCTCCCCTCCTGCACTTCTCATCCCCCATCTCCTCTTTTCTGTTTCGCAGTTGCACAATCCAAACCGCCTCACAGCCTAGTCAGATTGTTCTGTTTGTTTTTCATTCCATCCTCCCCTTCCAACACTTTTCCTCCTCTCCTATCCCCTGGCCTTCTTTCTATAACACTTGCACGTTCTGAATGTTTCAAGACCTTTTAAGAACATTTTGTTTTTCTTTTACACTTCTTCCTCATCCTTGCTTCCCTCATTTGACTTGTAGTGCCTTGAAACACAGTTGCTGCTGTATAGTGAGCATTACAAATAACCAATTAATGAATAGCACCTGAAAGAAATATAATCAATAGCAAAAGAATGTGTCATGCATATTTAATGCAACAAAAAACGTAACACATGTTCATGATCCTCACTGACCATGAAATAATTGCCTTTTTTACTACATGGCTATTCTTCCTAAAAGAGATGGTGAAGGAGAAGGCAAACACCAGTCAAGGAGATGGGGCTGATCACTCTAGATGGAATTTCATGTTTATCCTATTTGTCATATATCATATATTTTATATAATTGTACTTCTGACGTATGTTTCTTTATACCCTTGTAAATGAACCAGTGTGTGTTATGTAGTACATATGTATGAAAACAAAATATATATTGTGAAACACAACCTATTTTGTAGTTCAGGTTATTGTTTATGGATGGGTCAGATGTTTTATCAGCAAGCAGATCAACACACACCACACTCTTAATGCTGCCTGTGAATGTTGGTGACAACATCAATGGTGTGTACATGTGAATGGTGTGAGGATGGGTCTGCCTTGATCTCCTCTCACTCGCCATGTGTTATCACTAGCATTCTGAAGGAGCTTCCACCAGTTGTGTCCTGTTAGTGCTCTGGGGCCCTAGGACTCTGAACTTCCCCCAGAAGTGGCACCCTTTGCAACAGAACTCACACTATGTGGGTTCCTTCCAACTATGCCACCTCGGTGCTATGGTTTGGATATGCTTCACCTTTTGCAAATTGCCCTCAGCAATTTGACCTAAAAACATTTGACTTTTTGACCAAATTGACTTCCATTGTTAAGGATGCAGGGGACACCCCTGCAGCCCCCTATGGACGTACTTACGTGAACGTGAGGAGCTGGGGACACCCCCGAACCCCAGCACCTCATGCTCAGGTAAGTAGGTATTAACCTCTATACCTAAAACAAAAAGGTCAGTTTGGACCGGATGCAAAATAAGGTTAATTTGGACCACTCAGAGAAGGTCAATTTGGTCAAAAGGTCAAATGTTTTAGGTCAAATAGGCTAACACCAGTGCTATAGGACACCTGCAGTGTGACTTTCTCCACTAATGTATTGTCAGTGATAAAAGGCTCCAAAGTAGTTTGTGTAGCAATAGCTCCAAAGGTACATTTAAAAAAAATGCATCTGTATTATTTGATTGTTGAATCTAAAATTGATTTTTTTGAGACAACCATACGCTTCTCCCTCCTGTGCCTCAATGTTGCTGGAGTCTTGCAGTGCACAAACATATCTCTAAACTTTATTTCCTCATTTGGAGGAACTTTATTGAAATCTTGATGTTTACCTTTTTATGCATAAAAGACAACCAATTATTGTGACCTTCTTTAAAACATTCTTCAAGTCCAACATGTCAGTTGAACAATTTAACAATATCAAATCTCCCTCACTACAACTACATTGAGATCTTCAAAGAAATTTAGAGAGCTGTTTCCTTAAATTCCCTGTTAGATTTGAAATGTTTGGATATTTGTTTTAGCAGTGAACTCATACTTTATTTCTGTTTTGAAAAAAAATACAATCATCTTTACATTTTGTGCCAAAGATGAGAAATCTACAACTTATTGGAAGTGTATCCGTGTTTTTAAAACTGCCATTATTTGGTGTTCTTTCTTAAAATAAATCGAACAATACCTGTTTATGGGGGTTTTAACGCTTTAGCACTTAGCCCTATGGCAGTTTGGATTGCATCTGTACAAATGTCCCCATGGGATTCTGGATAGGGGAGAGTTATGGGTGTGCGCAGTAGTGGGTGGAATAGCTGTGGGTTCATAGATGTGAGTTGGGGCTGAGATATGTGCATAAAGACAAACAAGGGCATCAATGATCTTGAGAATGGCAGTGACGTGGATGTGGATGTGGATGTGGATGCCGATGTGCATGGTGATGGTGATGATGCTGCTTAGTGTCATAGGGATGTGCGGGTGATGTGGATGGGGGTGTGGATGCCGATGTGCATGGTGATGGTGATGGTGCTGCTTAGTGTCATATGGATGTGCGGGTGATGTGGATGGGGGTGTGGATGCCTATGTGCATGGTGATGGTGATGGTGCTGCTTAGTGTCATATGGATGTGCGGGTGGTGTGGATGGGGGTGTGGATGTCGATGTGCATGGTGATGGTGATGGTGCTGCTTAGTGTCATATGGATGTGCGGGTGATGTGGATGGGGGTGTGGATACCGATGTGCATGGTGATGGTGCTGCTTAGTGTCATATGGATGTGCGGGTGATGTGGATGGGGGTGTGGATGCCGATGGGCATGGTGATGGTGATGGTGCTGCTTAGTGTCATATGGATGTGCGGGTGATGTGGATGGGGGTGTGGATGCCGATGTGCATGGTGATGGTGATGGTGCTGCTTAGTGTCATATGGATGTGCGGGTGATGTGGATGGGGGTGTGGATACCGATGTGCATGGGGATGGTGATGGTGCTGCTTGGTGTCATATGGATGTGCGGGTGATGTGGATGGGGATGTGGATGCAGATGTGCATGGTGATGGTGATGGGGCTGCTTAGTATCATATGGATGTGTGGGTGATGTGGATGGGGGTGTGGATACCGATGTGCATGGTGATGTTGATGGTGCTGCTTAGTGTCATATGGATGTGCGGGTAATGTGGATGGGGTGTGGATGTCGATGTGCATGGTGATGGTCATGGAGCTGCTTAGTGTCATATGGATGTGCGGGTGATGTGGATGGGGGTGTGGATGCCGATGTGCATGGTGATGGTGATGGTGCTGCTTAGTGTCATATGGATGTGCGGGTGATATGGATGCGGGTGTGGATGCCGATGTGCATGGTGATGGTGATGGTGCTGCTTAGTGTCATATGGATGTGCGGGTGATGTGCATTGGGGGTGTGGATGCCGATGTGCATGGTGATGGTGATGCTGCTGCTTAGTGTCATATGGATGTGCGGGTGATGTGGATGGGGGTGTGGATGCCGATGTGCATGGTGATGGTGCTGCTTAGTGTCATATGGATGTGCGGGTGGTGTGGATGGGGGTGTGGATGCCGATGTGCATGGTAATGGTGCTGCTTAGTGTCATATGGATGTGCGGGTGATGTGGATGGGGTGTGGATGCTGATGGGCATGGTGATGGTGATGGTGCTGCTTAGTGTCATATGGATGTGCAGGTGATGTGGATGGGGGTGTGGATGCCGATGTGCATGGTGATGGTGATGGTGCTGCTTAGTGTCATATGGATGTGCGGGTGAGGTGGATGGGGTGTGGATGCCGATGTGCATGGTGATGGTGATGGTGCTGCTTAGTGTCATATGGATGTGCGGGTGATGTGGATGGGGGTGTGGATGCCAATGTGCATGGTGATGGTGATGGTGCTGCTTAGTGTCATATGGATGTGCGGGTGATGAGGATGCCGATGGGCATGGTGATGGTGCTGCTTAGTGTCATATGGATGTGCGGGTGATGTGGATGGGGTGTGGATGGCGATGTGCATGGTGATGGTGCTGCTTAGTGTCATATGGATGTGCGGGTGATGTGGATGGGGGTGTGGTTGCCGATGTGCATGGTGATGGTGCTGCTTAGTGTCATATGGATGTGCGGGTGATGTGGATGGGGGTGTGGATGCCGATGTGCATGGTGATGGTGCTGCTTAGTGTCATATGGATGTGCGGGTGATGTGGATGGGGGTGTGGATGCCGATGTGCATGGTGATGGTGCTGCTTAGTGTCATATGGATGTGCGGGTGATGTGGATGCGGGTGTGGATGCCGATGTGCATGGTGATGGTGCTGCTTAGTGTCATATGGATGTGCGGGTGATGTGCATTGGGGGTGTGGATGCCGATGTGCATGGTGATGGTGATGGTGCTGCTTAGTGTTATATGGATGTGTGGGTGATGTGGATGGGGGTGTGGATGCTGATGTGCATGGTGATGGTGATAGTGCTACTTAGTGTCATATGGATGTGCGGGTGATGTGGATGGGGTTGTGGATGCCGATTTGCATGGTGATGGTGATGGTGCTGCTTAGTGTCATATGGATGTGCGGGTGGTGTGGATGGTGGTGTGGATGCCGATGTGCATGGTGATGGTGATGGTGCTGCTTAGTGTCATATGGATGTGCGGGTGATGTGGATGGGGGTGTGGATGCCGATGGGCATGGTGATGGTGCTGCTTAGTGTCATATGGATGTGCGGGTGATGTGGATGGGGGTGTGGATGCCGATGTGCATGGTGATGGTGATGGTGCTGCTTAGTGTCATATGGATGTGCGGGTGATGTGGATGCCGATGTGCATGGTGATGGTGATGGTGCTGCTTAGTGTCATATGGATGTGCGGGTGATGTGGATGGGGGTGTGGATGCCGATGTGCATGGTGATGGTGATGGTGCTGCTTAGTGTCATATGGATGTGCGGGTGATGAGGATGCCGATGGGCATGGTGATGGTGCTGCTTAGTGTCATATGGATGTGCGGGTGATGTGGATGGGGTGTGGATGCCGATGTGCATGGTGATGGTGCTGCTTAGTGTCATATGGATGTGCGGGTGATGTGGATGGGGTGTGGATGCCGATGTGCATGGTGATGGTGCTGCTTAGTGTCATATGGATGTGTGGGTGATGTGGATGGGGTGTGGATGCCGATGTGCATGGTGATGGTGCTGCTTAGTGTCATATGGATGTGCGGGTGATGTGGATGGGGGTGTGGATGCCGATGTGCATGGTGATGGTGATGGTGCTGCTTAGTGTCATATGGATGTGCGGGTGATGTGGATGGGGGTGTGGATGCCGATGTGCATGGCGCTGCTTAGTGTCATATGGATGTGCGGGTGATGTGGATGAGGGTGTGGATGCCGATGTGCATGGTTATGGTGATGGTGCTGCTTAGTGTCATATAGATGTGCGGGTGATGTGGATCGGGGTGTGGATGCCGATGTGCATGGTGATGGTGATGGTGCTGCTTAGTGTCATATGGATGTGCGGGTGATGTGGATGGGGGTGTGGATGCCGATGTGCATGGTGATGGTGATGGTGCTGCTTAGTGTCATATGGATGTGCGGGTGATATGGATGCGGGTGTGGATGCCGATGTGCATGGTGATGGTGATGGTGCTGCTTAGTGTCATATGGATGTGCGGGTGATGTGCATTGGGGGTGTGGATGCCGATGTGCATGGTGATGGTGATGCTGCTGCTTAGTGTCATATGGATGTGCGGGTGATGTGGATGGGGGTGTGGATGCCGATGTGCATGGTGATGGTGCTGCTTAGTGTCATATGGATGTGCGGGTGGTGTGGATGGGGGTGTGGATGCCGATGTGCATGGTAATGGTGCTGCTTAGTGTCATATGGATGTGCGGGTGATGTGGATGGGGTGTGGATGCTGATGGGCATGGTGATGGTGATGGTGCTGCTTAGTGTCATATGGATGTGCAGGTGATGTGGATGGGGGTGTGGATGCCGATGTGCATGGTGATGGTGATGGTGCTGCTTAGTGTCATATGGATGTGCGGGTGAGGTGGATGGGGTGTGGATGCCGATGTGCATGGTGATGGTGATGGTGCTGCTTAGTGTCATATGGATGTGCGGGTGATGTGGATGGGGGTGTGGATGCCAATGTGCATGGTGATGGTGATGGTGCTGCTTAGTGTCATATGGATGTGCGGGTGATGAGGATGCCGATGGGCATGGTGATGGTGCTGCTTAGTGTCATATGGATGTGCGGGTGATGTGGATGGGGTGTGGATGGCGATGTGCATGGTGATGGTGCTGCTTAGTGTCATATGGATGTGCGAGTGATGTGGATGGGGGTGTGGTTGCCGATGTGCATGGTGATGGTGCTGCTTAGTGTCATATGGATGTGCGGGTGATGTGGATGGGGTTGTGGATGCCGATGTGCATGGTGATGGTGCTGCTTAGTGTCATATGGATGTGCGGGTGATGTGGATGGGGGTGTGGATGCCGATGTGCATGGTGATGGTGCTGCTTAGTGTCATATGGATGTGCGGGTGATGTGGATGCGGGTGTGGATGCCGATGTGCATGGTGATGGTGCTGCTTAGTGTCATATGGATGTGCGGGTGATGTGCATTGGGGGTGTGGATGCCGATGTGCATGGTGATGGTGATGGTGCTGCTTAGTGTTATATGGATGTGTGGGTGATGTGGATGGGGGTGTGGATGCTGATGTGCATGGTGATGGTGATAGTGCTACTTAGTGTCATATGGATGTGCGGGTGATGTGGATGGGGTTGTGGATGCCGATTTGCATGGTGATGGTGATGGTGCTGCTTAGTGTCATATGGATGTGCGGGTGGTGTGGATGGTGGTGTGGATGCCGATGTGCATGGTGATGGTGATGGTGCTGCTTAGTGTCATATGGATGTGCGGGTGATGTGGATGGGGGTGTGGATGCCGATGGGCATGGTGATGGTGCTGCTTAGTGTCATATGGATGTGCGGGTGATGTGGATGGGGGTGTGGATGCCGATGTGCATGGTGATGGTGATGGTGCTGCTTAGTGTCATATGGATGTGCGGGTGATGTGGATGCCGATGTGCATGGTGATGGTGATGGTGCTGCTTAGTGTCATATGGATGTGCGGGTGATGTGGATGGGGGTGTGGATGCCGATGTGCATGGTGATGGTGATGGTGCTGCTTAGTGTCATATGGATGTGCGGGTGATGAGGATGCCGATGGGCATGGTGATGGTGCTGCTTAGTGTCATATGGATGTGCGGGTGATGTGGATGGGGTGTGGATGCCGATGTGCATGGTGATGGTGCTGCTTAGTGTCATATGGATGTGCGGGTGATGTGGATGGGGTGTGGATGCCGATGTGCATGGTGATGGTGCTGCTTAGTGTCATATGGATGTGTGGGTGATGTGGATGGGGTGTGGATGCCGATGTGCATGGTGATGGTGCTGCTTAGTGTCATATGGATGTGCGGGTGATGTGGATGGGGGTGTGGATGCCGATGTGCATGGTGATGGTGATGGTGCTGCTTAGTGTCATATGGATGTGCGGTTGATGTGGATGGGGGTGTGGATGCCGATGTGCATGGCGCTGCTTAGTGTCATATGGATGTGCGGGTGATGTGGATGAGGGTGTGGATGCCGATGTGCATGGTTATGGTGATGGTGCTGCTTAGTGTCATATAGATGTGCGGGTGATGTGGATCGGGGTGTGGATGCCGATGTGCATGGTGATGGTGATGGTGCTGCTTAGTGTCATATGGATGTGCGGGTGATGTGGATGGGGGTGTGGATGCCGATGTGCATGGTGATGGTCATGGTGCTGCTTAGTGTCATATGGATGTGTGGGTGATGTGGATGCAGGTGTGGATGCCGATGGGCATGGTGATGGTGATGGTGCTGCTTAGTGTCATATGGATGTGCGGGTGATGTGGATGGGGTGTGGATGCCGATGTGCATGGTGATGGTGCTGCTTAGTGTCATATGGATGTGCGGGTGATGTGGATGGGGGTGTGGATGCCGATGTGCATGGTGATGGTGATGGTGCTACTTAGTGTCATATGGATGTGCGGGTGATGTGGATGGGGGTGTGGATGCCGATGGGCATGGTGATGGTGATGGTGCTGCTTAGTGTCATATGGATGTGCGGGTGATGTGGGTGTGGATGCCGATGGGCATGGTGATGGTGCTGCTTAGTGTCATATGGATGTGCGGGTGATGTGGATGGGGGTGTGGATGCTGATGGGCATGGTGACGGTGATGGTGCTGCTTAGTGTCATATGGATGTGCGGGTGATGTGGATGGGGGTGTGGATGCCGATGGGCATGGTGGTGGTGATGGTGCTGCTTAGTGTCATATGGATGTGCGGGTGATGTGGATGGGGGTGTGGATACCAATGTGCATGGGGATGGTGATGGTGCTGCTTGGTGTCATATGGATGTGCGGGTGATGTGGATGGGGGTGTGGATGCAGATGTGCATCATGATGGTGATGGTGCTGCTTAGTGTCATATGGATGTGCGGGTGATGTGGATGGGGGTGTGGATGCCGATGTGCATGGCGCTGCTTAGTGTCATATGGATGTGCGGGTGATGTGGATGAGGGTGTGGATGCCGATGTGCATGGTTATGGTGATGGTGCTGCTTAGTGTCATATAGATGTGCGGGTGATGTGGATCGGGGTGTGGATGCCGATGTGCATGGTGATGGTGATGGTGCTGCTTAGTGTCATATGGATGTGCGGGTGATGTGGATGGGGGTGTGGATGCCGATGTGCATGGTGATGGTCATGGTGCTGCTTAGTGTCATATGGATGTGTGGGTGATGTGGATGCAGGTGTGGATGCCGATGGGCATGGTGATGGTGATGGTGCTGCTTAGTGTCATATGGATGTGCGGGTGATGTGGATGGGGTGTGGATGCCGATGTGCATGGTGATGGTGCTGCTTAGTGTCATATGGATGTGCGGGTGATGTGGATGGGGGTGTGGATGCCGATGTGCATGGTGATGGTGATGGTGCTACTTAGTGTCATATGGATGTGCGGGTGATGTGGATGGGGGTGTGGATGCCGATGGGCATGGTGATGGTGATGGTGCTGCTTAGTGTCATATGGATGTGCGGGTGATGTGGGTGTGGATGCCGATGGGCATGGTGATGGTGCTGCTTAGTGTCATATGGATGTGCGGGTGATGTGGATGGGGGTGTGGATGCTGATGGGCATGGTGACGGTGATGGTGCTGCTTAGTGTCATATGGATGTGCGGGTGATGTGGATGGGGGTGTGGATGCCGATGGGCATGGTGGTGGTGATGGTGCTGCTTAGTGTCATATGGATGTGCGGGTGATGTGGATGGGGGTGTGGATACCAATGTGCATGGGGATGGTGATGGTGCTGCTTGGTGTCATATGGATGTGCGGGTGATGTGGATGGGGGTGTGGATGCAGATGTGCATCATGATGGTGATGGTGCTGCTTAGTGTCATATGGATGTGCGGGTGATGTGGATGGGGTTGTGGATGCCAATGTGCATGGTGATGGTGCTGCTTAGTTTCATATGGATGTGCGGGTGATGTGGATGGGGGTGTGGATGCCAATGTGCATGGTGATGGTGCTGCTTAGTGTCATATGGATGTGCGGGTGATGTGGATGGGGGTGTGGATGCCGATGTGCATGGTGATGGTGATGGTGCTGCTTAGTGTCATATGGATGTGCGGGTGATGTGGATGGGGGTGTGGATGCCGATGTGCATGGTGATGCTGATGGTGCTGCTTAGTCTCATATGGATGTGCGGGTGATGTGGATGGGGGTGTGGATGCCGATGGGCATGGTGATGGTGATGGTGCTGCTTAGTGTCATATGGATGTGCGGGTGATGTGGATGGGGGTGTGGATGCTGATGGGCATGGTGATGGTGATGGTGCTGCTTAGTGTCATATGGATGTGCGGGTGATGTGGATGCGGGTGTGGATGCCGATGGGCATGGTGATGGTGCTGCTTAGTGTCATATGGATGTGCGGGTGATGTGGATGGGGGTGTGGATGCCGATGTGCATGGTGATGGTGATGGTGCTGCTTAGTGTCATATGGATGTGCGGGTGATGTGGATGGGGGTGTGGATGCCGATGTGCATGGTGATGGTGCTGCTTAGTGTCATATGGATGTGCGGGTGATGTGGATGGGGGTGTGGATGCCGATGTGCATGGTGATGGTGATGGTGCTGTTTAGTGTCTTATGGATGTGCGGGTGATGTGGATGGGGGTGTGGATGCCGATGTGCATGGTGATAGTGATGGTGCTGCTTAGTGTCATATGGATGTGCGGGTGATGTGGATGGGGGTGTGGATGACGATGTGCATGGTGATGGTGCTGCTTAGTGTCATATGGATGTGCTGGTGATGTGGATGCAGGTGTGGATGTCGATGTGCATAGTGATGGTGATGGTGCTGCTTAGTGTGATATGGATGTGCGGGTAATGTGGATGGGGGTGTGGATGCCGATGTGCATGGTGATGGTGATGGTGCTGCTTAGTGTCATATGGATGTGTGGGTGATGTGGATTGGGGTGTGGATGCCGATGTGCATGGTGATGGTGATGGCGCTGCTTAGTGTCATATGGATGTGCAGGTGATGTGGATGGGGGTGTGGATGCCGATGTGCATGGTGATGGTGATGGTGCTGCTTAGTGTCATATGGATGTGCGGGTGATGTGGATGGGGGTGTGGATGCCGATGTGCATGGTGATGGTGCTGCTTAGTGTCATATGGATGTGCGGGTGATGTGGATGGGGGTGTGGATGCCGATGGGCATGGTGATGGTGATGGTGCTGCTTAGTGTCATATGGATGTGCGGGTGATGTGGATGGGGGGTGTGGATGCCGGTGAGCATGGTGATGGTGATGGTGCTGCTTAGTGTCATATGGATGTGCGGGTGATGTGGATGGGGGTGTGGATGCCGATGTGCATGGTGATGGTGATGGTGCTGCTTAGTGTCATATGGATGTGCGGGTGATGTGGATGGGGGTGTGGATGCCGATGTGCATGGTGATGGTGATGGTGCTGCTTAGTGTCAAATGGATGTGCGGGTGATGTGGATGGGGGTGTGGATGCCGATGGTCATGGTGATGGTGATGGTGCTGCTTAGTGTCATATGGATGTGCGGGTGATGTGGATGGGGGTGTGGATGCCGATGGGCATGGTGATGGTGATGGTGCTGCTTAGTGTCATATGGATGTGCGGGTGATGTGGATGCGGGTGTGGATGCCGATGGGCATGGTGATGGTGATGGTGCTGTTTAGTGTCATATGGATGTGCGGGTGATGTGGATGGGGTGTGGATGCCGATGGGCATGGTGATGGTGATGGTGCTGCTTAGTGTCATATGGATGTGCGGGTGATGTGGATGGGGTGTGGATGCCGATGTGCATCGTGATGGTGCTGCTTAGTGTCATATGGATGTGCGGGTGATGTGGATGGGGGTGTGGATGCTGATGTGCATGGTGATGGTGATGGTGCTGCTTAGTGTCATATGGATGTGCGGGTGATGTGGATGGGGGTGTGGATGCCGATGTGCATGGTGATGGTGATGGTGCTGCTTAGTGTCATATGGATGTGCGGGTGTTGTGGATGGGGATGTGGATGCCGATGTGCATGGTGATGGTGATGGTGCTGCTTAGTGTCATATGGATGTGCGGGTGATGTGGATGGGGGTGTGGATGCCGATGGGCATGGTGATGGTGCTGCTTAGTGTCATATGGATGTGCGGGTTATGTGGATGGGGTGTGGATGCCGATGGGCATGGTGATGGTGATGGTGCTGCTTAATGTCATATGGATGTGCGGGTGATGTGGATGGGGGTGTGGATGCCGATGGGCATGGTGATGGTGATGGTGCTGCTTAGTGTCATATGGATGTGCGGGTGATGTGGATGGGGGTGTGGATGCCGATGGGCATGGTGATGGTGATGCTGCTGCTTAGTGTCATATGGATGTGCGGGTGATGTCGATGGTGGTGTGGATGCCGATGGGCATGGTGATGGTGATGGTGCTGCTTAGTGTCATATGGATGTGCGGGTGATGTGGATGGGGGTGTGGATGGTGATGGTGCTGCTTAGTGTCATATGGATGTGCGGGTGATGTGGATGGGGGTGTGGATGCCGATGTGCATGGTGATGGTGATGGTGCTGCTTAGTGTCATATGGATGTGCGGGTGATGTGGATGGGGGTGTGGATGCCGATGTGCATGGTGATGGTGATGGTGCTGCTTAGTGTCATATGGATGTGCGGGTGATGTGGATGGGGGTGTGGATGGCGATGGGCATGGTGATGGTGATGGTGCTGCTTAGTGTCATATGGATGTGCGGGTGATGTGGATGGGGGTGTGGATGCCGATGGGCATGGTGATGGTGATGGTGCTGCTTAGTGTCATATGGATGTGCGGGTGATGTGGATTGGGGTGTGGATGCCGATGTGCATGGTGATGGTGATGGTGCTGCTTAGTGTCATATGGATGTGCGGGTGATGTGGAAGGGGGTGTGGATGCCGATGTGCATGGTGATGGTGATGGTGCTGCTTAGTGTCATATGGATGTGCGGGTGATGTGGATGGAGGTGTGGATGCCGATGAGCATGGTGATGGTGATGGTGCTGCTTGGTGTCATATGGATGTGCGGGTGATGTGGATGGGGGTGTGGATGCCGATGGGCATGGTGATGGTGATGGTGCTGCTTAGTGTCATATGGATGTGCAGGTGATGTGGATGGGGTCTGGATGCCGATGTGCATGGTGATGGTGCTGCTTAGTGTCATATGGATGTGCGGGTGATGTGGATGGGGGTGTGGATGCCGATGTGCATGGTGATGGTGATGGTGCTGCTTAGTGTCATATGGATGTGCGGGTGATGTGGATGGGAGTGTGGATGCCGATGGGCATGGTGATGGTGCTGCTTAGTGTCATATGGATGTGCGGGTGATGTGGATGGGGGTGTGGATGCCGATGGGCATGGTGATGGTGATGGTGCTGCTTAGTGTCATATGGATGTGCGGGTGATGTGGATGGGGGTGTGGATGCAGATTTGCATGGTGATGGTGATGGTGCTCCTTAGTGTCATATGGATGTGCGGATGATGTGGATGGGGGTGTGGATGCCGATGAGCATGGTGATGGTGCTGCTTAGTGTCATATGGATGTGCGGGTGATGTGGATGGGGGTGTGGATGCCGATGTGCATGGTGATGGTGATGGTGCTGCTTAGTGTCATATGGATGTGCGGGTGATGTGGATGGGGGTGTGGATGCCGATGTGCATGGTGATGTTGATGGTGCTGCTTAGTGTCATATGGATGTGCAGGTGATGTGGATGGGGGTGTGGATGACGATGTGCATGGTGATGGTGATGGTGCTGCTTAGTGTCATATGGATGTGCGGGTGATGTGGATGCGGGTGTGGATGCCGATGGGCATGGTGATGGTGATGGTGCTGCTTAGTGTCATATGGATGTGCGGGTGATGTGGATGGGGGCGTGGATGTCGATGTGCATGGTGATGGTGATGGTGCTGCTTAGTGTCATATGGGTGTGCGGGTGATGTGGATGGGGGTTTGGATGCCGATGTGCATGGTGATGGTGCTGCTTAGTGTCATATGGATGTGCAGGTGATGTGGATGGGTGTGTGGATGCCGATGGGCATGGTGAAGGTGCTGCTTAGTGTCATATGGATGTGCGGGTGATGTGGATGGGGGTGTGGATGCCGATGGGCATGGTGATGGTGCTGCTTAGTGTCATATGGATGTGCGGGTGATGTGGATGGGGGTGTGGGTGCCGATGTGCATGGTGATGGTGATGGTGCTGCTTAGTGTCATATGGATGTGCGGGTGATGTGGATGGGGGTGTGGATGCCGATGTGCATTGGGATGGTGATGGTGCTGCTTAGTGTCATATGGATGTGCGGGTGATGTGGATGGGGGTGTGGATGCCGATGGGCATGGTGATGGTGCTGCTTAGTGTCATATGGATGTGCGGATGATGTGGATGGGGGTGTGGATGCCGATGTGCATGGTGATGGTGATGGTGCTGCTTAGTGTCATATGGATGTGCGGGTGATGTAGATTTTGGTGTGGAGGCCGATGGGCATGACAATGGTGATGGTACTGCTTAGTGTCATATGGATGTGCGGGTGATGTGGATGTGGATGCCGATGTGCATGGTGATGGTGATGGTGCTGCTTAGTGTCATATGGATGTGCGGGTGATGTGGATGCGGGTGTGGATGCCGATGTGCATGGTGATGGTGATGGTGCTACTTAGTGTCAAATGGATGTGCGGGTGATGTGGATGGGGTTGTGGATGCCGATGTGCATGGTGATGGTGATGGTGCTGCTTAGTGTCATATGGATGTGCGGGTGGTGTGGATGGGGGTGTGGATGCCGATGTGCATGGTGATGGTGATGGTGCTGCTTAGTGTGATATGGATGTGCGGGTGATGTGGATGGGGGTGTGGATGCCGATGGGCATGGTGATGGTGATGGTGCTGCTTAGTGTCATATGGATGTGCGGGTGATGTGGATGGGGGTGTGGATGCCGATGTGCATGCTGATGGTGATGGTGCTGCTTAGTGTCATATGGATGTGCGGGTAATGTGGATGGGGGTGTGGATGCCGATGTGCATGGTGATGGTGATGGTGCTGCTTAGTGTCATATGGATGTGCAGGTGATGTGGATGGGGGTGTGGATGCCGATGTGCATGGTGATGGTGATGGTGCTGCTTAGTGTCATATGGATGTGCGGGTGATGAGGATGCCGATGGGCATGGTGATGGTGCTGCTTAGTGTCATATGGATGTGCGGGTGATGTGGATGGGGTGTGGATGCCGATGTGCATGGTGATGGTGCTGCTTAGTATCATATGGATGTGCGGGTGATGTGGATAGGGGTGTGAATGCCGATGTGCATGGTGATGATGCTGCTTAGTGTCATATGGATGTGCGGGTGATGTGGATGGGGTGTGGATGCCGATATGCATGGTGATGGTGCTGCTTAGTGTCATATGGATGTGCGGGTGATGTGGATGGGGGTGTGGATGCCGATGTGCATGGTGATGGTGCTGCTTAGTGTCATATGGATGTGCGGGTGATGTGGATGGGGGTGTGGATGCCGATGTGCATGGTGATGGTGCTACTTAGTGTCATATGGATGTGCGGGTGATGTGGATGGGGTTGTGGATGCCGATGTGCATGGTGATGGTGATGGTGCTGCTTAGTGTCATATGGATGTGCGGGTGGTGTGGATGGGGGTGTGGATGCCGATGTGCATGGTGATGGTGATGGTGCTGCTTAGTGTCATATGGACGTGCGGGTGATGTGGATGGGGGTGTGGATGCCGATGGGCATGGTGATGGTGATGGTGCTGCTTAGTGTCATATGGACGTGCGGGTGATGTGGATGGGGGTGTGGATGCCGATGTGCATGGTGATGGTGATGGTGCTGCTTAGTGTCATATGGATGTGCGGGTGATGTGGATGGGGGTGTGGATGCCGATGTGCATGGTGATGGTGATGGTGCTGCTTAGTGTCATATGGATGGGCGGGTGATGTGGATGGGGGTGTGGATGCCGATGTGCATGGTGATGGTGATGGTGCTGCTTAGTCTCATATGGATGTGCGGGTGATGAGGATGCCGATGGGCATGGTGATGGTGCTGCTTAGTCTCATATGGATGTGCGGGTGATGTGGAAGGGGTGTGGATGCCGATGTGCATGGTGATGGTGCTGCTTAGTGTCATATGGATGTGCGGGTGATGTGGATGGGGGTGTGGATGCCGATGTGCATGGTGATGGTGATGGTGCTGCTTAGTGTCATATGGATGTGCGGGTGATGTGGATGGGGGTGTGGATGCCGATGTGCATGGTGATGGTGATGGTGCTACTTAGTGTCATATGGATGTGCGGGTGATGTGGATGGGGTTGTGGATGCCGATGTGCATGGTGATGGTGATGGTGCTGCTTAGTGTCATATGGATGTGCGGGTGGTGTGGATGGGGGTGTGGATGCCGATGGGCATGGTGATGGTGATGGTGCTGCTTAGTGTCATATGGATGTGCGGGTGATGTGGATGGGGGTGTGGATGCCGATGGGCATGGTGATGGTGATGGTGCTGCTTAGTGTCATATGGATGTGCGGGTGATGTGGATTGGGGTGTGGATGCCGATGTGCATGGTGATGGTGATGGTGCTGCTTAGTGTCATATGGATGTGCGGGTGATGTGGATGGGGGTGTGGATGCCGATGTGCATGGTGATGGTGATGGTGCTGCTTAGTGTCATATGGATGTGCGGGTGATGTGGATGGAGGTGTGGATGCCGATGAGCATGGTGATGGTGATGGTGCTGCTTGGTGTCATATGGATGTGCGGGTGATGTGGATGGGGGTGTGGATGCCGATGGGCATGGTGATGGTGATGGTGCTGCTTAGTGTCATATGGATGTGCAGGTGATGTGGATGGGGTGTGGATGCCGATGTGCATGGTGATGGTGCTGCTTAGTGTCATATGGATGTGCGGGTGATGTGGATGGGGGTGTGGATGCCGATGTGCATGGTGATGGTGATGGTGCTGCTTAGTGTCATATGGATGTGCGGGTGATGTGGATGGGGGTGTGGATGCCGATGGGCATGGTGATGGTGCTGCTTAGTGTCATATGGATGTGCGGGTGATGTGGATGGGGGTGTGGATGCCGATGGGCATGGTGATGTTGATGGTGCTGCTTAGTGTCATATGGATGTGCAGGTGATGTGGATGGGGGTGTGGATGACGATGTGCATGGTGATGGTGATGGTGCTGCTTAGTGTCATATGGATGTGCGGGTGATGTGGATGCGGGTGTGGATGCCGATGGGCATGGTGATGGTGATGGTGCTGCTTAGTGTCATATGGATGTGCGGGTGATGTGGATGGGGGCGTGGATGTCGATGTGCATGGTGATGGTGATGGTGCTGCTTAGTGTCATATGGGTGTGCGGGTGATGTGGATGGGGGTTTGGATGCCGATGTGCATGGTGATGGTGCTGCTTAGTGTCATATGGATGTGCGGGTGATGTGGATGGGGGTGTGGATGCCGATGGGCATGGTGAAGGTGCTGCTTAGTGTCATATGGATGTGCGGGTGATGTGGATGGGGGTGTGGATGCCGATGGGCATGGTGATGGTGCTGCTTAGTGTCATATGGATGTGCGGGTGATGTGGATGGGGGTGTGGGTGCCGATGTGCATGGTGATGGTGATGGTGCTGCTTAGTGTCATATGGATGTGCGGGTGATGTGGATGGGGGTGTGGATGCCGATGTGCATTGGGATGGTGATGGTGCTGCTTAGTGTCATATGGATGTGCGGGTGATGTGGATGGGGGTGTGGATGCCGATGGGCATGGTGATGGTGCTGCTTAGTGTCATATGGATGTGCGGGTGATGTGGATGGGGGTGTGGATGCCGATGTGCATGGTGATGGTGATGGTGCTGCTTAGTGTCATATGGATGTGCGGGTGATGTAGATTTTGGTGTGGAGGCCGATGGGCATGACGATGGTGATGGTACTGCTTAGTGTCATATGGATGTGCGGGTGATGTGGATGGGGGTGTGGATGCCGATGTGCATGGTGATGGTGATGGTGCTGCTTAGTGTCATATGGATGTGCGGGTGATGTGGATGCGGGTGTGGATGCCGATGTGCATGGTGATGGTGATGGTGCTACTTAGTGTCAAATGGATGTGCGGGTGATGTGGATGGGGTTGTGGATGCCGATGTGCATGGTGATGGTGATGGTGCTGCTTAGTGTCATATGGATGTGCGGGTGGTGTGGATGGGGGTGTGGATGCCGATGTGCATGGTGATGGTGATGGTGCTGCTTAGTGTGATATGGATGTGCGGGTGATGTGGATG
Organism: Ambystoma mexicanum; assembly: GCF_040938575.1. Taxonomy (NCBI): domain Eukaryota; kingdom Metazoa; phylum Chordata; class Amphibia; order Caudata; family Ambystomatidae; genus Ambystoma; species Ambystoma mexicanum. The sequence continues at coordinate 362,796,397 of NC_090935.1, read as the reverse complement.
GGGGTGTGGATGCGGATGGGCATGGTGATGGTGATGGTGCTGCTTAGTGTCATATGGATGTGCGGGTGATGTGGATGGGGGTGTGGATGCCGATGTGCATGCTGATGGTGATGGTGCTGCTTAGTGTCATATGGATGTGCGGGTAATGTGGATGGGGGTGTGGATGCCGATGTGCATGGTGATGGTGATGGTGCTGCTTAGTGTCATATGGATGTGCAGGTGATGTGGATGGGGGTGTGGATGCCGATGTGCATGGTGATGGTGATGGTGCTGCTTAGTGTCATATGGATGTGCGGGTGATGAGGATGCCGATGGGCATGGTGATGGTGCTGCTTAGTGTCATATGGATGTGCGGGTGATGTGGATGGGGTGTGGATGCCGATGTGCATGGTGATGGTGCTGCTTAGTATCATATGGATGTGCGGGTGATGTGGATAGGGGTGTGAATGCCGATGTGCATGGTGATGATGCTGCTTAGTGTCATATGGATGTGCGGGTGATGTGGATGGGGTGTGGATGCCGATATGCATGGTGATGGTGCTGCTTAGTGTCATATGGATGTGCGGGTGATGTGGATGGGGGTGTGGATGCCGATGTGCATGGTGATGGTGATGGTGCTGCTTAGTGTCATATGGATGTGCGGGTGATGTGGATGGGGTTGTGGATGCCGATGTGCATGGTGATGGTGATGGTGCTGCTTAGTGTCATATGGATGTGCGGGTGGTGTGGATGGGGGTGTGGATGCCGATGTGCATGGTGATGGTGATGGTGCTGCTTAGTGTCATATGGACGTGCGGGTGATGTGGATGGGGGTGTGGATGCCGATGGGCATGGTGATGATGATGGTGCTGCTTAGTGTCATATGGATGTGCGGGTGATGTGGATGGGGGTGTGGATGCCGATGTGCATGGTGATGGTGATGGTGCTGCTTAGTGTCATATGGATGTGCGGGTGATGTGGATGGGGGTGTGGATGCCGATGTGCATGGTGATGGTGATGGTGCTGCTTAGTGTCATATGGATGGGCGGGTGATGTGGATGGGGGTGTGGATGCCGATGTGCATGGTGATGGTGATGGTGATGGTGCTGCTTAGTGTCATATGGATGTGCTGGTGATGAGGATGCCGATGGGCATGGTGATGGTGCTGCTTAGTCTCATATGGATGTGCGGGTGATGTGGAAGGGGTGTGGATGCCGATGTGCATGGTGATGGTGCTGCTTAGTGTCATATGGATGTGCGGGTGATGTGGATGGGGGTGTGGATGCCGATGTGCATGGTGATGGTGCTGCTTAGTGTCATATGGATGTGCGGGTGATGTGGATGGGGGTGTGGATGCCGATGTGCATGGTGATGGTGCTGCTTAGTGTCATATGGATGTGCGGGTGATGTGGATGGGGGTGTGGATGCCGATGTGCATGGTGATGGTGCTGCTTAGTGTCATATGGATGTGCGGGTGATGTGGATGGGGGTGTGGATGCCGATGTGCATGGTGATGGTGATGGTGCTTCTTACTGTCATATGGATGTGCGGGTGATGTGGATGGGGGTGTGGATGCCGATGTGCATGGTGATGGTGATGGTGCTGCTTAGTGTCATATGGATGTGCGGGTGATGTGGATGGGGGTGTGGATGCCGATGTGCATGGTGATGGTGATGGTGCTGCTTAGTGTCATATGGATGTGCGGGTGATGTGGATGGGGGTGTGGATGCCGATGTGCATGGTGATGGTGATGGTGCTGCTTAGTGTCATATGGATGTGCAGGTGATGTGGATGGGGGTGTGGATGCCGATGTGCATGGTGATGGTGATGGTGCTGCTTAGTGTCATATGGATGTGCGGGTGATGTGCATTAGGGGTGTGGATGCCGATGTGCATGGTGATGGTGATGGTGCTGCTTAGTGTCATATGGATGTGCGGGTGATGTGGATGGGGTTGTGGATGCCGATGTGCATGGTGATGGTGATGGTGCTGCTTAGTGTCATATGATTGTGCGGGTGATGTGGATGGGGGTGTGGATGCCGATGGGCATGGTGATGGTGATGGTGCTGCTTAGTGTCATATGGATGTGCGGGTGATGTGGATGGGGGTGTGGATGCCGATGTGCATGGTGATGGTGATGGTGCTGCTTAGTGTCATATGGATGTGCGGGTGATGTGGATGGGGGTGTGGATGCCGATGTGCATGGTGATGGTGATGGTGCTGCTTAGTGTCATATGGATGTGCGGGTGATGTGGATGGGGGTGTGGATGCCGATGTGCATGGTGATGGTGATGGTGCTGCTTAGTGTCATACGGATGTGCGGGTGATGAGGATGCCGATGGGCATGGTGATTGTGATGGTGCTGCTTAGTGTCATATGGATGTGCGGGTGATGTGGATGGGGGTGTGGATGCCGATGTGCATGGTGATGGTGATGGTGCTGCTTACTGTCATATGGATGTGCGGGTGATGTGGATGGGGGTGTGGATGCCAAGGTGCATGGTGATGGTGATGGTGCTGCTTAGTGTCATATGAATGTGCGCGTGATGTGGATGGGGGTGTGGATGCCGATGTACATGGTGATGGTGCTGCTTAGTGTCATATGGATGTGCAGGTGGTGTGGATGGGGGTGTGGATGCCGATGTGCATGGTGATGGTGATGGTGCTGCTTAGTGTCATATGGATGTGCGGGTGATGTGGATGGGGTGTGGATGCCGATGTGCATGCTGATGGTGATGGTGCTGCTTAGTGTCATATGGATGTGCGGGTGATGTGGATGGGGGTGTGGATGCCGATGGGCATGGTGATGGTGATGGTGCTGCTTAGTGTCATATGGATGTGCGGGTGATGTGGATGGGGGTGTGGATGCCGATGTGCATGCTGATGGTGATGGTGCTGCTTAGTGTCATATGGATGTGCGGGTGATGTGGATGGGGGTGTGGATGCCGATGTGCATGGTGATGGTGATGGTGCTGCTTAGTGTCATATGGATGTGCAGGTGATGTGGATGGGGGTGTGGATGCCGATGTGCATGGTGATGGTGATGGTGCTGCTTAGTGTCATATGGATGTGCAGGTGATGAGGATGCCGATGGGCATGGTGATGGTGCTGCTTAGTGTCATATGGATGTGCGGGTGATGTGGATGGGGTGTGGATGCCGATGTGCATGGTGATGGTGCTGCTTAGTATCATATGGATGTGCGGGTGATGTGGATAGGGGTGTGGATGCCGATGTGCATGGTGATGATGCTGCTTAGTGTCATATGGATGTGCGGGTGATGTGGATGGGGTGTGGATGCCGATATGCATGGTGATGGTGCTGCTTAGTGTCATATGGATGTGCGGGTGATGTGGATGGGGGTGTGGATGCCGATGTGCATGGTGATGGTGATGGTGCTGCTTAGTGTCATATGGATGTGCGGGTGATGTGGATGGGGGTGTGGATGCCGATGTGCATGGTGATGGTGATGGTGCTACTTAGTGTCATATGAATGTGCGGGTGATGTGGATGGGGTTGTGGATGCCGATGTGCATGGTGATGGTGATGGTGCTGCTTAGTGTCATATGGATGTGCGGGTGGTGTGGATGGGGGTGTGGATGCCGATGTGCATGGTGATGGTGATGGTGCTGCTTAGTGTCATATGGACGTGCGGGTGATGTGGATGGGGGTGTGGATGCCGATGGGCATGGTGATGGTGATGGTGCTGCTTAGTGTCATATGGATGTGCGGGTGATGTGGATGGGGGTGTAGATGCCGATGTGCATGGTGATGGTGATGGTGCTGCTTAGTGTCATATGGATGTGCGGGTGATGTGGATGGGGGTGTGGATGCCGATGTGCATGGTGATGGTGCTGCTTAGTGTCATATGGATGGGCCGGTGATGTGGATGGGGGTGTGGATGCCGATGTGCATGGTGATGGTGATGGTGCTGCTTAGTGTCATATGGATGTGCGGGTGATGAGGATGCCGATGGGCATGGTGATGGTTCTGCTTAGTCTCATATGGATGTGCGGGTGATGTGGAAGGGGTGTGGATGCCGATGTGCATGGTGATGGTGCTGCTTAGTGTCATATGGATGTGCGGGTGATGTGGATGGGGGTGTGGATGCCGATGTGCATGGTCATGGTGCTGTTTAGTGTCATATGGATGTGCGGGTGATGTGGATGGGGGTGTGGATGCCGATGTGCATGGTGATGGTGCTGCTTAGTGTCATATGGATGTGCGGGTGATGTGGATGGGGGTGTGGATGCCGATGTGCATGGTGATGGTGATGGTGCTGCTTAGTGTCATATGGATGTGCGGGTGATGTGGATGGGGGTGTGGATGCCGATGTGCATGGTGATGGTGATGGTGCTTCTTACTGTCATATGGATGTGCGGGTGATGTGGATGGGGGTGTGGATGCCGATGTGCATGGTGATGGTGATGGTGCTGCTTAGTGTCATATGGATGTGCGGGTGATGTGGATGGGGTTGTGGATGCCGATGTGCATGGTGATGGTGATGGTGCTGCTTAGTGTCATATGGATGTGCAGGTGGTGTGGATGGGGGTGTGGATGCCGATGTGCATGGTGATGGTGATGGTGCTGCTTAGTGTCATATGGACGTGCGTGTGAGGTGGATGGGGGTGTGGATGCCGATGGGCATGGTGATGGTGCTGCTTAGTGTCATATGATTGTGCGGGTGATGTGGATGGGGGTGTGGATGCCGATGGGCATGGTGATGGTGATGGTGCTGCTTAGTGTCATATGGATGTGCGGGTGATGTGGATGGGGGTGTGGATGCCGATGTGCATGGTGATGGTGATGGTGCTGCTTAGTGTCATATGGATGTGCGGGTGATGTGGATGGGGGTGTGGATGCCGATGTGCATGGTGATGGTGATGGTGCTGCTTAGTGTCATACGGATGTGCGGGTGATGAGGATGCCGATGGGCATGGTGATGGTGATGGTGCTGCTTAGTGTCATATGGATGTGCGGGTGATGTGGATGGGGGTGTGGATGCCGATGTGCATGGTGATGGTGATGGTGCTGCTTACTGTCATATGGATGTGCGGGTGATGTGGATGGGGGTGTGGATGCCGAGGTGCATGGTGATGGTGATGGTGCTGCTTAGTGTCATATGAATGTGCGGGTGATGTGGATGGGGGTGTGGATGCCGATGTGCATGGTGATGGTGATGGTGCTGCTTAGTGTCATATGGATGTGCGGGTGATGTGGATGGGGGTGTGGATGCCGATGTGCATGGTGATGGTGATGGTGCTGCTTAGTGTCATATGGATGTGCAGGTGATGTGGATGGGGGTGTGGATGCCGATGTGCATAGTGATGGTGATGGTGCTGCTTAGTGTCATATGGATGTGCGGGTGATGTGGATGGGGGTGTGGATGCTGATGTGCATGGTGATGGTGCTGCTTAGTGTCATACGGATGTGCGGGTGATGAGGATGCCGATGTGCATGGTGATGGTGATGGTGCTGCTTAGTGTCATATGGATGTGCGGGTAATGTGGATGGGGGTGTGGATGCCGATGTGCATGGTGATGGTGATGGTGCTGCTTACTGTCATATGGATGTGCGGGTGATGTGGATGGGGGTGTGGATGCCGATGTGCATGGTGATGGTGATGGTGCTGCTTAGTGTCATATGGATGTGCGGGTGATGTGGATGGGGGTGTGGATGCCGATGTGCATGGTGATGGTGATGGTGCTGCTTAGTGTCATATGGATGTGCGGGTGATGTGGATGGGGGTGTGGATGCCGATGTGCATGGTGATGGTGATGGTGCTGCTTAGTGTCATATGGATGTGCGGGTGATGTGGATGCGGGTGTGGATGCCGATGGGCATGGTGATGGTGATGGTGCTGCTTAGTGTCATATGGATGTGCGGGTGATGTGGATGGGGTGTGGATGCCGATGTGCATGGTGATGGTGCTGCTTAGTGTCATATGGATGTGCGGGTGATGTGGATGGGGGTGTGGATGCCGATGTACATGGTGATGGTGATGGTGCTGCTTAGTGTCATATGGATGTGCGGGTGATGTGGATGGGGGTGTGGATGCCGATGGGCATAGTGATGGTGATGGTGCTGCTTAGTGTTTTATGGATGTGCGGGTGATGTGCATGGGGGTGTGGATGCCGATGGTCATGGTGATGGTGCTGCTTAGTGTCATATGGATGTGCGGGTGATGTGGATGGGGGTGTGGATGCCGATGGGCATGGTGATGGTGCTGCTTAGTGTCATATGGATGTGCGGGTGATGTGGATGGGGGTGTGGATACCGATGTGCATGGGGATGGTGATGGTGCTGCTTGGTGTCATATGGATGTGCGGGTGATGTGGATGGGGGTGTGGATGGAGATGGTGATGGTGATGGTGCTGCTTAGTGTCATATGGATGTGCAGGTGATGTGGATGGGGGTGTGGATGCCGATGTGCATGGTGATGGTGCTGCTTAGTGTCATATGGATGTGCGGGTGATGTGGATGGGGGTGTGGATGCCGATGTGCATGGTGATGGTGCTGCTTAGTGTCATATGGATGTGCGGGTGATGTGGATGGGGGTGTGGATGCCGATGTGCATGGTGATGGTGATGGTGCTGCTTAGTGTCATATGGATGTGCGGGTGATGTAGATGGGGGTGTGGATGCCGATGGGCATGATGATGGTGATGGTGCTGCTTAGTGTCATATGGATGTGCGGGTGATGTGGATGGGGGTGTGGATGCCGATGGGCATGGTGATGGTGATGGTGCTGCTTAGTGTCATATGGATGTGCGGGTGATGTGGATGCGGGTGTGGATGCCGATGGGCATGGTGATGGTGATGGTGCTGCTTAGTGTCATATGGATGTGCGGGTGATGTGGATGGGGGTGTGGATGCCGATGTGCATGGTGATGGTGATGGTGCTGCTTAGTGTCATATGGATGTGCGGGTGATGTGGATGGGGGTGTGGATGCCGATGTGCATGGTGATGGTGATGGTACTGCTTAGTGTCATTTGGATGTGCGGGTGATGTGGATGGGGGTGTGGATGCCGATGTGCATGGTGATGGTGATGGTGCTGCTTAGTGTCATATGGATGTGTGGGTGATGTGGATGCGGGTGTGGATGCCGATGGGTGTCAGGTCCTGGTTTGTGCGGGTGATGTGGATGGGGGTGTGGATGCCGATGTGCATGGTGATGGTGATGGTGCTGCTTAGTGTCATATGGATGTGCGGGTGATGTGGATGGGGGTGTGGATGCCGATGTGCATGGTGATGGTGATGGTACTGCTTAGTGTCATTTGGATGTGCGGGTGATGTGGATGGGGGTGTGGATGCCGATGTGCATGGTGATGGTGATGGTGCTGCTTAGTGTCATATGGATGTGTGGGTGATGTGGATGCGGGTGTGGATGCCGATGGGTGTCAGGTCCTGGTTTGAACTCCCCCTTCTCCTCACCTGAGACTTCCGAAGAGCTTTCCTTAAGTGTAGCTTCCGACTTCCTTGGGTACTTCTTCTTCTTGGAACTGTCTTCCTTAAGCTTCCCACCTCTTCTGTCGTGTAAGTAAGGTCTGGCCCCTCCAGAGGCCACCGTGACAGAGATGAGAACTTGCCTCCGGGAGCCCCCCGGGGGGCCAGCCTCGTCCCGGGGAAAAAGCCGGAAGGCAGAAAAAACCCTGGATATGGTGATTTTCGGATGGATGGATGATTCCAAAGACCAGTAGTCCAACGAGTGTAACAATAGATTCAGTGAGAAGGCTGATAATAAACCATCCGGAAATGGCAGAAGCAAAGTTAATCTAAGAAACAAATGCTAAGTAGTCAAACAAATAAAAGACCGGAGACTGAAACGGGGGACTGGAGACGGCAAGCGCCGTGAAAGTATATAAAAAGGGAAGTCACAAAACAGGGAAGAAGGGCAAACGCCGTGAAAGAAATTACAACGGAGTAGGCTAGAAAAACGGTAGATAAGAAATACAGCAAACGCCGTATGAAAGGGAAGAACAGCAACAAAGAATAAGTAGGCTGGAAATGCACAGGAAAACAGAGCAAGGAAAAAAGGCGCAGAAAAGTATTCTAGCAAAGTCACAAGAGTACGAGCGAAGTAACGGGAGGGTAAACAGATACAACGCACTGGAGGAAGGGGCGGAGTCGGCAGTTATAGGGCTAGCCGCCATGTTGGATGAGGACTAGAGCGTGACTCTGAGCATGTTAATGCCGCCAGTAGTCCCAAAGCCTCCACCCGCCGATCCTGACAGTATACCCCCTTCTCCTTGGGGGTCCCCCAGGTTTACCCGGGTGGAAGTGGTGGAATCTCCTGATCAATCGGGATGCATGAATGTGGCTCACAGGTTCCCAGGATCTTTCCTCCAATGGGTATCCTTTCCAATGAACCAGGTATTGCAACCTACCCCTGCGGTACCGGGAGTCCACCAGGTAGGCCACCTCATATTCTTCCGGAGCTGGGGTCTCCTGGGCACGTACTCTGAGGACAGGTCTTTGGAATGGGTCATCCTTGTATTCTTTAAGCAAGGAGACGTGAAAAACTGGATGGACTCTCTTAAGGTAGTTCGGGAGTTTGATCTTGAAGGCCACCGGGTTTATCTGTTGCACAATGGGGAATGGCCCCAGGAATCGTGAGGAGAACTTGCCAGAATGGACCCATCGGGGTAAGAATCGGGTGGACAACCAGACCAATTGACCTATCTGCCATGTCGGGTTGGGGCTTCTGCCCTTGTCCGCCCACTTCTTTTGTGCTTGTTGACTGGCCTGATGTGCTTTCTGAGCAATTTCATGTACTTCATGCAAGTCCTTAAGCACACCATCTACGGCTGGAATCTTGGAGGATGGAGTACTAAGCCAGGGTAGATGTTGAGGATCGTACCCATAAGTACAAAAAAAAGGACTCATCTGGATAGATGTATGATATGCATTGTTGTAGGCAAACTCTGCCTGCGGAAGGAAACGATACCAGTGCTCTTGTTGTGGGCTACAAAAACACCTCAGATATTGTTCCAGACTGGCGTTCAACCTTTCGGTCTGTCCATTGCTCTGAGGGTGGTAGCCCGAAGAGAGAGCCTTGTGAATTCCCAGTGTGAGGCAAAGAGAAGCCCATAATCTCGAAGTGAATTGTGGTCCCCGATCGGAAACCACGGTCCGAGGCAACCCATGAAGTCTGACAATATCTCGAAGAAATACTGCAGCTGTCTCGGAGGCTGAGGGGACTTGCTTAAAGGCAGAGAAGTGGGCTAACTTGCTGAAAGAGTCTACTGTCACCATGATCACTGTCATGCCATCAGATGGTGGGAGATCCACAATGAAATCAGTGGAAATATGTTCCCAGGGGCGCCCTGGCAAGGGTTGTTGTTGTAGTAGTCCTACCGGTCTTCCAGTTCGATGTTTGTTGGAGGCACAAACCGAACAGGTAGATACATACCGACCTACATCATTCCGAAGTGTAGGCCACCAGAATCCCCTACGTAGCAGGTTATATGTCTTCCTAATTCCGGGATGACCTGTTAAAGGGGTGTTGTGGCACCATGATAGGACTAGAGTTTGTAGCTTCTTGGTGGGAATGAACAGCGCCTTTCCATGATAGTACAGCCCATCTTCACCATGGATGACGGAGGAAGGAAGGTCTAATCCTGTTTGATACTGTGGTATCAGATCTTGAAGGAAAGAGAGAGTGGATGCAACAATCTTGAGATCTGGGAAAATGAGTTCGTGATCTTTGTAAATACCAGAACCTTCCCCTTGGCTTCGAGACAAGGCGTCTGCCTTCATGTTTTCAGTACCGGGAATGTAAGTGATGCTAAAATCGAATTGCAGGAAGAAGAAAGCCCTCCTGGCGTGACGTGCGTTTGTGCATTCCATCCGCTGTAATACCCGCAGATTACGATGGTCTGTGCGGATAGTAAAGCTGTGAGCCGCCCCTTGCAACAGATGACGCCACTCTTGACAAGCCAACTTAATGGCCAAAAGTTCCCTTTCGAGTACCGAGTAGTTACGCTCACTGGAAGTTAGGGTCTTGGAGTAATAGGCCACAGGGTGTTCGAAATCGTCCTCCGATTTCTGTAGTAGAATGGCCCCGACTGCTCCTAAGGAAGCGTCTGTTTCCAAGATATAAGGTTTGGTCTGATCCGGCTGGACTAGAATGGGTGCCGTAGAGAAGCAATCCTTGAGGATAGAAAATGCCCTTCTGGGTTCCTCCCCAAAGATAAATCTTATCCCCTTTTTCAGCAGAGAAGTGAGCGGAAGCACGGTGTTAGAGAAATTGGGAATGAATCTTCGATAGAAGTTTGCCAACCCCAAAAAACCTTGTAGTTCCTTAACATTGGTAGGTTCCTTCCACTCTCCAATTGCCCTTATCTTAATAGGATCCATCGCGATGCCCTCTTTGGACAGTATGAATCCCAAGTAGGAAACTGATGTAGTTTCAAATTGGCACTTTTCTGGTTTGATCAGTAGTTGATGAGATTTAAGGCGCTGCAAAACCTGTAAGACCAGCTTTCTGTGCTCTGCCAGTGTCTTGGAAAATATTAATATGTCATCGAGGTATACCACCACTGTTATGAACAGCATGTCAGCAAATACCTTATCCATATATCTTTGAAATACCGCCGGGGCATTGACAAGGCCAAACGGCATTACCCTGTATTCATATAGGCCAAATGGGGTGCGGAAGGCCGTTTTCCATTTGTCACCCTGCCTGATACGTAATAGGTGATAGGCACCTCTTAAGTCCAGCTTAGTAAAGTAGACCGCTCCTTGTACTGCTTCTATTATGTCTCGTATCAAGGGCATGGGATACCTGTCACGAATGGTGACTTTGTTTAGACCACGATAATCTATACAGGGGCGTAACTCCACCGTATCTTTCTTGGGGATGAAGAACAGAGAAGCACCACAGGAAGACTTAGATTCTCGAATAAGTCCATTCTGTAGGTTAGCATCCAAATAGTTCCGAAGGGCATTCCGCTCTGGAAGAGACAGAGGATACATGCGGCCAAAGGGAATCACAGCCTCAGGCATTAAGTCGATACCGCAGTCCTCAACCCTGTGTGGAGGCAGCATTTTGGGTAGGGTATCCATGAACACTTCAGCATAGGCCTGATACTGGAGAGGGATAGAAGATATGATCACAGATTTGTGGACAGACTTTCCTTCTACTGATCTGACATTAGAAAGGGATGCCGTTGACTGATTCATGCAGTTGGTCTTACAAAATAGAGAATCAAATTTCACCTTATTATCTGTCCAGTTAATGTGCGGGTTATGTTTTCGTAACCACGGAATGCCTATAACCAAAGGAAAATGGGCAGCCCTGATCAGGTCAAACTCCAAGGTCTCTTCATGATGGCCCATCTTCAACTTGAGAGGGAATGTCTCTGTGGTGATTGGTCCAGAGGATAAAGGTCTACCGTCTACCCCTTCTACTGGTATGGGAGCTGACTTGAGTCTGGTAACCACTTGATGCTCAGTTGCCCATCTTAAATCCATGAAATTGCCTGCGGCTCCGCAGTCCAACATTGCCAGTACCTCGAGGGGAGCGGATCCTGACCGCCAGAGTTCAACCTTAAACACCATCAGACTGTTCTCTTCTGTACTTTCTAAGGTCTTTGAGCTGTTGCAAGGGTACTTGTCAAGTCCCCCGACACTTCCCTTGCAGCAGAACGGGGGCTGAAGTTTTCCTTCCGTCGAGGTGGAACCTCCGGACAGTCTCTTAGAAGATGTTTAGAAGAACCGCAATACATACACAATCCGGTATCACGTCGTCTCCTTCGCTCTTCCTGAGTCAGGGGACCTCGAGCGGCTCCGACCTGCATGGGTTCTTCCGCCATGTGTGATGCTCTTATTTGAGGTGAAGGAGGAGGAAGATTTAACACTTGAGGGGTTCCTCTGGGTCGTCTTCTTTCTTGTCGTCGTTCCTGTAGTCGAAATTCGATCTGGAGTGACAAGGTAATCAGATCTCGGAAAGAAGCTGGTCTGGCAACTCTAGCTAGTTCGTCCTTAATATCATCGTGAAGGCCTCGTCTGAAAATAGTCTGTTGAGCTGAATCTGGCCAGTCAGCCTTGGCCGCTAGTCTCTGGAAGCGAGAGATGTAGGTTTGGAGATCAGAGCTTCCTTGACAAACGTCTAGAATAGCCTCCAAAGATGAATACAGCACTTCGGGTCTATCGAACCTTTCCTTAAATACCTCCAAAAAACGGTCATAATCGTTCAAAGACGGATCATTGTTAGTTACCAACGGAGTGACCCAAGATAGGGCATTTCCTGAGAGGTTGGCGATGATGAAGCCAACCCTTGATCTGGCTGAGTCATAAGCATGGGGTCTGAAGGCAAAGTACACCCTACATGCATCAATAAAGTCTTTAAAGCCTCCGGGGTAACCATTATACTTTCCGAAGGAAAGAGGCATAGTAGGTAAGTCGCCGTATTCCTCCCGGCGTAACACAACCTGTTGTCGGAGCGCTATGTTCTCAGTTCTCAAGGCTTGAACCTCGACGGTTAGATTCTGCATAGCCGCCACCAATTCCTGGTATTGTTCCAAAGAAGCCATAGTGTGAGTCGGGCGTTGTATGCTGTCAGGTCCTGGTTTGAACTCCCCCTTCTCCTCACCTGAGACTTCCGAAGAGCTTTCCTTAAGTGTAGCTTCCGACTTCCTTGGGTACTTCTTCTTCTTGGAACTGTCTTCCTTAAGCTTCCCACCTCTTCTGTCGTGTAAGTAAGGTCTGGCCCCTCCAGAGGCCACCGTGACAGAGATGAGAACTTGCCTCCGGGAGCCCCCCGGGGGGCCAGCCTCGTCCCAGGGAAAAAGCCGGAAGGCAGAAAAAACCCTGGATATGGTGATTTTCGGATGGATGGATGATTCCAAAGACCAGTAGTCCAACGAGTGTAACAATAGATTCAGTGAGAAGGCTGATAATAAACCATCCGGAAATGGCAGAAGCAAAGTTAATCTAAGAAACAAATGCTAAGTAGTCAAACAAATAAAAGACCGGAGACTGAAACGGGGGACTGGAGACGGCAAGCGCCGTGAAAGTATATAAAAAGGGAAGTCACAAAACAGGGAAGAAGGGCAAACGCCGTGAAAGAAATTGCAACGGAGTAGGCTAGAAAAACGGTAGATAAGAAATACAGCAAACGCCGTATGAAAGGGAAGAACAGCAACAAAGAATAAGTAGGCTGGAAATGCACAGGCACAGGAAAACAGAGCAAGGAAAAAAGGCGCAGAAAAGTATTCTAGCAAAGTCACAAGAGTACGAGCGAAGTAACGGGAGGGTAAACAGATACAACGCACTGGAGGAAGGGGCGGAGTCGGCAGTTATAGGGCTAGCCGCCATGTTGGATGAGGACTAGAGCGTGACTCTGAGCATGTTAATGCCGCCAGTAGTCCCAAAGCCTCCACCCGCCGATCCTGACAATGGGCATGGTGATGGTGATGGTGCTGCTTAGTGTCATATGGATGTGTGGGTGATGTGGATGGGGGTGTGGATGCCGATGTGCATGGTGATGGTGATGGTGCTGCTTAGTGTCATATTGATGTGCGGGTGGTGTGGATGGGGGTGTGGATGCCGATGTGCATGGTGATGGTGTTGCTTAGTGTCATATGGATGTGCGGGTGATGTGGATGGGGGTGTGGATGCCGATGTGCATGGTGATGGTGCTGCTTAGTGTCATATGGATGTGCGGGTGATGTGGATGGGGGTGTGGATGCCGATGTGCATGGTGATGGTGATGGTGCTGTTTAGTGTCATATGGATGTGGCGATGTGCATGGTGATGGTGATGGTGCTGCTTGGTGTATATGGATGTGCGGGTGATGTGGATGGGGTGTGGATGACGATGTGCATGGTGATGGTGCTGCTTAGTGTCATATGGATGTGCTGGTGATGTGGATGCAGGTGTGGATGTCAATGTGCATGGTGATGGTGATGGTGCTGCTTAGTGTCATATGGATGTGCGGGTGATGTGGATGGGGGTGTGGATGCCGATGTGCATGGTGATGGTGATGGTGCTGCTTAGTGTCATATGGATGTGCGGGTGATGTGGATGGGGGTGTGGATGCCGATGTGCATGGTGATGGTGATGGTGCTGCTTAGTGTCATATGGATGTGCGGGTGATGTGGATGGCGGTGTGGATGCCGATGTGCATGGTGATGGTGATGGTGCTGCTTAGTGTCATATGGATGTGCGGGTGATGTGGATGGGGGTGTGGATGCCGATGTGCATGGTGATGGTGCTGCTTAGTGTCATATGGAAGTGCGGTTGATGTGGATGGGGGTGTGGATGCCGATGGGCATGGTGATGGTGCTGCTTAGTGTCATATGGATGTGCGGGTGATGTGGATGGGGGTGTGGATGCCGATGGGCATGGTGATGGTGCTGCTTAGTGTCATATGGATGTGTGGGTGATGTGGATGGGGGTGTGGATGCCGATGGGCATGGTGATGGTGCTGCTTAGTGTCATATGGATGTGCGGGTGATGTGGATGGGGGTGTGGGTGCCGATGTGCATGGTGATGGTGATGGTGCTGCTTAGTGTCATATGGATGTGCGGGTGATGTGGATGGGGGTGTGGATGCCGATGTGCATTGGGATGGTGATGGTGCTCCTTAGTGTCATATGGATGTGCGGGTGATGTGGATGGGGGTGTGGATGCCGATGGGCATGGTGATGGTGCTGCTTAGTGTCATATGGATGTGCGGGTGATGTGGATGGGGGTGTGGATGCCGATGTGCATGGTGATGGTGATGGTGCTGCTTAGTGTCATATGGATGTGTGGGTGATGTAGATTTTGGTGTGGAGGCCGATGGGCATGACGCCCCTATGGGCGCCCCTGACCACTTTTGAACCATGTTGTGCCTTATGGGCGCCCCTGACCACATTGAACTATGTTGTGCCCTATGGTCGCCCCTGTCCACATTGAACTATGTTGTGCCCTATGGTCGCCCCTGACCACTTTTGAACCATGTTGTGCCTTATGGTCGCCCCTGTCCACATTTGAACTGTGTTGTGCCCTATGGTCGCCCCTGACCACATTTGAACTGTGTTGTGCCCTATGGTCGCCCCAGTCCACATTTGATCCGTGTTGTGCCTTATGGTCGCCCCAGACCACTTTTGAACCATGTTGTGCCTCATGGTCGCCCCAGACTACATTGCCTGTCCCTGACTGTATTTAACCTGTCTCTGACTGCATTTAGCCTACATATGATTGCTCCATCTAGCCTAGAGATACCTGACTCTTGCAAACCAACAGCCTAAAACCAGGCCACAATGATACTAATTTTTATTTACCTGTCAGCCCTTTGGACCACAATGCCTATAGTAAACCACTATCCGAGGCCCACACTACAGGGCATACCGCCTGTAGATGAAGGACTCTTAACTCCCCCCCTAGAGCCCAGCCAGCAACTTTCACACTCACTTATTACCCACCAATCACTAACACACCTTCCCTGTGACATCGCAAATAGAAACGCAAAACTACGCTCGAGACTACCTAAAATTTACGAACCATTAGCCAGACTCAATACCTCCTGCAATAGAAGTAACGCTAACATCCGAAACACTCCCCCTGTAAAAATTGACCTCCATCGCAACAACC
This sequence comes from Ambystoma mexicanum, assembly GCF_040938575.1. Lineage (NCBI taxonomy): Eukaryota > Metazoa > Chordata > Amphibia > Caudata > Ambystomatidae > Ambystoma > Ambystoma mexicanum. The sequence continues at coordinate 362,780,841 of NC_090935.1, read as the reverse complement.
GCCTAAATAAGCAGCCCAACACCAACAATAGCATACCAAAAAAGAAAAGTAATGCTACCCAGGCCACAGTAAAGCCGAACATCCAACTGAAGTGCGCCCTTATTAATGCCAGGTCACTAATAGCACACGCTACTGAAATTGCGGATCTCATTCAAATAGGAGACTATGACATCTTCGCCATAACAGAAACTTGGCTGCACAAAGCTGCAGGACCTGCCCTAATGCTTGCCTTACCCCATAATTACACCATACTTAGAGAAGACAGAGTCAACTCTCGAGGAGGTGGCCTAGCTATTATTGCTAAAAATAATCTCACCCTAAAAATTGACTCAAGTTCAACAACTAACTCCTGCGAATCATTAACTGCTAAACTCCTCGCATCTCCCTCTCAAACTATTACTATTCACCTTATCTATAGACCACCTGGCCCTATTGGCAAGTTCGAGGAGGACATTTCCACAATCCTCTCAAACAACCTAAAAACTTCATCCCACGCTATCCTTCTGGGAGACCTAAACCTAGGCTACAATGACCCTAAAGACCTGCAAGCAACTAATATCACTAATGTCATCTCAGAACTAGGCTTCTCCCAAAAAATCCTACAACCCACACACGAAAAAGGCCGTATACTTGACTGGGTTGCTGACTATAACTGCAATACAACGATTGTCGATATCACCCCACAAATCTGGACCGATCATGCACTGATAACTTTCCTCCTAAATGTTAACTTGGCCCTACCTATTGAAAATGTTCTGGCTCCCCCCTTGCCAACCAGAAACAAAAAACTTATAACTACAGAAAAACTGCTACCACTCATCCTCCCTAGATTAAACTCTCAACCTGACTCATTGGACACCTCATCACTAGTAAATGAATTCAACTCTTCTATGGCTACTGCTCTAGATACTATTGCCCCACTGAAACTGAGAAAGAGCAAGCCCAGAGCTCACCTAAACACCTGGTTTACTCCTCACCTTAAATCTCTAAGACTTGAAAAACGTAAATGCGAATCTGCTTGGCGACTAACCCCAACAGAGACAAACAAAATTACACTCATCAATGCCTCCAAGATCTACAAAAATGAAATAAAGAAAGCAAAAAGAGAAAACTTTAACAACCGAATACTGCAGGCCAAATCTGGAACGAAAGAACTATTCCTTATACTAAAGGAATTAGAAAACCCCATTCCTGTCCAAGATAATTGCGACAAAAATAAAATATGGTGCTCGAACATCCAAAAAGCGCTAAATGACAAAATTGCCACACTCCAAACAAAAATTGAGATAAAGAAACAGAATATCCCACCCTCAACTAACCCAAGAGGCAAACCACCAACCAGCACTAAACTAGACTATAAATTTAACTTCTCGAAAGTAACTATACTCGAGACTGAAAAGATAATACTTTCACTCAAGCCATCCAATTGCCGAGGCGACCCATGCCCAGCCCAACTAATAAAGGAAGCGGCCAGAGACCTCTCCCCATTCATTTCTAAGCTTATTAATGCCTCCTTTGCTTCAGGCACAATACCAGATAACCTCAAGCAATCCTGGGTCCTCCCCCTCCTAAAAAAACAATCACTGGACCCATCCATCCCGACTAACTACAGGCCTATCACAACGGTACCCTTCCTATTAAAAATCCTAGACAGGGTAGCCTACCTACAAATCCAAAAACATCTGGAGCTGCACCACCTTTTAGGCACAAGACAATCAGGCTTCAGACCCCAGCACGGAACTGAAACCGCGCTCATCGATCTTAAAACTCAGGTTGATGAGCTGAGAGACTCTGGAAAGATGGCCCTACTCCTCTTACTGGACCTCTCTGCAGCCTTCGACCTGGTGGATCATGATGTGCTCTGCACCCACCTAGAAACAGCTGCCCATTTCTCCACACATGCCATCGCATGGATCAAATCATTCCTAACCGGTAGAACTATGAGAGTCTTCTCTACTTCTGCTGCTGCTGACCCTGTATCCATCACATGTGGAGTCCCACAAGGTTCTTGTGTCTCCCCCACTATGTACAACATCTTCACGAAGCCATTGTTCGATGATCTAGATGATCTGGGTGTTACCTACACTAACTATGCGGATGACACTCAGATTCTCATACCACTTTCAGGGGATTATGAACAAGATTTGGCCTTGGTGAACAAGATTTATCTCATCATTCAGGCATGGATGGCCACCCACGGGCTATGCCTGAATGATGACAAAACGGAACTTATCATACTGGGGAACAAACAAAACATCAATAGATTAAAAGAAGAATACTCCTCCTTCATCATAGACGGCAATATTATCAAGGTGGCAAAAGAAGTAAAAACATTAGGGTTTTACCTTGATTCCCACCTCTCCCTAACCAAACAGGTGAACGCAATGGCATCCAGCACCGCATATACCTGCAAGCTGATTAGAGCCGCAAAACCATACCTATCCACTGCCAACTGCCTTACCCTTGCTCGAGCATTAGTGCTGTCGAAATTGGACTACTGCAACGCACTATACTTAGGAGCCAATAAACATACGTTGCAAAAGATTCAAACACTACAGAACAATGCTCTTAGAGCAGCCTTAGGAATTCCAAGAAGGGAGCATATTTCAGAAGCTAGAAGACAATCCAACTGGCTCTCCACAGTGGACAAAATCAAACTCAAGACAGCTTCTCTAACTTTCAAAAGTATCAACCATCTAGCACCCAAATACCTAGCCGCTAGATTCAACAGAAAAATCTCCACTAGACCCACTAGAGAAGCATACTCTAACCAGTTAGTGATCCCCCCATTCAAACTAAGTACGGCCGGAGGAAATAGCTTCCCGGTCAAAGCTGCCCAGCTTTGGAACTCCCTCCCGCCCGGCCTGAGATCTACCCAATCCTACGCCCTCTTCAGATCTAACTGTATCAACTGGATCAAAGAAAATGACCGATAGTCCCGCCCTACACTAATATAACTACTGTCCTACATTCGTACTATGTACATAACCAAATACTCTCTATTTTCCTACTGCATATTTCCTGTATATATTATGTTATATGTTTATATTATGCACATTGTATACTCTATTGTCCTGCATTATGTAATTTCTACTATATTTAACCACCATTTGTAAGCATGCGTAACCTGTAAAGTTTAAAGTATCCTTGAACAACGCGCCCGGTTACCCTCGGGTTTGGTGCGCGCTATAAATAATAAACAAACAAACAAACGATGGTGATGGTACTGCTTAGTGTCATATGGATGTGCGGGTGATGTGGATGGGGGTGTGGATGCCGATGTGCATGGTGATGGTGATGGTGCTGCTTAGTGTCATATGGATGTGCGGGTGATGTGGATGCGGTGTGGATGCCGATGTGCATGGTGATGGTGATGTTGCTACTTAGTGTCATATGGATGTGCGGGTGATGTGGATGGGGTTGTGGATGCCGATGTGCATGGTGATGGTGATGGTGCTGCTTAGTGTCATATGGATGTGCGGGTTGTGTGGATGGGGGTGTGGATGCCGATGTGCATGGTGATGGTGATGGTGCTGCTTAGTGTCATATGGATGTGCGGGTGATGTGGATGGGGGTGTGGATGTCGATGGGCATGGTGATGGTGATGGTGCTGCTTAGTGTCATATGGATGTGCGGGTGATGTGGATGGGGGTGTGGATGCCGATGTGCATGGTGATGGTGCTGCTTAGTGTCATATGGATGTGCGGGTGATGTGGATGGGGGTGTGGATGCCGATGTGCATGGTGATGGTGCTGCTTAGTGTCATATGGATGTGCAGGGGATGTGGATGGGGGTGTGGATGCTGATGTCCATGGTGATGGTGATGGTGCTGCTTAGTGTCATATGGATGTGCGGGTGATGAGGATGCCGATGGGCATGGTGATGGTGCTGCTTAGTGTCATATGGATGTGCGGGTGATGTGGATGGGGTGTGGATGCCGATGTGCATGGTGATGGTGCTGCTTAGTGTCATATGGATGTGCGGGTGATGTGGATAGGGGTGTGGATGCCGATGTGCATGGTGATGATGCTGCTTAGTGTCATATGGATGTGCGGGTGATGTGGATGGGGTGTGGATGCCGATGTGCATGGTGATGGTGCTGCTTAGTGTCATATGGATGTGCGGGTGATGTGGATGGGGGTGTGGATGCCGATGTGCATGGTGATGGTGATGGTGCTGCTTAGTGTCATATGGATGTGCGGGTGATGTGGATGGGGGTGTGGATGCCGATGTGCATGGTGATGGTGATGGTGCTACTTAGTGTCATATGGATGTGCGGGTGATGTGGATGGGGTTGTGGATGCCGATGTGCATGGTGATGGTGATGGTGCTGCTTAGTGTCATATGGATGTGCGGGTGGTGTAGATGGGGGTGTGGATGCCGATGTGCATGGTGATGGTGATGGTGCTGCTTAGTGTCATATGGACGTGCGGGTGATGTGGATGGGGGCGTGGATGCCGATGGGCATGGTGATGGTGATGGTGCTGCTTAGTGTCATATGGATGTGCGGGTGATGTGGATGGGGGTGTGGATGCCGATGTGCATGGTGATGGTGATGGTGCTGGTTAGTGTCATATGGATGTGGGGTGATGTGGATGGGGGTGTGGATGCCGATGTGCATGGTGATGGTGATGGTGCTGCTTAGTGTCATATGGATGGGCGGGTGATGTGGATGGGGGTGTGGATGCCGATGTGCATGGTGATGGTGATGGTGCTGCTTAGTGTCATATGGATGTGCGGGTGATGAGGATGCCGATGGGCATGGTGATGGTGCTGCTTAGTCTCATATGGATGTGCGGGTGATGTGGAAGGGGTGTGGATGCCGATGTGCATGGTGATGGTGATGGTGCTGCTTAGTGTCATATGGATGTGCGGGTGATGTGGATGGGGGTGTGGATGCCGATGTGCATGGTGATGGTGCTGCTTAGTGTCATATGGATATGCGGGTGATGTGGATGGGGGTGTGGATGCCGATGTGCATGGTGATGGTGCTGCTTAGTGTCATATGGATGTGCGGGTGATGTGGATGGGGGTGTGGATGCCGATGTGCATGGTGATGGTGATGGTGCTGCTTAGTGTCATATGGATGTGCGGGTGATGTGGATGGGGGTGTGGATGCCGATGTGCATGGTGATGGTGATGGTGCTTCTTACTGTCATATGGATGTGCGGGTGATGTGGATGGGGGTGTGGATGCCGATGTGCATGGTGATGGTGATGGTGCTGCTTAGTGTCATATGGATGTGCGGGTGATGTGGATGGGGGTGTGGATGCCGATGTGCATGGTGATGGTGATGGTGCTGCTTAGTGTCATATGGATGTGCGGGTGATGTGGATGGGGGTGTGGATGCCGATGTGCATGGTGATGGTGATGGTGCTGCTTAGTGTCATATGGATGTGCAGGTGATGTGGATGGGGGTGTGGATGCCGATGTGCATGGTGATGGTGATGGTGCTGCTTAGTGTCATATGGATGTGCGGGTGATGAGGATGCCGATGGGCATGGTGATGGTGCTGCTTAGTGTCATATGGATGTGCGGGTGATGTGCATTAGGGGTGTGGATTGCGATGTGCATGGTGATGGTGATGGTGCTGCTTAGTGTCATATGGATGTGCGGGTGATGTGGATGGGGTTGTGGATGCCGATGTGCATGGTGATGGTGATGGTGCTGCTTAGTGTCATATGGATGTGCAAGTGGTGTGGATGGGGGTGTGGATGCCGATGTGCATGGTGATGGTGATGGTGCTGCTTAGTGTCATATGGACGTGCGTGTGATGTGGATGGGGGTGTGGATGCCGATGGGCATGGTGATGGTGATGGTGCTGCTTAGTGTCATATGATTGTGCGGGTGATGTGGATGGGGGTGTGGATGCCGATGGGCATGGTGATGGTGATGGTGCTGCTTAGTGTCATATGGATGTGCGGGTGATGTGGATGGGGGTGTGGATGCCGATGTGCATGGTGATGGTGATGGTGATGGTGCTGCTTAGTGTCATATGGATGTGCGGGTGATGTGGATGGGGGTGTGGATGCCGATGTGCATGGTGATGGTGATGGTGCTGCTTAGTGTCATATGGATGTGCGGGTGATGTGGATGGTGTTAGGAAAGATTTCGTTATTGTAGGGAACTTTCCTTCCATGTGGCAACCCCTAAACTTTTTGCTATTGTTTTCAACCTGTTTTCTTGACTTTGCCAGAGAAGTGCAGCCTTCTGCCGTACTCCTCTGGGTTTTCGCTCCTTTCTTACGGGGAAACTGACATGCCCTTAAGACAGTCAGTACCGGGGAACGCTGTTTCCCGTAGTTTCTTTTATCGTGTCGCCATTTTAGTGCAACACGACACAAGAGGGCACTGTAAGCTAAGTTACAGCTCTCTTGGGTCTCTAGCCTTCTACAGACCCTATACACTCTTGTAGGATGGTTTTTGGATCGGTGCAAGTCATTCAGGGACTGGGCTGGTGGCAGCGATCATTTGGTTTATTTTGAGCTCCTTTTGCCGTTCTGAGCACCTTTTTGCTGCGAACACAAAAGGGTGGCCCGGCTACCCAAAATGGCCGGACCACGAGGCTCCTTTGTCTCGTCCACTGTCCGTCTTGCTCCCTTTACCTTCCCCCGTGTCAGGCGACCCGGGGCCTTCCTTATTTGGGCATGTAGTTTCCCGCGAAACACGGTTGCTTTCGCGGGCTTCTACATGTCGTTTGAGTGCCCCCAGGATGTGGGCTGGGCTGTCTGGTCCCAATACACATCCTGGGTGCCAGAGAGTCTAGGGTGGTGTGAATGCCTGGGACCACCGTGGTCCGTGATTGGTCCACGTATGGTATGTGTGTTGATGTGCGGATCTCCCATTGGCTCCCCTCCGTTTTGGCGCGAAGGGAACCGTGGATAAGAGGGAGCTGGAAACACCACTGCCATGTCGATCTCCTGAGTTCTTACGAACCCAGGGATACAGGAGCCAAGTATCCTGCGAACACGAGGCTGGACCGAGGAATCGCTGGTGACCCCCTGAAGAACTTCTGCTCCTCATTGCTGTCGTCCGGTGAAGCCCTTTCCACCTAAGATCGAACAAGAAGGCCTGTACTGGCGCTTCGACCTATTGGAATAGCAGGACCAGCTATTCCCGGCACCTTCATCAACTCCTGCCGTAAGCCTTCGGAAGTGTCTCTGGGCCATCCAGTTGACTGACCAGCTTACTAAGGAGTCCTGCTCTGTAATCGCCGACAGGTTGGGTGGTATTCTGAGTCCGGGGCACGCTCACACGCTTCGTTTGCTTAGCAACCCTAAGCTAGAGGTGAACGGTGCTCGTTTGGCTTGAATACACCCGGCCGTTCCGTTGCCCTGCCGTGGCGACAAAACTGTGCAGGATTCTTCGATCGGGACGTCTTTTTACTCTGCACGACGACGAGACGTTCCCTGCTCTTCAGAACCTGCCAGAAGCTGCATCTATCGAGGAGAAGCTCGGGCCTGCTTGCTTCGGGGACCGGTGAGTAGATTAGCTAGGATCTGGTCGCCCTCTTGCAGTGCCCCTTGCTTTTCCCCGCTGTAAATACAGCTCCCCTTGTCCGTACTCGCGCCCTACTTCTGCCTCACAGTGGAGGCTGCGCTAGAGTCGCGGACCGTGTTCTCCTTCATTAGGGCACCCTACAGAGCTGTCCAATGTCCTCCAAAGAGCTTCACCTTCTGCCCATTGGCACCGGCGTGTGCAGGTACTTTTGAGCGCTAGGCTCCACTCTTCGTAGGGATTGGACTACCATCCAGTTAGGGGCCTCAGAAGGCGGACATACCACACGCATTGGTTCGCACTGCCTGTTTTCCTTCCCCTGCAGGTGGATAACATATTTCGTGCTGCTAATGCTGTGAAACTGTGTATTCTGTATATATATTGGGTGGATAGTGTATGTGTTGGTTTAATATCGTTGTATATTGCTGCTTTTACTGTGGTTATTAGTTTCAAGGCCTTATAATAAATGTGTATCTATTTTTGATATAAACAACTGTTTGGAGTAGTTTGTAAGCGCTCTTGCTTTGTGTGCTCATTGCGGGCTTTCAGTCACCCTCACCCCTCTTGAGACCTAGTCTTGACCGCCGCGATCGCTACCTTGATTGGTCTGGCTTGTCCAGAGGTTACCCTGTTCCAAGTAATTAGGTTGGCCTTCTGAACTTCTGCGCCACCAGGACAGAGTTCAGAAATCCGTCTTAACAAATTGGTGTACAGCGGTGGGATACGACTGAGGGTATCCGGTGTTGCGCACGAGCTAAGGCGTTTTCAGGTTATTCCAACCAGGACACGCAGTAAAGTATTGAATATAACGTTAAAAAGGCCATAGTCCTATCAACAGTATGGAAACGAATACTTTATTAACCTTAAATGCTTCGAAATCTGAAACATTGAAGAAGATGTGTGCGGAGAGAGGGGTTTCCTCTCAAGGCACTAAATTGGAAATGATCCAGAGAATCGTGGCGTGGCAAGAAGCGCAGCTTGACGCTATAACTTCCGAGGACAGTGCAGAAGGTGGTGGGGCTGCTCTCACTGGCAGAACCGACGGTTCTGCCGCTGCACTGATCCATCACGACCACGAGGACAGGGAGGATGTAATGTCTAACGTTTCCTCTGCCAGTGTTGATGGGGAGGCTATGCTTGAATTCAAGAAGCAAGAGCTGCGGTTTAGGCAGCAGGAGCTTGAATTCAGCATAGCCAAACTGAAAATCGACCAGGCAGAAAAACAAAAACACAGGGATCACCAGTTGGAACTGGCCAAGCTTCAGTTCGCAAATGGGTCCAAGGGTCCTGGACATGGTTCTGGGGCTACCTCTCATCCACGGTTTCCAAAAGATCTGCTCAGTGTGTATGAGGAACGAAATGACATTATGGACTGGTTAAATGCGTTTGAGTATGCATGCGAGGTTCAAGAGGTTGATAATGCGGATAAGATTGCATGGTTACTCAGCAGACTGCCCCATTCTGGTTGCAGTGCCATTATGGAAATGTCGAAGGCTGAGCGCGCTGATTTTGCAATGTTGAAGCAGACTCTCATTTTAAAGTTTGGGAAGACTCCGACCCAATATTTGAAAAGGTTTCGAGAGTATAAGAAAAAGGAAGGTGGTACTTGGGTGTCGTATGTAGCTGAGTCCCTGAAAAACTTAACTGGCTGGGTTGAAGGTTATAAGGTTTCTACCTTCGAAGGCATGATCAATCTGGTCATGCTGGAACACATTTTTGCTTCTTCTTCCCCGGAGCTTAAGCAGCATTTGGCCGATTCGAAGGAGATAGATCCTAAGAAGCTGGCCATTGCAGCAGACTTATGGGTGTCACATCGAGTGTCCCATAAGGACAAAACTCATCCTGGTAAGCAGGAGGAAGGGAAAAAGTCCAAAGATGTGGAGGGTGGGGAATCTGCTAAATCTTCTTCCCATAAGGGCCACAAAAAGAAAAATAAGGGTAAGCCATACGAGAACTCACAGGGTAGTGGAGGTTCGCCTCCGAAACAGAACTCTGGTTATAATAAGCCTCCCTACGTAAACAGACCCAATGGGGCTTGTTTTTCTTGTGGAGCAACTGACCATGTGAAGGGGGATCCCCGTTGTAAGGTTAGACCTTTGGGGGTCCACTCCGCTAATCTGGCCTTCTCCTCCTACGAGGAAGAAGAGATTACAGGAGCATCCTTCTCCTCAGACTCATTTCCCAGCGGAATAGAGGCTGAGGTAGTTTTAGTGTCCCTGGGTTCCTGGGAGCCTAAAGTCGCAGAGGCGTATGCTAGGATTCCGGATAATACCAAGCACTACTTTAAAGACAGTGTGCTGATCAATGGAGTGGATACTCCAGCTCTTAGGGATAGTGGGTGCAGTCGAACTGTAGTGGATTCTACCTTGGTAGACTCAGAGGAAGTTGCCAGAGCTCCTCTGATGCCCACTAAGTTGGCTGACGGCCCCCTCCGTATGTTTCCCGTGATCCCTGTTAATCTAACTTTAAATGGTACAGCAGTTAGGATTCCAGTGAGCATTCAGAGAAACGTCCCGGGAAAGGTCTTGTTGGGCAATGATCTCAGAGCTCTAGGGCTCGTAGGAGACACTGCCGAAAGACCCTACACACGGTCTCAAGCACGGGCAGCATTGGCCAAGTCCAATACGCCGCCCCAGCCGAAGGGGAAACCCAAGGCGAAAGGAGTCAACAAGTCCCGACGGGGGAAAGAGAATATTCCCCCGAGCTCGCCTACCACTGCGGTGGAGGGAGTTGGTCAATCGCCCGAGCCTGACGAGGAGGTGGCGATGCCTGAAGTGTTCGACCCCAACGACCATCCTGAACTAAAAGACTTGTTAGTTGAAGGAGGTCCTGATAGGGACGACTTCAGTAAGGGCCAACGTGAGTGCCCATCTCTGGAAGGCCTAAGGAGACAGGCCTGCTCCCAGCTTGAGGGGGAACCTCCTGGGAAGCATCGGATTTATTGGGAAGGTGGACTCCTGTACAGTGAGCCCACAGAGTCTACAGAAGGAGACCATAGGAGGTTGGTGGTTCCCCTTTCTGTTAGACCCTTCCTCCTGCAGTTGGCGCATGAAGTTCCCCTTGCTGGTCACCTTGGAATGAAGAGGACCAAGCAAAGGTTATCTATGCACTTCTACTGGCCCAAGATGGGGGTGCAAGTAGAAAGTCACTGCAGGAGTTGTGCCTCCTGCCAGTTGTCTGGTAAGGTTGGCGCGACAATCCAAGCTCCGTTGGTACCGCTCCCAGTTGTGGGGGTACCATTTGAAAGGGTAGGGATCGACATCGTTGGTCCCCTTGACCCGCAAACATCCTCAGGCAATAGGTTTATCCTGGTGCTGGTCGACCATGCAACCAGGTATCCTGAGGCCATCCCATTAAAGACTGTAACTGCCAAGTCAGTTGCAAAAGCTTTACTCGGCATATTTACTAGGGTTGGCTTCCCTAAAGAAGTTGTGTCAGATCGTGGCAGCAACTTTATGTCGAAGTATATGCAGGCTATGTGGAAAGAATGTGGGGTCACCTACAAGTTCTCTTCTGCATATCACCCCCAGACCAATGGTCTGGTGGAACGTTTCAACAGAACGTTGAAGAGCATGATTGGGGCTCTGGAGGAGCCCCAGAGAAGAAAATGGGATCTTCTTTTACCATGCTTGCTGTTTGCCTACAGAGAGGTACCACAGGAGGGTGTTGGCTTCAGCCCCTTCGAACTTCTGTTCGGTCATCCCGTACGGGGACCCTTAGCCATCGTCAAAGAGGGATGGGAGATGCCCACTCCCCCTGTTACTACCAATGTAGTTGACTATGTGCTAGGGCTCAGAAAACGGATGGTACTCCTGATGGGCTTGGCTAGTGAAAAGTTGAAGGCAGGACAAGCGCTGGTGAAACATTGGTACAACCAGAAAGCTTCCTTAATTCACTTTACCCCTGGTCAGCAAGTCCTGATCATGAACCCTATAAGGCCTCGCGCTTTACAGGACAAATGGTCAGGCCCTTACACAGTGGTGGAGCCCCTGGGTGAGGTGAACTATTTAGTGGACCTTGGAAGGCCTGGACAGGCTCCAAAAGTGTTCCACGTAAATAGGCTGAAGGCTTTCGTCCCAAGAGTCGAAATCGCAGCACTGCTACTGGCGTCAGACGTTGAGGAAGAGGAGTCAGAACCTCTTCCCGACCTGTTCCAAAGCGGTCCTTCAGATAGCTCCGTTGAGGGTGTCCGAGTGGCCCCTCACCTGACTTCTGATCAGCAGGCTGAGGTGAAAAGTTTGCTTAGGCAGTTTTCCCCCCTGTTTTCACAGTCGCCTGGTTTGACACCTTGGTGCAAACATAACATTGACACAGGAGACAGTGTACCTACCAAAAGTAGGGGATACAGGATGTCGGATAAAGTACGGTCTTATATTAAGACCGAGGTCAACAAAATGTTAGACCTTGGGGTGATTGAACCCTCTAGTAGTCCTTGGTCCAGTCCTGTGGTATTGGTTCCAAAGGCAGGCACTTCTGAATTGAGGTTCTGCGTGGATTACAGGGCTCTGAATGCTGTCACCAAGACAGACGCTCACCCCTTGCCTCGAACTGACGAGCTGGTGGATACCTTGGGTGCCTCCAGTACCTCAGCACGTTTGACCTGACTGCGGGCTATTGGCAAATAGCTTTAGCAGAACATGCCAAGGAGAAGACAGCATTTTCAACTCCCGACGGGCTTTACCAATTCCGGGTAATGCCGTTCGGATTGAAGAATGCACCTGCCACTTTCCAGAGGCTTGTGAATCATGTGTTGAATGGGTTGGACGAATTCTGTCTTGCATATCTGGACGATATAGCAGTTTTCAGTGCCACCTGGGAAGACCATGTGAAACACCTCGGGATTGTGCTCCAGGCCCTTCAGAAAGCCCACTTGACCATAAAGGCGAGTAAATGCCAGATTGGACAAGGCTCAGTGGTTTACCTTGGGCATGAAGTAGGTGGAGGAAGGATACAGCCTCTCCCCAGTAAAGTACAAGCAGTACAAGACTGGCCTACCCCCACTACACAAACCCAAGTGAGAGCCTTCTTAGGACTCACGGGTTATTACCGCAATTTTATGGCAGACTATGGCACCATAGCTGCTCCTCTGACTGCCCTCACAACTCCGAAGAAACCCAAGAAGGTAACTTGGACTGACGAGTGTGAGAAGGCCTTCAATGGCTTGAAAGACTCCTTGTGCCAGGCCCCTGTGCTCAGGGCCCCTGATTATCAAAGACCTTTTATCGTGCAGACGGATGCCTCTGACACTGGGATAGGAGCTGTACTATCACAATTAGATGAGAAGGGTAAGGAACACCCTATCGGTTTTATTAGTCGCCAGCTTAAGGACAGAGAGCTCAGATGGTCCACGGTAGAGAAAGAATGTTTCTCTGTTGTGTGGGCCCTAAGGAAGCTGAGGCCCTACCTCTATGGGACCCACTTCACTGTGCAGACTGACCATAAGCCGTTAAAGTGGCTCATGAACATGAAGGGGGAGAATCCAAAGTTGCTTAGGTGGTCCATAAGTCTTCAAGGCTTCGACTTCACTATTGAGCATAGACCAGGTGTCCAACATAGCAATGCTGATGGGTTGTCCAGAATGTTTTACCGACCTGAACAAGAGACTCATCCAGGGGTGGATTAGTTCCCCCTGTCCATAGTCTGGGAGGGGCGAGTGTTAGGAAAGATTTCATTATTGTAGGGAACTTTCCTTCCATGTGGCAACCCCTAAACTTTTTGCTATTGTTTTCAACCTGTTTTCTTGACTTTGCCAGAGAAGTGCAGCCTTCTGCCGTACTCCTCTGGGTTTTCGCTCCTTTCTTACGGGGAAACTGACATGCCCTTAAGACAGTCAGTACCGGGGAACGCTGTTTCCCGTAGTTTCTTTTATCGTGTCGCCATTTTAGTGCAACACGACACAAGAGGGCACTGTAAGCTAAGTTACAGCTCTCTTGGGTCTCTAGCCTTCTACAGACCCTAGACACTCTTGTAGGATGGTTTTTGGATCGGTGCAAGTCATTCAGGGACTGGGCTGGTGGCAGCGATCATTTGGTTTATTTTGAGCTCCTTTTGCCGTTCTGAGCACCTTTTTGCCGCGAACACAAAAGGGTGGCCCGGCTACCCAAAATGGCCGGACCACGAGGCTCCTTTGTCTCGTCCACTGTCCGTCTTGCTCCCTTTACCTTCCCCCGGTTCAGGCGACCCGGGGCCTTCCTTATTTGGGCATGTAGTTTCCCGCGAAACACGGTTGCTTTCGCGGGCTTCTACATGTCGTTTGAGTGCCCCCAGGATGTGGGCTGGGCTGTCTGGTCCCAATACACATCCTGGGTGCCAGAGAGTCTAGGGTGGTGTGAATGCCTGGGACCACCGTGGTCCGTGATTGGTCCACGTATGGTATGTGTGTTGATGTGCGGATCTCCCATTGGCTCCCCTCCGTTTTGGCGCGAAGGGAACCGTGGATAAGAGGGAGCTGGAAACACCACTGCCATGTCGATCTCCTGAGTTCTTACGAACCCAGGGATACAGGAGCCAAGTATCCTGCGAACACGAGGCTGGACCGAGGAATCGCTGGTGACCCCCTGAAGAACTTCTGCTCCTCATTGCTGTCGTCCGGTGAAGCCCTTTCCACCTAAGATCGAACAAGAAGGCCTGTACTGGCGCTTCGACCTATTGGAATAGCAGGACCAGCTATTCCCGGCACCTTCATCAACTCCTGCCGTAAGCCTTCGGAAGTGTCTCTGGGCCATCCAGTTGACTGACCAGCTTACTAAGGAGTCCTGCTCTGTAATCGCCGACAGGTTGGGTGGTATTCTGAGTCCGGGGCACGCTCACACGCTTCGTTTGCTTAGCAACCCTAAGCTAGAGGTGAACGGTGCTCGTTTGGCTTGAATACACCCGGCCGTTCCGTTGCCCTGCCGTGGCGACAAAACTGTGCAGGATTCTTCGATCGGGACGTCTTTTTACTCTGCACGACGACGAGACGTTCCCTGCTCTTCAGAACCTGCCAGAAGCTGCATCTATCGAGGAGAAGCTCGGGCCTGCTTGCTTCGGGGACCGGTGAGTAGATTAGCTAGGATCTGGTCGCCCTCTTGCAGTGCCCCTTGCTTTTCCCCGCTGTAAATACAGCTCCCCTTGTCCGTACTCGCGCCCTACTTCTGCCTCACAGTGGAGGCTGCGCTAGAGTCGCGGACCGTGTTCTCCTTCATTAGGGCACCCTACAGAGCTGTCCAACGTCCTCCGAAGAGCTTCACCTTCTGCCCATTGGCACCGGCGTGTGCAGGTACTTTTGAGCGCTAGGCTCCACTCTTCGTAGGGATTGGACTACCATCCAGTTAGGGGCCTCAGAAGGCGGACATACCACACGCATTGGTTCGCACTGCCTGTTTTCCTTCCCCTGCAGGTGGATAACATATTTCGTGCTGCTAATGCTGTGAAACTGTGTATTCTGTATATATATTGGGTGGATAGTGTATGTGTTGGTTTAATATCGTTGTATATTGCTGCTTTTACTGTGGTTATTAGTTTCAAGGCCTTATAATAAATGTGTATCTATTTTTGATATAAACAACTGTTTGGAGTAGTTTGTAAGCGCTCTTGCTTTGTGTGCTCATTGCGGGCTTTCAGTCACCCTCACCCCTCTTGAGACCTAGTCTTGACCGCCGCGATCGCTACCTTGATTGGTCTGGCTTGTCCAGAGGTTACCCTGTTCCAAGTAATTAGGTTGGCCTTCTGAACTTCTGCGCCACCAGGACAGAGTTCAGAAATCCGTCTTAACAGATGGGGGTGTGGATGCCGATGTGCATGGTGATGGTGATGGTGCTGCTTAGTGTCATACGGATGTGCGGGTGATGAGGATGCCGATGGGCATGGTGATGGTGATGGTGCTGCTTAGTGTCATATGGATGTGCGGGTGATGTGGATGGGGGTGTGGATGCCGATGTGCATGGTGATGGTGCTGCTTACTGTCATATGGATGTGCGGGTGATGTGGATGGGGGTGTGGATGCCGAGGTGCATGGTGATGGTGATGGTGCTGCTTAGTGTCATATGAATGTGCGGGTGATGTGGATGGGGGTGTGGATGCCGATGTGCATGGTGATGGTGATGGTGCTGCTTAGTGTCATATGGATGTGCGGGTGATGTGGATGGGGGTGTGGATGCCGATGTGCATGGTGATGGTGATGGTGCTGCTTAGTGTCATATGGATGTGCAGGTGATGTGGATGGGGGTGTGGATGCCGATGTGCATAGTGATGGTGATGGTGCTGCTTAGTGTCATATGGATGTGCGGGTGATGTGGATGGGGGTGTGGATGCTGATGTGCATGGTGATGGTGCTGCTTAGTGTCATACGGATGTGCGGGTGATGAGGATGCCGATGTGCATGGTGATGGTGATGGTGCTGCTTAGTGTCATATGGATGTGCGGGTAATGTGGATGGGGGTGTGGATGCCGATGTGCATGGTGATGGTGATGGTGCTGCTTACTGTCATATGGATGTGCAGGTGATGTGGATGGGGGTGTGGATGCCGATGTGCATGGTGATGGTGATGGTGCTGTTTAGTGTCATATGGATGTGCGGGTGATGTGGATGGGGGTGTGGATGCCGATGTGCATGGTGATGGTGATGGTGCTGCTTAGTGTCATATGGATGTGCGGGTGATGTGGATGGGGGTGTGGATGCCGATGTGCATGGTGATGGTGCTGCTTAGTGTCATATGGATGTGCGGGTGATGTGGATGCGGGTGTGGATGCCGATGGGCATGGTGATGGTGATGGTGCTGCTTGGTGTCATATGGATGTGCGGGTGATGTGGATGGGGTGTGGATGCCGATGTGCATGGTGATGGTGCTGCTTAGTGTCATATGGATGTGCGGGTGATGTGGATGGGGGTGTGGATGCCGATGTACATGGTGATGGTGATGGTGCTGCTTAGTGTCATATGGATGTGCGGGTCATGTGGATGGGGGTGTGGATGCCGATGGGCATGGTGATGGTGCTGCTTAGTGTCATATGGATGTGCGGGTGATGTGGATGGGGGTGTGGATGCCGATGGGCATGGTGATGGTGCTGCTTAGTGTCATATGGATGTGCGGGTGATGTGGATGGGGGTGTGGATACCGATGTGCATGGGGATGGTGATGGTGCTGCTTGGTGTCATATGGATGTGCGGGTCATGTGGATGGGGGTGTGGATGGAGATGGTGATGGTGATGGTGCTGCTTAGTGTCATATGGATGTGCGGGTGATGTGGATGGGGGTGTGGATGCCGATGTGCATGGTGATGGTGCTGCTTAGTGTCATATGGATGTGCGGGTGATGTGGATGGGGTGTGTATGCCGATGTGCATGGTGATGGTGCTGCTTAGTGTCATATGGATGTGCGGGTGATGTGGATGGGGGTGTGGATGCCGATGTGCATGGTGATGGTGATGGTGCTGCTTAGTGTCATATGGATGTGCGGGTGATGTAGATGGGGGTGTGGATGCCGATGGGCATGATGATGGTGATGGTGCTGCTTAGTGTCATATGGATGTGCGGGTGATGTGGATGGGGGTGTGGATGCCGATGGGCATGGTGATGGTGCTGCTTAGTGTTATATGGATGTGCGGGTGATGTGGATGCGGGTGTGGATGCTGATGGGCATGGTGATGGTGATGGTGCTGCTTAGTGTCATATGGATGTGCGGGTGATGTGGATGGGGGTGTGGATGCCGATGTGCATGGTGATGGTGATGGTGCTGCTTAGTGTCATATGGATGTGCGGGTGATGTGGATGGGGGTGTGGATGCCGATGTGCATGGTGATGGTGATGGTACTGCTTAGTGTCATTTGGATGTGCGGGTGATGTGGATGGGGTGTGGATGCCGATGTGCATGGTGATGGTGATCGTGCTGCTTAGTGTCATATGGATGTGCGGGTGATGTGGATGCGGGTGTGGATGCCGATGGGCATGGTGATGGTGATGGTGCTGCTTAGTGTCATATGGATGTGTGGGTGATGTGGATGGGGGTGTGGATGCCGATGTGCATGGTGATGGTGATGGTGCTGCTTAGTGTCATATTGATGTGCGGGTGGTGTGGATGGGGGTGTGGATGCCGATGTGCATGGTGATGGTGTTGCTTAGTGTCATATGGATGTGCGGGTGATGTGGATGGGGGTGTGGATGCCGATGTGCATGGTGATGGTGCTGCTTAGTGTCATATGGATGTGCGGGTGATGTGGATGGGGGTGTGGATGCCGATGTGCATGGTGATGGTGATGGCGCTGTTTAGTGTCATATGGATGTGCCGATGTGCATGGTGATGGTGATGGTGCTGCTTGGTGTATATGGATGTGCGGGTGATGTGGATGGGGTGTGGATGACGATGTGCATGGTGATGGTGCTGCTTAGTGTCATATGGATGTGCTGGTGATGTGGATGCAGGTGTGGATGTCAATGTGCATGGTGATGGTGATGGTGCTGCTTAGTGTCATATGGATGTGCGGGTGATGTGGTTGGGGGTGTGGATGCCGATGTGCATGGTGATGGTGATGGTGCTGCTTAGTGTCATATGGATGTGCGGGTGATGTGGATGGGGTGTGGATGCCGATGTGCATGGTGATGGTGATGGTGCTGCTTAGTGTCATATGGATGTGCGGGTGATGTGGATGGCGGTGTGGATGCCGATGTGCATGGTGATGGTGATGGTGCTGCTTAGTGTCATATGGATGTGCGGGTGATGTGGATGGGGGTGTGGATGCCGATGTGCATGGTGATGGTGCTGCTTAGTGTCATATGGAAGTGCGGTTGATGTGGATGGGGGTGTGGATGCCGATGGGCATGGTGATGGTGCTGCTTAGTGTCATATGGATGTGCGGGTGATGTGGATGGGGGTGTGGATGCCGATGGGCATGGTGATATTGCTGCTTAGTGTCATATGGATGTGCGGGTGATGTGGATGGGGGTGTGGATGCCGATGGGCATGGTGATGGTGCTGCTTAGTGTCATATGGATGTGCGGGTGATGTGGATGGGGGTGTGGGTGCCGATGTGCATGGTGATGGTGATGGTGCTGCTTAGTGTCATATGGATGTGCGGGTGATGTGGATGGGGGTGTGGATGCCGATGTGCATTGGGATGGTGATGGTGCTGCTTAGTGTCATATGGATGTGCGGGTGATGTGGATGGGGGTGTGGATGCCGATGGGCATGGTGATGGTGCTGCTTAGTGTCATATGGATGTGCGGGTGATGTGGATGGGGGTGTGGATGCCGATGTGCATGGTGATGGTGATGGTGCTGCTTAGTGTCATATGGATGTGCGGGTGATGTAGATTTTGGTGTGGAGGCCGATGGGCATGACGATGGTGATGGTGCTGCTTAGTGTCATATGGATGTGTGGGTGATGTGGATGGGGGTGTGGATGCCGATGTGCATGGTGATGGTGATGGTGCTGCTTAGTGTCATATGGATGTGCGGGTGATGTGGATGCGGGTGTGGATGCCGATGTGCATGGTGATGGTGATGGTGCTACTTAGTGTCATATGGATGTGCGGGTGATGTGGATGGGGTTGTGGATGCCGATGTGCATGGTGATGGTGATGGTGCTGCTTAGTGTCATATGGATGTGCGGGTTGTGTGGATGGGGGTGTGGATGCCGATGTGCATGGTGATGGTGATGGTGCTGCTTAGTGTCATATGGATGTGCGGGTGATGTGGATGGGGGTGTGGATGCCGATGGGCATGGTGATGGTGATGGTGCTGCTTAGTGTCATATGGATGTGCGGGTGATGTGGATGGGGTGTGGATGCCGATGTGCATGCTGATGGTGATGGTGCTGCTTAGTGTCATATGGATGTGCGGGTGATGTGGATGGGGGTGTGGATGCCGATGTGCATGGTGATGGTGAT
This sequence comes from Ambystoma mexicanum, assembly GCF_040938575.1. Lineage (NCBI taxonomy): Eukaryota > Metazoa > Chordata > Amphibia > Caudata > Ambystomatidae > Ambystoma > Ambystoma mexicanum. The sequence goes on along the minus strand of NC_090935.1, from coordinate 362,761,483 downwards.
GGTGCTGCTTAGTGTCATATGGATGTGCAGGGGATGTGGATGGGGGTGTGGATGCTGATGTGCATGGTGATGGTGATGGTGCTGCTTAGTGTCATATGGATGTGCGGGTGATGAGGATGCCGATGGGCATGGTGATGGTGCTGCTTAGTGTCATATGGATGTGCGGGTGATGTGGATGGGGTGTGGATGCCGATGTGCATGGTGATGGTGCTGCTTAGTGTCATATGGATGTGCGGGTGATGTGGATAGGGGTGTGGATGCCGATGTGCATGGTGATGATGCTGCTTAGTGTCATATGGATGTGCGGGTGATGTGGATGGGGTGTGGATGCCGATGTGCATGGTGATGGTGCTGCTTAGTGTCATATGGATGTGCGGGTGATGTGGATGGGGGTGTGGATGCCGATGTGCATGGTGATGGTGATGGTGCTGCTTAGTGTCATATGGATGTGCGGGTGATGTGGATGGGGGTGTGGATGCCGATGTGCATGGTGATGGTGATGGTGCTACTTAGTGTCATATGGATGTGCGGGTGATGTGGATGGGGTTGTGGATGCCGATGTGCATGGTGATGGTGATGGTGCTGCTTAGTGTCATATGGATGTGCGGGTGGTGTAGATGGGGGTGTGGATGCCGATGTGCATGGTGATGGTGATGGTGCTGCTTAGTGTCATATGGACGTGCGGGTGATGTGGATGGGGGTGTGGATGCCGATGGGCATGGTGATGGTGATGGTGCTGCTTAGTGTCATATGGACGTGCGGGTGATGTGGATGGGGGTGTGGATGCCGATGTGCATGGTGATGGTGATGGTGCTGGTTAGTGTCATATGGATGTGGGGTGATGTGGATGGGGATGTGGATGCCGATGTGCATGGTGATGGTGATGGTGCTGCTTAGTGTCATATGGATGGGCGGGTGATGTGGATGGGGGTGTGGATGCCGATGTGCATGGTGATGGTGATGGTGCTGCTTAGTGTCATATGGATGTGCGGGTGATGAGGATGCGATGGGCATGGTGATGGTGCTGCTTAGTCTCATATGGATGTGCGGGTGATGTGGAAGGGGTGTGGATGCCGATGTGCATGGTGATGGTGCTGCTTAGTGTCATATGGATGTGCGGGTGATGTGGATGGGGGTGTGGATGCCGATGTGCATGGTGATGGTGCTGCTTAGTGTCATATGGATGTGCGGGTGATGTGGATGGGGGTGTGGATGCCGATGTGCATGGTGATGGTGCTGCTTAGTGTCATATGGATGTGCGGGTGATGTGGATGGGGGTGTGGGTGCCGATGTGCATGGTGATGGTGATGGTGCTGCTTAGTGTCATATGGATGTGCGGGTGATGTGAATGGGGGTGTGGATGCCGATGTGCATGGTGATGGTGATGGTGCTTCTTACTGTCATATGGATGTGCGGGTGATGTGGATGGGGGTGTGGATGCCGATGTGCATGGTGATGGTGATGGTGCTGCTTAGTGTCATATGGATGTGCGGGTGATGTGGATGGGGGTGTGGATGCCGATGTGCATGGTGATGGTGATGGTGCTGCTTAGTGTCATATGGATGTGCGGGTGATGTGGATGGGGGTGTGGATGCCGATGTGCATGGTGATGGTGATGGTGCTGCTTAGTGTCATATGGATGTGCAGGTGATGTGGATGGGGGTGTGGATGCCGATGTGCATGGTGATGGTGATGGTGCTGCTTAGTGTCATATGGATGTGCGGGTGATGAGGATGCCGATGGGCATGGTGATGGTGATGGTGCTGCTTAGTGTCATATGGATGTGCGGGTGATGTGGATGGGGGTGTGGATGCCGATGGGCATGGTGATGGTGCTGCTTAGTGTCATATGGATGTGCGGGTGATGTGGATGCGGGTGTGGATGCCGATGGGTATGGTGATGGTGATGGTGCTGCTTAGTGTCATATGGATGTGCAGGTGATGTGGATGGGGGTGTGGATGCCGATGTGCATGGTGATGGTGATGGTGCTGCTTAGTGTCATATGGATGTGCGGGTGATGTGGATGGGGGTGTGGATGCCGATGTGCATGGTGATGGTGATGGTGCTGCTTAGTGTCATATGGATGTGCGGGTGATGTGGATGGGGGTGTGGATGCCGATGTGCATGGTGATGGTGATGGTGCTGCTTAGTGTCATATGGATGTGCGGGTGATGTGGATGGGGGTGTGGATGCCGATGTGCATGGTGATGGTGATGGTACTGCTTAGTGTCATATGGATGTGCGGGTGATGTGGATGGGGGTGTGGATGCCGATGTGCATGGTGATGGTGATGGTGCTGCTTAGTGTCATATTGATGTGCGGGTGGTGTGGATGGGGGTGTGGATGCCGATGTGCATGGTGATGGTGCTGCTTGGTGTCATATGGATGTGCGGGTGATGTGGATGGGGGTGTGGATGCCGATGTGCATGGTGATGGTGCTGCTTAGTGTCATATGGATGTGCGGGTGATGTGGATGGGGGTGTATATGCCGATGTGCATGGTGATGGTGATGGTGCTGTTTAGTGTCATATGGATGTGCCGATGTGCATGGTGATGGTGATGGTGCTGCTTAGTGTATATGGATGTGCGGGTGATGTGGATGGGGTGTGGATGACGATGTGCATGGTGATGGTGCTGCTTAGTGTCATATGGATGTGCTGGTGATGTGGATACAGGTGTGGATGTCGATGTGCATGGTGATGGTGATGGTGCTGCTTAGTGTCATATGGATGTGTGGGTGATGTGGATGGGGGTGTGGATGCCGATGTGCATGGTGATGGTGATGGTGCTGCTTAGTGTCATATGGATGTGCGGGTGATGTGGATGGGGGTGTGGATGCCGATGTGCATGGTGATGGTGATGGTGCTGCTTAGTGTCATATGGATGTGCGGGTGATGTGGATGGCGGTGTGGATGCCGATGTGCATGGTGATGGTGATGGTGCTGCTTAGTGTCATATGGATGTGCGGGTGATGTGGATGGGGGTGTGGATGCCGATGTGCATGGTGATGGTGATGGTGCTGCTTAGTGTCATATGGAAGTGCGGTTGATGTGGATGGGGGTGTGGATGCCGATGGGCATGGTGATGGTGCTGCTTAGTGTCATATGGATGTGCGGGTGATGTGGATGGGGGGTGTGGATGCCGATGTGCATGGTGATGGTGATGGTGCTGCTTAGTGTCATATGGATGTGCGGGTGATGTGGATGGGGGTGTGGATGCCGATGCGCATGGTGATGGTGATGGTGCTGCTTAGTGTCATATGGATGTGCGGGTGATGTGGATGGGGGTGTGGATGCTGATGCGCATGGTGATGGTGATGGTGCTGCTTAGTGTCATATGGATGTGCGGGTGATGTGGATGGGGGTGTGGATGCCGATGGGCATGGTGATGGTGATGGTGCTGCTTAGTGTCATATGGATGTGCAGGTGATGTGGATGGGGTGTGGATGCCGATGTGCATCGTGATGGTGATGGTGCTGCTTAGTGTCATATGGATGTGCGGGTGATGTGGATGGGGATGTGGATGCCGATGTGCATGATGATGGTGATGGTGCTGCTTTGTGTCACATGGATGTGCGGGTGATGTCGATGGGGGTGTGGATGCCGATGGGCATGGTGATGGTGATGGTGCTGCTTAGTGTCACATGGATGTGCGGGTGATGTCGATGGGGGTGTGGATGCCGATGGGCATGGTGATGGTGATGGTGCTGCTTAGTGTCATATGGATGTGCGGGTGATGTGGATGGGGGTGTGGATGCCGATGTGCATGGTGATGGTGATGGTGCTGCTTAGTGTCATATGGATGTGCAGGGGATGTGGATGGGGGTGTGGATGCTGATGTGCATGGTGATGGTGATGGTGCTGCTTAGTGTCATATGGATGTGCGGGTGATGAGGATGCCGATGGGCATGGTGATGGTGCTGCTTAGTGTCATATGGATGTGCGGGTGATGTGGATGGGGTGTGGATGCCGATGTGCATGGTGATGGTGCTGCTTAGTGTCATATGGATGTGCGGGTGATGTGGATAGGGGTGTGGATGCCGATGTGCATGGTGATGATGCTGCTTAGTGTCATATGGATGTGCGGGTGATGTGGATGGGGTGTGGATGCCGATGTGCATGGTGATGGTGCTGCTTAGTGTCATATGGATGTGCGGGTGATGTAGATGGGGGTGTGGATGCCGATGTGCATGGTGATGGTGCTGCTTAGTGTCATATGGATGTGCGGGTGATGTGGATGGGGGTGTGGATGCCGATGTGCATGGTGATGGTGATGGTGCTACTTAGTGTCATATGGATGTGCGGGTGATGTGGATGGGGTTGTGGATGCCGATGTGCATGGTGATGGTGATGGTGCTGCTTAGTGTCATATGGATGTGCGGGTGGTGTAGATGGGGGTGTGGATGCCGATGGGCATGGTGATGGTGATGGTGCTGCTTAGTGTCATATGGACGTGCGGGTGATGTGGATGGGGGTGTGGATGCCGATGGGCATGGTGATGGTGATGGTGCTGCTTAGTGTCATATGGACGTGCGGGTGATGTGGATGGGGGTGTGGATGCCGATGTGCATGGTGATGGTGATGGTGCTGCTTAGTGTCATATGGATGGGCGGGTGATGTGGATGGGGGTGTGGATGCCGATGTGCATGGTGATGGTGATGGTGCTGCTTAGTGTCATATGGATGTGCGGGTGATGAGGATGCCGATGGGCATGGTGATGGTGCTGCTTAGTCTCATATGGATGTGCGGGTGATGTGGAAGGGGTGTGGATGCCGATGTGCATGGTGATGGTGCTGCTTAGTGTCATATGGATGTGCGGGTGATGTGGATGGGGGTGTGGATGCCGATGTGCATGGTGATGGTGCTGCTTAGTGTCATATGGATGTGCGGGTGATGTGGATGGGGGTGTGGATGCCGATGTGCATGGTGATGGTGCTGCTTAGTGTCATATGGATGTGCGGGTGATGTGGATGGGGGTGTGGATGCCGATGTGCATGGTGATGGTGATGGTGCTGCTTAGTGTCATATGGATGTGCGGGTGATGTGAATGGGGGTGTGGATGCCGATGTGCATGGTGATGGTGATGGTGCTTCTTACTGTCATATGGATGTGCGGGTGATGTGGATGGGGGTGTGGATGCCGATGTGCATGGTGATGGTGATGGTGCTGCTTAGTGTCATATGGATGTGCGGGTGATGTGGATGGGGCTGTGGATGCCGATGTGCATGGTGATGGTGATGGTGCTGCTTAGTGTCATATGGATGTGCGGGTGATGTGGATGGGGGTGTGGATGCCGATGTGCATGGTGATGGTGATGGTGCTGCTTAGTGTCATATGGATGTGCAGGTGATGTGGATGGGGGTGTGGATGCCGATGTGCATGGTGATGGTGATGGTGCTGCTTAGTGTCATATGGATGTGCGGGTGATGAGGATGCCGATGGGCATGGTGATGGTGCTGCTTAGTGTCATATGGATGTGCGGGTGATGTGCATTAGGGGTGTGGATGCCGATGTGCATGGTGATGGTGCTGCTTAGTGTCATATGGATGTGCGGGTGATGTGGATGGGGTTGTGGATGCCGATGTGCATGGTGATGGTGATGGTGCTGCTTAGTGTCATATGGATGTGCAGGTGGTGTGGATGGGGGTGTGGATGCCGATGTGCATGGTGATGGTGATGGTGCTGCTTAGTGTCATATGGACGTGCGTGTGATGTGGATGGGGGTGTGGATGCCGATGGGCATGGTGATGGTGATGGTGCTGCTTAGTGTCATATGATTGTGCGGGTGATGTGGATGGGGGTGTGGATGCCGATGGGCATGGTGATGGTGATGGTGCTGCTTAGTGTCATATGAATGTGCGGGTGATGTGGATGGGGGTGTGGATGCCGATGTGCATGGTGATGGTGCTGCTTAGTGTCATATGGATGTGCGGGTGATGTGGATGGGGGTGTGGATGCCGATGTGCATGGTGATGGTGATGGTGCTGCTTAGTGTCATATGGATGTGCGGGTGATGTGGATGGGGGTGTGGATGCCGATGTGCATGGTGATGGTGATGGTGCTGCTTAGTGTCATACGGATGTGCGGGTGATGAGGATGCCGATGGGCATGGTGATGGTGATGGTGCTGCTTAGTGTCATATGGATGTGCGGGTGAAGTGGATGGGGGTGTGAATGCCGATGTGCATGGTGATGGTGATGGTGCTGCTTACTGTCATATGGATGTGCGGGTGATGTGGATGGGGGTGTGGATGCCGAGGTGCATGGTGATGGTGATGGTACTGCTTAGTGTCATATGAATGTGCGGGTGATGTGGATGGGGGTGTGGATGCCGATGTGCATGGTGATGGTGATGGTGCTGCTTAGTGTCATATGGATGTGTGGGTGATGTGGATGGGGGTGTGGATGCCGATGTGCATGGTGATGGTGATGGTGCTGCTTAGTGTCATATGGATGTGCAGGTGATGTGGATGGGGGTGTGGATGCCGATGTGCATGGTGATGGTGATGGTGCTGCTTAGTGTCATATGGATGTGCGGGTGATGTGGATGGGGGTGTGGATGCTGATGTGCATGGTGATGGTGCTGCTTAGTGTCATACGGATGTGCGGGTGATGAGGATGCCGATGTGCATGGTGATGGTGATGGTGCTGCTTAGTGTCATATGGATGTGCGGGTGATGTGGATGGGGGTGTGGATGCCGATGTGCATGGTGATGGTGATGGTGCTGCTTACTGTCATATGGATGTGCGGGTGATGTGGATGGGGGTGTGGATGCCGATGGGCATGGTGATGGTGATGGTGCTGCTTAGTGTCATATGATTGTGCGGGTGATGTGGATGGGGGTGTGGATGCCGATGGGCATGGTGATGGTGATGGTGCTGCTTAGTGTCATATGAATGTGCGGGTGATGTGGATGGGGGTGTGGATGCCGATGTGCATGGTGATGGTGATGGTGCTGCTTAGTGTCATATGGATGTGCGGGTGATGTGGATGGGGGTGTGGATGCCGATGTGCATGGTGATGGTGATGGTGCTGCTTAGTGTCATATGGATGTGCGGGTGATGTGGATGGGGGTGTGGATGCCGATGTGCATGGTGATGGTGATGGTGATGGTGCTGCTTAGTGTCATACGGATGTGCGGGTGATGAGGATGCCGATGGGCATGGTGATGGTGATGGTGCTGCTTAGTGTCATATGGATGTGCGGGTGAAGTGGATGGGGGTGTGAATGCCGATGTGCATGGTGATGGTGATGGTGCTGCTTACTGTCATATGGATGTGCGGGTGATGTGGATGGGGGTGTGGATGCCGAGGTGCATGGTGATGGTGATGGTACTGCTTAGTGTCATATGAATGTGCGGGTGATGTGGATGGGGGTGTGGATGCCGATGTGCATGGTGATGGTGATGGTGCTGCTTAGTGTCATATGGATGTGTGGGTGATGTGGATGGGGGTGTGGATGCCGATGTGCATGGTGATGGTGATGGTGCTGCTTAGTGTCATATGGATGTGCAGGTGATGTGGATGGGGGTGTGGATGCCGATGTGCATGGTGATGGTGATGGTGCTGCTTAGTGTCATATGGATGTGCGGGTGATGTGGATGGGGGTGTGGATGCTGATGTGCATGGTGATGGTGCTGCTTAGTGTCATACGGATGTGCGGGTGATGAGGATGCCGATGTGCATGGTGATGGTGATGGTGCTGCTTAGTGTCATATGGATGTGCGGGTGATGTGGATGGGGGTGTGGATGCCGATGTGCATGGTGATGGTGATGGTGCTGCTTACTGTCATATGGATGTGCGGGTGATGTGGATGGGGGTGTGGATGCCGATGTGCATGGTGATGGTGATGGTGCTGCTTAGTGTCATATGGATGTGCGGGTGATGTGGATGGGGGTGTGGATGCCGATGTGCATGGTGATGGTGATGGTGCTGCTTAGTGTCATATGGATGTGCGGGTGATGAGGATGCCGATGGGCATGGTGATGGTGCTGCTTAGTCTCATATGGATGTGCGGGTGATGTGGAAGGGGTGTGGATGCCGATGTGCATGGTGATGGTGCTGCTTAGTGTCATATGGATGTGCGGGTGATGTGGATGGGGGTGTGGATGCCGATGTGCATGGTGATGGTGCTGCTTAGTGTCATATGGATGTGCGGGTGATGTGGATGGGGGTGTGGATGCCGATGTGCATGGTGATGGTGCTGCTTAGTGTCATATGGATGTGCGGGTGATGTGGATGGGGGTGTGGATGCCGATGTGCATGGTGATGGTGATGGTGCTGCTTAGTGTCATATGGATGTGCGGGTGATGTGAATGGGGGTGTGGATGCCGATGTGCATGGTGATGGTGATGGTGCTTCTTACTGTCATATGGATGTGCGGGTGATGTGGATGGGGGTGTGGATGCCGATGTGCATGGTGATGGTGATGGTGCTGCTTAGTGTCATATGGATGTGCGGGTGATGTGGATGGGGGTGTGGATGCCGATGTGCATGGTGATGGTGATGGTGCTGCTTAGTGTCATATGGATGTGCGGGTGATGTGGATGGGGGTGTGGATGCCGATGTGCATGGTGATGGTGATGGTGCTGCTTAGTGTCATATGGATGTGCAGGTGATGTGGATGGGGGTGTGGATGCCGATGTGCATGGTGATGGTGATGGTGCTGCTTAGTGTCATATGGATGTGCGGGTGATGAGGATGCCGATGGGCATGGTGATGGTGCTGCTTAGTGTCATATGGATGTGCGGGTGATGTGCATTAGGGGTGTGGATGCCGATGTGCATGGTGATGGTGATGGTGCTGCTTAGTGTCATATGGATGTGCGGGTGATGTGGATGGGGTTGTGGATGCCGATGTGCATGGTGATGGTGATGGTGCTGCTTAGTGTCATATGGATGTGCAGGTGGTGTGGATGGGGGTGTGGATGCCGATGTGCATGGTGATGGTGATGGTGCTGCTTAGTGTCATATGGACGTGCGTGTGATGTGGATGGGGGTGTGGATGCCGATGGGCATGGTGATGGTGATGGTGCTGCTTAGTGTCATATGATTGTGCGGGTGATGTGGATGGGGGTGTGGATGCCGATGGGCATGGTGATGGTGATGGTGCTGCTTAGTGTCATATGAATGTGCGGGTGATGTGGATGGGGGTGTGGATGCCGATGTGCATGGTGATGGTGATGGTGCTGCTTAGTGTCATATGGATGTGCGGGTGATGTGGATGGGGGTGTGGATGCCGATGTGCATGGTGATGGTGATGGTGCTGCTTAGTGTCATATGGATGTGCGGGTGATGTGGATGGGGGTGTGGATGCCGATGTGCATGGTGATGGTGATGGTGCTGCTTAGTGTCATACGGATGTGCGGGTGATGAGGATGCCGATGGGCATGGTGATGGTGCTGCTTAGTGTCATATGGATGTGCGGGTGAAGTGGATGGGGGTGGGAATGCCGATGTGCATGGTGATGGTGATGGTGCTGCTTACTGTCATATGGATGTGCGGGTGATGTGGATGGGGGTGTGGATGCCGATGTGCATGGTGATGGTGATGGTACTGCTTAGTGTCATATGAATGTGCGGGTGATGTGGATGGGGGTGTGGATGCCGATGTGCATGGTGATGGTGATGGTGCTGCTTAGTGTCATATGGATGTGTGGGTGATGTGGATGGGGGTGTGGATGCCGATGTGCATGGTGATGGTGATGGTGCTGCTTAGTGTCATATGGATGTGCAGGTGATGTGGATGGGGGTGTGGATGCCGATGTGCATGGTGATGGTGATGGTGCTGCTTAGTGTCATATGGATGTGCGGGTGATGTGGATGGGGGTGTGGATGCTGATGTGCATGGTGATGGTGCTGCTTAGTGTCATACGGATGTGCGGGTGATGAGGATGCCGATGTGCATGGTGATGGTGATGGTGCTGCTTAGTGTCATATGGATGTGCGGGTGATGTGGATGGGGGTGTGGATGCCGATGTGCATGGTGATGGTGATGGTGCTGCTTACTGTCATATGGATGTGCGGGTGATGTGGATGGGGGTGTGGGTGCCGATGTGCATGGTGATGGTGATGGTGCTGCTTAGTGTCATATGGATGTGCGGGTGATGTGGATGGGGGTGTGGATGCCGATGTGCATGGTGATGGTGATGGTGCTGCTTAGTGTCATATGGATGTGCGGGTGATGTGGATGGGGGTGTGGATGCCGATGTGCATGGTGATGGTGATGGTGCTGCTTAGTGTCATATGGATGTGCGGGTGATGTGGATGGGGGTGTGGATGCCGATGTGCATGGTGATGGTGATGGTGCTGCTTAGTGTCATATGGATGTGCGGGTGATGTGGATGCGGGTGTGGATGCCGATGGGCATGGTGATGGTGATGTTGCTGCTTAGTGTCATATGGATGTGCGGGTGATGGGGTGTGGATGCCGATGTGCATGGTGATGGTGCTGCTTAGTGTCATATGGATGTGCGGGTGATGTGGATGGGGGTGTGGATGCCGATGTGCATGGTGATGGTGATGGTGCTGCTTAGTGTCATATGGATGTGCGGGTGATGTGGATGGGGGTGTGGATGCCGATGGGCATGGTGATGGTGATGGTGCTGCTTAGTGTCATATGGATGTGCGGGTGATGTGCATGGGGGTGTGGATGCCGATGGGCATGGTGATTGTTAAGACGGATTTCTGAACTCTGTCCTGGTGGCGCAGAAGTTCAGAAGGCCAACCTAATTACTTGGAACAGGGTAACCTCTGGACAAGCCAGACCAATCAAGGTAGCGATCGCGGCGGTCAAGACTAGGTCTCAAGAGGGGTGAGGGTGACTGAAAGCCCGCAATGAGCACACAAAGCAAGAGCGCTTACAAACTACTCCAAACAGTTGTTTATATCAAAAATAGATACACATTTATTATAAGGCCTTGAAACTAATAACCACAGTAAAAGCAGCAATATACAACGATATTAAACCAACACATACACTATCCACCCAATATATATACAGAATACACAGTTTCACAGCATTAGCAGCACGAAATATGTTATCCACCTGCAGGGGAAGGAAAACAGGCAGTGCGAACCAATGCGTGTGATATGTCCGCCTTCTGAGGCCCCTAACTAGATGGTAGTCCAATCCCTACGAAGAGTGGAGCCTAGCGCTCAAAAGTACCTGCACACGCCGGTGCCAATGGGCAGAAGGTGAAGCTCTTCGGAGGACGTTGGACAGCTCTGTAGGGTGCCCTAATGAAGGAGAACACGGTCCGCGACTCTAGCGCAGCCTCCACTGTGAGGCAGAAGCAGGGCGCGAGTACGGACAAGGGGTGCTGTATTTACAGCGGGGAAAAGCAAGGGGCACTGCAGGAGGGCGACCAGATCCTAGCTAATCTACTCACCGGTCCCCGAAGCAAGCAGGCCCGAGCTTCTCCTCGATAGATGCAGCTTCTGGCAGGTTCTGAAGAGCAGGGAACGTCTCGTCGTCGTGCAGAGTAAAAAGACGTCCCGATCGAAGAAACAAGCACAGTTTTGTCGCCACAGCAGGGCAACGGAACGGCCGGGTGTATTCAAGCCAAACGAGCACTGCTCACCTCTAGCTTAGGGTTGCTAAGCAAACGAAGCGTGTGAGCGTGCCCCGGACTCAGAATACCACCCAACCTGTCGGCGATTACAGAGCAGGACTCCTTAGTAAGCTGGTCAGTCAACTGGATGGCCCAGAGACACTTCCGAAGGCTTACGGCAGGAGTTGATGAAGGTGCCGGGAATAGCTGGTCCTGCTATTCCAATAGGTCGAAGCGCCAGTACAGGCCTTCTTGTTCGATCTTAGGTGGAAAGGGCTTCACCGGACGACAGCAATGAGGAGCAGAAGTTCTTCAGGGGGTCACCAGCAATTCCTCGGTCCAGCCTCGTGTTCGCAGGATACTTGGCTCCTGTATCCCTGGGTTCGTAAGAACTCAGGAGATCGACATGGCAGTGGTGTTTCCAGCTCCCTCTTATCCACGGTTCCCTTCGCGCCAAAACGGAGGGGAGCCAATGGGAGATCCGCTCATCAACACACATACCATACGTGGACCAATCACGGACCACAGTGGTCCCAGGCATTCACACCACCCTAGACTCTCTGGCACCCAGGATGTGTATTGGGACCAGACAGCCCAGCCCACATCCTGGGGGCACTCAAACGACATGTAGAAGCCCGCGAAAGCAACCGTGTTTCGCGGGAAACTACATGCCCAAATAAGGAAGGCCCCGGGTCGCCTGACCCGGGGGAAGGTAAAGGGAGCAAGACGGACAGTGGACGAGACAAAGGAGCCTCGTGGTCCGGCCATTTTGGGTAGCCGGGCCACCCTTTTGTGTTCGCGGCAAAAAGGTGCTCAGAACGGCAAAAGGAGCTCAAAATAAACCAAATGATCGCTGCCACCAGCCCAGTCCCTGAATGACTTGCACCGATCCAAAAAACCATCCTACAAGAGTGTCTAGGGTCTGTAGAAGGCTAGAGACCCAAGAGAGCTGTAACTTAGCTTACAGTGCCCTCTTGTGTCGTGTTGCACTAAAATGGCGACACGATAAAAGAAACTACGGGAAACAGCGTTCCCCGGTACTGACTGTCTTAAGGGCATGTCAGTTTCCCCGTAAGAAAGGAGCGAAAGCCCAGAGGAGTACGGCAGAAGGCTGCACTTCTCTGGCAAAGTCAAGAAAACAGGTTGAAAACAATAGCAAAAAGTTTAGGGGTTGCCACATGGAAGGAAAGTTCCCTACAATAACGAAATCTTTCCTAACACTCGCCCCTCCCAGACTATGGACAGGGGGAACTAATCCACCCCTGGATGAGTCTCTTGTTCAGGTCGGTAAAACATTCTGGACAACCCATCAGCATTGCTATGTTGGACACCTGGCCTATGCTCAATAGTGAAGTCGAAGCCTTGTAGACTTATGGACCACCTAAGCAACTTTGGATTCTCCCCCTTCATGTTCATTAGCCACTTTAACGGCTTATGGTCAGTCTGCACAGTGAAGTGGGTCCCATAGAGGTAGGGCCGCAGCTTCCTTAGGGCCCACACAACAGAGAAACATTCTTTCTCTACCGTGGACCATCTGAGCTCTCTGTCCTTAAGCTGGCGACTAATAAAACCGATAGGGTGTTCCTTACCCTTCTCATCTACTTGTGATAGTACAGCTCCTATCCCAGTGTCAGAGGCATCCGTCTGCACGATAAAAGGTCTTTGATAATCAGGGGCCCTGAGCACAGGGGCCTGGCACAAGGAGTCTTTCAAGCCATTGAAGGCCTTCTCACACTCGTCAGTCCAAGTTACCTTCTTGGGTTTCTTCGGAGTTGTGAGGGCAGTCAGAGGAGCAGCTATGGTGCCATAGTCTGCCATAAAATTGCGGTAATAACCCGTGAGTCCTAAGAAGGCTCTCACTTGGGTTTGTGTAGTGGGGGTAGGCCAGTCTTGTACTGCTTGTACTTTACTGGGGAGAGGCTGTATCCTTCCTCCACCTACTTCATGCCCAAGGTAAACCACTGAGCCTTGTCCAATCTGGCATTTACTCGCCTTTATGGTCAAGTGGGCTTTCTGAAGAGCCTGGAGCACAATCCCGAGGTGTTTCACATGGTCTTCCCAGGTGGCACTGAAAACTGCTATATCGTCTAGATATGCAAGACAGAATTCGTCCAACCCATTCAACACATGATTCACAAGCCTCTGGAAAGTGGCAGGTGCATTCTTCAATCCGAACGGCATTACCCGGAATTGGTAAAGCCCGTCGGGAGTTGAAAATGCTGTCTTCTCCTTGGCATGTTCTGCTAAAGCTATTTGCCAATAACCCGCAGTCAGGTCAAACGTGCTGAGGTACTTGGAGGCACCCAAGGTATCCACCAGCTCGTCAGTTCGAGGCAAGGGGTGAGCGTCTGTCTTGGTGACAGCATTCAGAGCCCTGTAATCCACGCAGAACCTCAATTCAGAAGTGCCTGCCTTTGGAACCAATACCACAGGACTGGACCAAGGACTACTAGAGGGTTCAATCACCCCAAGGTCTAACATCTTGTTGACCTCGGTCTTAATATAAGACCGTACTTTATCCGACATCCTGTATCCCCTACTTTTGGTAGGTACACTGTCTCCTGTGTCAATGTTATGTTTGCACCAAGGTGTCAAACCAGGCGACTGTGAAAACAGGGGGGAAAACTGCCTAAGCAAACTTTTCACCTCAGCCTGCTGATCAGAAGTCAGGTGAGGGGCCACTCGGACACCCTCAACGGAGCTATCTGAAGGACCGCTTTGGAACAGGTCGGGAAGAGGTTCTGACTCCTCTTCCTCAACGTCTGACGCCAGTAGCAGTGCTGCGATTTCGACTCTTGGGACGAAAGCCTTCAGCCTATTTACGTGGAACACTTTTGGAGCCTGTCCAGGCCTTCCAAGGTCCACTAAATAGTTCACCTCACCCAGGGGCTCCACCACTGTGTAAGGGCCTGACCATTTGTCCTGTAAAGCGCGAGGCCTTATAGGGTTCATGATCAGGACTTGCTGACCAGGGGTAAAGTGAATTAAGGAAGCTTTCTGGTCGTACCAATGTTTCACCAGCGCTTGTCCTGCCTTCAACTTTTCACTAGCCAAGCCCATCAGGAGTACCATCCGTTTTCTGAGCCCTAGCACATAGTCAACTACATTGGTAGTAACAGGGGGAGTGGGCATCTCCCATCCCTCTTTGACGATGGCTAAGGGTCCCCGTACGGGATGACCGAACAGAAGTTCGAAGGGGCTGAAGCCAACACCCTCCTGTGGTACCTCTCGGTAGGCAAACAGTAGGCATGGTAAAAGAAGATCCCATTTTCTTCTCTGGGGCTCCTCCAGAGCCCCAATCATGCTCTTTAGCGTTCTGTTGAAACGCTCCACCAGACCATTGGTCTGGGGGTGGTATGCAGAAGAGAACTTGTAGGTGACCCCACATTCTTTCCACATAGCCTGCATATACTTCGACATAAAGTTGCTGCCACGATCTGACACAACTTCTTTAGGGAAGCCAACCCTAGTAAATATGCCGAGTAAAGCTTTTGCAACTGACTTGGCAGTTACAGTCTTTAATGGGATGGCCTCAGGATACCTGGTTGCATGGTCGACCAGCACCAGGATAAACCTATTGCCTGAGGATGTTTGCGGGTCAAGGGGACCAACGATGTCGATCCCTACCCTTTCAAATGGTACCCCCACAAATGGGAGCGGTACCAACGGAGCTTGGATTGTCGCGCCAACCTTACCAGACAACTGGCAGGAGGCACAACTCCTGCAGTGACTTTCTACTTGCACCCCCATCTTGGGCCAGTAGAAGTGCATAGATAACCTTTGCTTGGTCCTCTTCATTCCAAGGTGACCAGCAAGGGGAACTTCATGCGCCAACTGCAGGAGGAAGGGTCTAACAGAAAGGGGAACCACCAACCTCCTATGGTCTCCTTCTGTAGACTCTGTGGGCTCACTGTACAGGAGTCCACCTTCCCAATAAATCCGATGCTTCCCAGGAGGTTCACCCTCAAGCTGGGAGCAGGCCTGTCTCCTTAGGCCTTCCAGAGATGGGCACTCACGTTGGCCCTTACTGAAGTCGTCCCTATCAGGACCTCCTTCGACTAACAAGTCTTTTAGTTCAGGATGGTCGTTGGGGTCGAACACTTCAGGCATCGCCACCTCCTCGTCAGGCTCGGGCGATTGACCAACTCCCTCCACCGCAGTGGTAGGCGAGCTCGGGGGAATATTCTCTTTCCCCCGTCGGGACTTGTTGACTCCTTTCGCCTTGGGTTTCCCCTTCGGCTGGGGCGGCGTATTGGACTTGGCCAATGCTGCCCGTGCTTGAGACCGTGTGTAGGGTCTTTCGGCAGTGTCTCCTACGAGCCCTAGAGCTCTGAGATCATTGCCCAACAAGACCTTTCCCGGGACGTTTCTCTGAATGCTCACTGGAATCCTAACTGCTGTACCATTTAAAGTTAGATTAACAGGGATCACGGGAAACATACGGAGGGGGCCGTCAGCCAACTTAGTGGGCATCAGAGTAGCTCTGGCAACTTCCTCTGAGTCTACCAAGGTAGAATCCACTACAGTTCGACTGCACCCACTATCCCTAAGAGCTGGAGTATCCACTCCATTGATCAGCACACTGTCTTTAAAGTAGTGCTTGGTATTATCCGGAATCCTAGCATAAGCCTCTGCGACTTTAGGCTCCCAGGAACCCAGGGACACTAAAACTACCTCAGCCTCTATTCCGCTGGGAAATGAGTCTGAGGAGAAGGATGCTCCTGTAATCTCTTCTTCCTCGTAGGAGGAGAAGGCCAGATTAGCGGAGTGGACCCCCAAAGGTTTAACCTTACACCGGGGATCCCCCTTCACATGGTCAGTTGCTCCACAAGAAAAACAAGCCCCATTGGGTCTGTTTACGTAGGGAGGCTTATTATAACCAGAGTTCTGTTTCGGAGGCGAACCTCCGCTACCCTGTGAGTTCTCGTATGGCTTACCCTTATTTTTCTTTTTGTGGCCCTTATGGGAAGAAGATTTAGCAGATTCCCCACCCTCCATATCTTTGGACTTTTTCCCTTCCTCCTGCTTACCAGGATGAGTTTTGTCCTTATGGGACACTCGATGTGACACCCATAAGTCTGCTGCAATGGCCAGCTTCTTAGGATCTATCTCCTTCGAATCGGCCAAATGCTGCTTAAGCTCCGGGGAAGAAGAAGCAAAAATGTGTTCCAGCATGACCAGATTGATCATGCCTTCGAAGGTAGAAACCTTATAACCTTCAACCCAGCCAGTCAAGTTTTTCAGGGACTCAGCTACATACGACACCCAAGTACCACCTTCCTTTTTCTTATACTCTCTAAACCTTTTCAAATATTGGGTCGGAGTCTTCCCAAACTTTAAAATGAGAGTCTGCTTCAACATTGCAAAATCAGCGCGCTCAGCCTTCGACATTTCCATAATGGCACTGCAACCAGAATGGGGCAGTCTGCTGAGTAACCATGCAATCTTATCCGCATTATCAACCTCTTGAACCTCGCATGCATACTCAAACGCATTTAACCAGTCCATAATGTCATTTCGTTCCTCATACACACTGAGCAGATCTTTTGGAAACCGTGGATGAGAGGAAGCCCCAGAACCATGTCCAGGACCCTTGGACCCATTTGCGAACTGAAGCTTGGCCAGTTCCAACTGGTGATCCCTGTCTTTTTGTTTTTCTGCCTGGTCGATTTTCAGTTTGGCTATGCTGAATTCAAGCTCCTGCTGCCTAAACCGCAGCTCTTGCTTTTTGAATTCAAGCATAGCCTCCCCATCAACACTGGCAGAGGAAACGTTAGACATTACATCCTCCCTGTCCTCGTGGTCGTGATGGATCAGTGCAGCGGCAGAACCGTCGGTTCTGCCAGTGAGAGCAGCCCCACCACCTTCTGCACTGTCCTCGGAAGTTATAGCGTCAAGCTGCGCTTCTTGCCACGCCACGATTCTCTGGATCATTTCCAATTTAGTGCCTTGAGAGGAAACCCCTCTCTCCGCACACATCTTCTTCAATGTTTCAGATTTCGAAGCATTTAAGGTTAATAAAGTATTCGTTTCCATACTGTTGATAGGACTATGGCCTTTTTAACGTTATATTCAATACTTTACTGCGTGTCCTGGTTGGAATAACCTGAAAACGCCTTAGCTCGTGCGCAACACTGGATACCTTCAGTCGTATCCCACCGCTGTACACCAATTTGTTAAGACGGATTTCTGAACTCTGTCCTGGTGGCGCAGAAGTTCAGAAGGCCAACCTAATTACTTGGAACAGGGTAACCTCTGGACAAGCCAGACCAATCAAGGTAGCGATCGCGGCGGTCAAGACTAGGTCTCAAGAGGGGTGAGGGTGACTGAAAGCCCGCAATGAGCACACAAAGCAAGAGCGCTTACAAACTACTCCAAACAGTTGTTTATATCAAAAATAGATACACATTTATTATAAGGCCTTGAAACTAATAACCACAGTAAAAGCAGCAATATACAACGATATTAAACCAACACATACACTATCCACCCAATATATATACAGAATACACAGTTTCACAGCATTAGCAGCACGAAATATGTTATCCACCTGCAGGGGAAGGAAAACAGGCAGTGCGAACCAATGCGTGTGATATGTCCGCCTTCTGAGGCCCCTAACTAGATGGTAGTCCAATCCCTACGAAGAGTGGAGCCTAGCGCTCAAAAGTACCTGCACACGCCGGTGCCAATGGGCAGAAGGTGAAGCTCTTCGGAGGACGTTGGACAGCTCTGTAGGGTGCCCTAATGAAGGAGAACACGGTCCGCGACTCTAGCGCAGCCTCCACTGTGAGGCAGAAGCAGGGCGCGAGTACGGACAAGGGGTGCTGTATTTACAGCGGGGAAAAGCAAGGGGCACTGCAGGAGGGCGACCAGATCCTAGCTAATCTACTCACCGGTCCCCGAAGCAAGCAGGCCCGAGCTTCTCCTCGATAGATGCAGCTTCTGGCAGGTTCTGAAGAGCAGGGAACGTCTCGTCGTCGTGCAGAGTAAAAAGACGTCCCGATCGAAGAAACAAGCACAGTTTTGTCGCCACAGCAGGGCAACGGAACGGCCGGGTGTATTCAAGCCAAACGAGCACTGCTCACCTCTAGCTTAGGGTTGCTAAGCAAACGAAGCGTGTGAGCGTGCCCCGGACTCAGAATACCACCCAACCTGTCGGCGATTACAGAGCAGGACTCCTTAGTAAGCTGGTCAGTCAACTGGATGGCCCAGAGACACTTCCGAAGGCTTACGGCAGGAGTTGATGAAGGTGCCGGGAATAGCTGGTCCTGCTATTCCAATAGGTCGAAGCGCCAGTACAGGCCTTCTTGTTCGATCTTAGGTGGAAAGGGCTTCACCGGACGACAGCAATGAGGAGCAGAAGTTCTTCAGGGGGTCACCAGCAATTCCTCGGTCCAGCCTCGTGTTCGCAGGATACTTGGCTCCTGTATCCCTGGGTTCGTAAGAACTCAGGAGATCGACATGGCAGTGGTGTTTCCAGCTCCCTCTTATCCACGGTTCCCTTCGCGCCAAAACGGAGGGGAGCCAATGGGAGATCCGCTCATCAACACACATACCATACGTGGACCAATCACGGACCACAGTGGTCCCAGGCATTCACACCACCCTAGACTCTCTGGCACCCAGGATGTGTATTGGGACCAGACAGCCCAGCCCACATCCTGGGGGCACTCAAACGACATGTAGAAGCCCGCGAAAGCAACCGTGTTTCGCGGGAAACTACATGCCCAAATAAGGAAGGCCCCGGGTCGCCTGACCCGGGGGAAGGTAAAGGGAGCAAGACGGACAGTGGACGAGACAAAGGAGCCTCGTGGTCCGGCCATTTTGGGTAGCCGGGCCACCCTTTTGTGTTCGCGGCAAAAAGGTGCTCAGAACGGCAAAAGGAGCTCAAAATAAACCAAATGATCGCTGCCACCAGCCCAGTCCCTGAATGACTTGCACCGATCCAAAAAACCATCCTACAAGAGTGTCTAGGGTCTGTAGAAGGCTAGAGACCCAAGAGAGCTGTAACTTAGCTTACAGTGCCCTCTTGTGTCGTGTTGCACTAAAATGGCGACACGATAAAAGAAACTACGGGAAACAGCGTTCCCCGGTACTGACTGTCTTAAGGGCATGTCAGTTTCCCCGTAAGAAAGGAGCGAAAGCCCAGAGGAGTACGGCAGAAGGCTGCACTTCTCTGGCAAAGTCAAGAAAACAGGTTGAAAACAATAGCAAAAAGTTTAGGGGTTGCCACATGGAAGGAAAGTTCCCTACAATAACGAAATCTTTCCTAACAGTGATGGTGCTGCTTAGTGTCATATGGATGTGCGGGTGATGTGGATGGGGGTGTGGATGCCGATGGGCATGGTGATGGTGCTGCTTAGTATCATATGGATGTGCGGGTGATGTGGATGGGGGTGTGGATAACGATGGGGATGGTGATGGTGCTGCTTGGTGTCATATGGATGTGCGGGTGATGTGGATGGGGGTGTGGATGGAGATGGTGATGGTGATGGTGCTGCTTAGTGTCATATGGATGTGCGGGTGATGTGGATGGGGGTGTGGATGCTGATGTGCATGGTGATGGTGATGGTGCTGCTTACTGTCATATGGATGTGCGGGTGATGTGGATGGGGGTGTGGATGCCGATGTGCATGGTGATGGTGATGGTGCTGCTTAGTGTCATATGGATGTGCGGGTGATGTGGATGGGGGTGTGGATGCCGATGTGCATGGTGATGGTGATCGTGCTGCTTAGTGTCAAATGGATGTGCGGGTGATGTGGATGGGGGTGTGGATGCCGATGGGCATGATGATGGTGATGGTGCTGCTTAGTGTCATATGGATGTGCGGGTGATGTGGATGGGGGTGTGGATGCCGATGGGCATGGTGATGGTGATGGTGCTGCTTAGTGTCATATGGATATGCGGGTGATGTGGATGCGGGTGTGGATGCCGATGGGCATGGTGATGGTGATGGTGCTGCTTAGTGTCATATGGATGTGCGGGTGATGTGGATGGGGGTGTGGATGCCGATGTGCATGGTGATGGTGATGGTGCTGCTTAGTGTCATATGGATGTGCGGGTGATGTGGATGGGGGTGTGGATGCCGATGTGCATGGTGATGGTGATGGTGCTGCTTAGTGTCATATGGATGTGCGGGTGATGTGGATGGGGGTGTGGATGCCGATGTGCATGGTGATGGTGATGGTGCTGCTTAGTGTCATATGGATGTGCGGGTGATGTGGATGCGGGTGTGGATGCCGATGGGCATGGTGATGGTGATGGTGCTGCTTAGTGTCATATGGATGTGCGGGTGATGGGGTGTGGATGCCGATGTGCATGGTGATGGTGCTGCTTAGTGTCATATGGATGTGCGGGTGATGTGGATGGGGGTGTGGATGCCGATGTACATGGTGATGGTGATGGTGCTGCTTAGTGTCATATGGATGTGCGGGTGATGTGGATGGGGGTGTGGATGCCGATGGGCATGGTGATGGTGATGGTGCTGCTTAGTGTCATATGGATGTGCGGGTGATGTGCATGGGGGTGTGGATGCCGATGGGCATGGTGATGGTGCTGCTTAGTGTCATATGGATGTGCGGGTGATGTGGATGGGGGTGTGGATGCCGATGGGCATGGTGATGGTGCTGCTTAGTATCATATGGATGTGCGGGTGATGTGGATGGGGGTGTGGATACCGATGTGCATGGGGATGGTGATGGTGCTGCTTAGTGTCATATGGATGTGCGGGTGATGTGGATGGGGGTGTGGATGGAGATGGTGATGGTGATGGTGCTGCTTAGTGTCATATGGATGTGCGGGTGATGTGGATGGGGGTGTGGATGCCGATGTGCATGGTGATGGTGCTGCTTAGTGTCATATGGATGTGCGGCTGATGTGGATGGGGGTGTGGATGCCAATGTGCATGGTGATGGTGATGGTGCTGCTTAGTGTCATATGGATGTGCGGGTGATGTGGATGGGGGTGTGGATGCCGATGTGCATGGTGATGGTGATCGTGCTGCTTAGTGTCATATGGATGTGCGGGTGATGTGGATGGGGGTGTGGATGCCGATGGGCATGATGATGGTGATGGTGCTGCTTAGTGTCATATGGATGTGCGGGTGATGTGGATGGGGGTGTGGATGCCGATGGGCATGGTGATGGTGATGGTGCTGCTTAGTGTCATATGGATGTGCGGGTGATGTGGATGCGGGTGTGGATGCCGATGGGCATGGTGATGGTGATGGTGCTGCTTAGTGTCATATGGATGTGCGGGTGATGTGGATGGGGGTGTGGATGCCGATGTGCATGGTGATGGTGATGGTGCTGCTTAGTGTCATATGGATGTGCGGGTGATGTGGATGGGGGTGTGGATGCCGATGTGCATGGTGATGGTGATGGTGCTGCTTAGTGTCATATGGATGTGCGGGTGATGTGGATGGGGGTGTGGATGCCGATGTGCATGGTGATGGTGCTGCTTAGTGTCATATGGATGTGCGGGTGATGTGGATGCGGGTGTGGATGCCGATGGGCATGGTGATGGTGATGGTGCTGCTTAGTGTCATATGGATGTGCGGGTGATGTGGATGGGGGTGTGGATGCCGATGTGCATGGTGATGGTGATGGTGCTGCTTAGTGTCATATTGATGTGCGGGTGGTGTGGATGGGGGTGTGGATGCCGATGTGCATGGTGATGGTGTTGCTTGGTGTCATATGGATGTGCGGGTGATGTGGATGGGGGTGTGGATGCCGATGTGCATGGTGATGGTGCTGCTTAGTGTCATATGGATGTGCGGGTGATGTGGATGGGGGTGTATATGCCGATGTGCATGGTGATGGTGATGGTGCTGTTTAGTGTCATATGGATGTGCCGATGTGCATGGTGATGGTGATGGTGCTGCTTAGTGTATATGGATGTGCGGGTGATGTGGATGGGGTGTGGATGACGATGTGCATGGTGATGGTGCTGCTTAGTGTCATATGGATGTGCTGGTGATGTGGATGCAGGTGTGGATGTCGATGTGCATGGTGATGGTGATGGTGCTGCTTAGTGTCATATGGATGTGTGGGTGATGTGGATGGGGGTGTGGATGCCGATGTGCATGGTGATGGTGATGGTGCTGCTTAGTGTCATATGGATGTGCGGGTGATGTGGATGGGGGTGTGGATGCCGATGTGCATGGTGATGGTGATGGTGCTGCTTAGTGTCATATGGATGTGCGGGTGATGTGGATGGCGGTGTGGATGCCGATGTGCATGGTGATGGTGATGGTGCTGCTTAGTGTCATATGGATGTGCGGGTGATGTGGATGGGGGTGTGGATGCCGATGTGCATGGTGATGGTGATGGTGCTGCTTAGTGTCATATGGAAGTGCGGTTGATGTGGATGGGGGTGTGGATGCCGATGGGCATGGTGATGGTGCTGCTTAGTGTCATATGGATGTGCGGGTGATGTGGATGGGGGGTGTGGATGCCGATGTGCATGGTGATGGTGATGGTGCTGCTTAGTGTCATATGGATGTGCGGGTGATGTGGATGGGGGTGTGGATGCCGATGCGCATGGTGATGGTGATGGTGCTGCTTAGTGTCATATGGATGTGCGGGTGATGTGGATGGGGGTGTGGATGCCGATGCGCATGGTGATGGTGATGGTGCTGCTTAGTGTCATATGGATGTGCGGGTGATGTGGATGGGGGTGTGGATGCCGATGGGCATGGTGATGGTGATGGTGCTGCTTAGTGTCATATGGATGTGCAGGTGATGTGGATGGGGTGTGGATGCCGATGTGCATCGTGATGGTGATGGTGCTGCTTAGTGTCATATGGATGTGCGGGTGATGTGGATGGGGATGTGGATGCCGATGTGCATGGTGATGGTGATGGTGCTGCTTTGTGTCACATGGATGTGCGGGTGATGTCGATGGGGGTGTGGATGCCGATGGGCATGGTGATGGTGATGGTGCTGCTTAGTGTCACATGGATGTGCGGGTGATGTCGATGGGGGTGTGGATGCCGATGGGCATGGTGATGGTGATGGTGCTGCTTAGTGTCATATGGATGTGCGGGTGATGTGGATGGGGGTGTGGATGCCGATGTGCATGGTGATGGTGATGGTGCTGCTTAGTGTCATATGGATGTGCAGGGGATGTGGATGGGGGTGTGGATGCTGATGTGCATGGTGATGGTGATGGTGCTGCTTAGTGTCATATGGATGTGCGGGTGATGAGGATGCCGATGGGCATGGTGATGGTGCTGCTTAGTGTCATATGGATGTGCGGGTGATGTGGATAGGGGTGTGGATGCCGATGTGCATGGTGATGATGCTGCTTAGTGTCATATGGATGTGCGGGTGATGTGGATGGGGTGTGGATGCCGATGTGCATGGTGATGGTGCTGCTTAGTGTCATATGGATGTGCGGGTGATGTGGATGGGGGTGTGGATGCCGATGTGCATGGTGATGGTGCTGCTTAGTGTCATATGGATGTGCGGGTGATGTGGATGGGGGTGTGGATGCCGATGTGCATGGTGATGGTGATGGTGCTACTTAGTGTCATATGGATGTGCGGGTGATGTGGATGGGGTTGTGGATGCCGATGTGCATGGTGATGGTGATGGTGCTGCTTAGTGTCATATGGATGTGCGGGTGGTGTAGATGGGGGTGTGGATGCCGATGGGCATGGTGATGGTGATGGTGCTGCTTAGTGTCATATGGACGTGCGGGTGATGTGGATGGGGGTGTGGATGCCGATGGGCATGGTGATGGTGCTGCTTAGTGTCATATGGACGTGCGGGTGATGTGGATGGGGGTGTGGATGCCGATGTGCATGGTGATGGTGATGGTGCTGCTTAGTGTCATATGGATGGGCGGGTGATGTGGATGGGGGTGTGGATGCCGATGTGCATGGTGATGGTGATGGTGCTGCTTAGTGTCATATGGATGTGCGGGTGATGAGGATGCCGATGGGCATGGTGATGGTGCTGCTTAGTCTCATATGGATGTGCGGGTGATGTGGAAGGGGTGTGGATGCCGATGTGCATGGTGATGGTGCTGCTTAGTGTCATATGGATGTGCGGGTGATGTGGATGGGGGTGTGGATGCCGATGTGCATGGTGATGGTGCTGCTTAGTGTCATATGGATGTGCGGGTGATGTGGATGGGGGTGTGGATGCCGATGTGCATGGTGATGGTGCTGCTTAGTGTCATATGGATGTGCGGGTGATGTGGATGGGGGTGTGGATGCCGATGTGCATGGTGATGGTGATGGTGCTGCTTAGTGTCATATGGATGTGCGGGTGATGTGAATGGGGGTGTGGATGCCGATGTGCATGGTGATGGTGATGGTGCTGCTTAGTGTCATATGGATGTGCGGGTGATGTGGATGGGGGTGTGGATGCCGATGTGCATGGTGATGGTGATGGTGCTGCTTAGTGTCATATGGATGTGCGGGTGATGTGGATGGGGGTGTGGATGCCGATGTGCATGGTGATGGTGATGGTGCTGCTTAGTGTCATATGGATGTGCAGGTGATGTGGATGGGGGTGTGGATGCCGATGTGCATGGTGATGGTGATGGTGCTGCTTAGTGTCATATGGATGTGCGGGTGATGAGGATGCCGATGGGCATGGTGATGGTGCTGCTTAGTGTCATATGGATGTGCGGGTGATGTGCATTAGGGGTGTGGATGCCGATGTGCATGGTGATGGTGATGGTGCTGCTTAGTGTCATATGGATGTGCGGGTGATGTGGATGGGGTTGTGGATGCCGATGTGCATGGTGATGGTGATGGTGCTGCTTAGTGTCATATGGATGTGCAGGTGGTGTGGATGGGGGTGTGGATGCCGATGTGCATGGTGATGGTGATGGTGCTGCTTAGTGTCATATGGACGTGCGTGTGATGTGGATGGGGGTGTGGATGCCGATGGGCATGGTGATGGTGATGGTGCTGCTTAGTGTCATATGATTGTGCGGGTGATGTGGATGGGGGTGTGGATGCCGATGGGCATGGTGATGGTGATGGTGCTGCTTAGTGTCATATGAATGTGCGGGTGATGTGGATGGGGGTGTGGATGCCGATGTGCATGGTGATGGTGATGGTGCTGCTTAGTGTCATATGGATGTGCGGGTGATGTGGATGGGGGTGTGGATGCCGATGTGCATGGTGATGGTGATGGTGCTGCTTAGTGTCATATGGATGTGCGGGTGATGTGGATGGGGGTGTGGATGCCGATGTGCATGGTGATGGTGATGGTGCTGCTTAGTGTCATACGGATGTGCGGGTGATGAGGATGCCGATGGGCATGGTGATGGTGATGGTGCTGCTTAGTGTCATATGGATGTGCGGGTGAAGTGGATGGGGGTGTGAATGCCGATGTGCATGGTGATGGTGATGGTGCTGCTTACTGTCATCTGGATGTGCGGGTGATGTGGATGGGGGTGTGGATGCCGAGGTGCATGGTGATGGTGATGGTACTGCTTAGTGTCATATGAATGTGCGGGTGATGTGGATGGGGGTGTGGATGCCGATGTGCATGGTGATGGTGATGGTGCTGCTTAGTGTCATATGGATGTGTGGGTGATGTGGATGGGGGTGTGGATGCCGATGTGCATGGTGATGGTGATGGTGCTGCTTAGTGTCATATGGATGTGCAGGTGATGTGGATGGGGGTGTGGATGCCGATGTGCATGGTGATGGTGATGCTTAGTGTCATATGGATGTGCGGGTGATGTGGATGGGGGTGTGGATGCTGATGTGCATGGTGATGGTGCTGCTTAGTGTCATATGGATGTGCGGGTGATGAGGATGCCGATGTGCATGGTGATGGTGATGGTGCTGCTTAGTGTCATATGGATGTGCGGGTGATGTGGATGGGGGTGTGGATGCCGATGTGCATGGTGATGGTGATGGTGCTGCTTACTGTCATATGGATGTGCGGGTGATGTGGATGGGGGTGTGGATGCCGATGTGCATGGTGATGGTGATGGTGCTGCTTAGTGTCATATGGACGTGCATGTGATGTGGATGGGGGTGTGGATGCCGATGGGCATGGTGATGGTGATGGTGCTGCTTAGTGTCATATGATTGTGCGGGTGATGTGGATGGGGGTGTGGATGCCGATGGGCATGGTGATGGTGATGGTGCTGCTTAGTGTCATATGAATGTGCGGGTGATGTGGATGGGGGTGTGGATGCCGATGTGCATGGTGATGGTGATGGTGCTGCTTAGTGTCATATGGATGTGCGGGTGATGTGGATGGGGGTGTGGATGCCGATGTGCATGGTGATGGTGATGGTGCTGCTTAGTGTCATATGGATGTGCGGGTGATGTGGATGGGGGTGTGGATGCCGATGTGCATGGTGATGGTGATGGTGCTGCTTAGTGTCATACGGATGTGCGGGTGATGAGGATGCCGATGGGCATGGTGATGGTGATGGTGCTGCTTAGTGTCATATGGATGTGCGGGTGAAGTGGATGGGGGTGTGGATGCTGATGTGCATGGTGATGGTGATGGTGCTGCTTACTGTCATATGGATGTGCGGGTGATGTGGATGGGGGTGTGGATGCCGATGTGCATGGTGATGGTGATGGTGCTGCTTACTGTCATATGGATGTGCGGGTGATGTGGATGGGGGTGTGGATGCCGAGGTGCATGGTGATGGTGATGGTACTGCTTAGTGTCATATGAATGTGCGGGTGATGTGGATGGGGGTGTGGATGCCGATGTGCATGGTGATGGTGCTGCTTAGTGTCATATGGATGTGTGGGTGATGTGGATGGGGGTGTGGATGCCGATGTGCATGGTGATGGTGATGGTGCTGCTTAGTGTCATATGGATGTGCAGGTGATGTGGATGGGGGTGTGGATGCCGATGTGCATGGTGATGGTGATGGTGCTGCTTAGTGTCATATGGATGTGCGGGTGATGTGGATGGGGGTGTGGATGCTGATGTGCATGGTGATGGTGCTGCTTAGTGTCATACGGATGTGCGGGTGATGAGGATGCCGATGTGCATGGTGATGGTGATGGTGCTGCTTAGTGTCATATGGATGTGCGGGTGATGTGGATGGGGGTGTGGATGCCGATGTGCATGGTGATGGTGATGGTGCTGCTTACTGTCATATGGATGTGCGGGTGATGTGGATGGGGGTGTGGATGCCGATGTGCATGGTGATGGTGATGGTGCTGCTTAGTGTCATATGGATGTGCGGGTGATGTGGATGGGGGTGTGGATGCCGATGTGCATGGTGATGGTGATGGTGCTGCTTAGTGTCATATGGATGTGCGGGTGATGAGGATGCCGATGGGCATGGTGATGGTGCTGCTTAGTCTCATATGGATGTGCGGGTGATGTGGAAGGGGTGTGGATGCCGATGTGCATGGTGATGGTGCTGCTTAGTGTCATATGGATGTGCGGGTGATGTGGATGGGGGTGTGGATGCCGATGTGCATGGTGATGGTGCTGCTTAGTGTCATATGGATGTGCGGGTGATGTGGATGGGGGTGTGGATGCCGATGTGCATGGTGATGGTGCTGCTTAGTGTCATATGGATGTGCGGGTGATGTGGATGGGGGTGTGGATGCCGATGTGCATGGTGATGGTGATGGTGCTGCTTAGTGTCATATGGATGTGCGGGTGATGTGAATGGGGGTGTGGATGCCGATGTGCATGGTGATGGTGCTTCTTACTGTCATATGGATGTGCGGGTGATGTGGATGGGGGTGTGGATGCCGATGTGCATGGTGATGGTGATGGTGCTGCTTAGTGTCATATGGATGTGCGGGTGATGTGGATGGGGGTGTGGATGCCGATGTGCATGGTGATGGTGATGGTGCTGCTTAGTGTCATACGGATGTGCGGGTGATGAGGATGCCGATGGGCATGGTGATGGTGATGGTGCTGCTTAGTGTCATATGGATGTGCGGGTGAAGTGGATGGGGGTGTGAATGCCGATGTGCATGGTGATGGTGATGGTGCTGCTTACTGTCATATGGATGTGCGGGTGATGTGGATGGGGGTGTGGATGCCGAGGTGCATGGTGATGGTGATGGTACTGCTTAGTGTCATATGAATGTGCGGGTGATGTGGATGGGGGTGTGGATGCCGATGTGCATGGTGATGGTGATGGTGCTGCTTAGTGTCATATGGATGTGCGGGTGATGTGGATGGGGGTGTGGATGCTGATGTGCATGGTGATGGTGCTGCTTAGTGTCATACGGATGTGCGGGTGATGAGGATGCCGATGTGCATGGTGATGGTGATGGTGCTGCTTAGTGTCATATGGATGTGCGGGTGATGTGGATGGGGGTGTGGATGCCGATGTGCATGGTGATGGTGATGGTGCTGCTTACTGTCATATGGATGTGCGGGTGATGTGGATGGGGGTGTGGATGCCGATGTGCATGGTGATGGTGATGGTGCTGCTTAGTGTCATATGGATGTGCGGGTGATGTGGATGGGGGTGTGGATGCCGATGTGCATGGTGATGGTGATGGTGCTGCTTAGTGTCATATGGATGTGCAGGTGATGTGGATGGGGGTGTGGATGCCGATGTGCATGGTGATGGTGATGGTGCTTCTTACTGTCATATGGATGTGCGGGTGATGTGGATGGGGGTGTGGATGCCGATGTGCATGGTGATGGTGATGGTGCTGCTTAGTGTCATATGGATGTGCGGGTGATGTGGATGGGGGTGTGGATGCCGATGTGCATGGTGATGGTGATGGTGCTTCTTACTGTCATATGGATGTGCAGGTGATGTGGATGGGGGTGTGGATGTCGATGTGCATGGTGATGGTGATGGTGCTTCTTACTGTCATATGGATGTGCGGGTGATGTGGATGGGGGTGTGGATGCCGATGTGCATGGTGATGGTGATGGTGCTGCTTAGTGTCATATGGATGTGCGGGTGATGAGGATGCCGATGGGCATGGTGATGGTGCTGCTTAGTCTCATATGGATGTGCGGGTGATGTGGAAGGGGTGTGGATGCCGATGTGCATGGTGATGGTGCTGCTTAGTATCATATGGATGTGCGGGTGATGTGGATGGGGGTGTGGATGCCGATGTGCATGGTGATGGTGCTGCTTAGTGTCATATGGATGTGCGGGTGATGTGGATGGGGGTGTGGATGCCGATGTGCATGGTGATGGTGCTGCTTAGTGTCATATGGATGTGCGGGTGATGTGGATGGGGGTGTGGATGCCGATGTGCATGGTGATGGTGATGGTGCTGCTTAGTGTCATATGGATGTGCGGGTGATGTGAATGGGGGTGTGGATGCCGATGTGCATGGTGATGGTGATGGTGCTTCTTACTGTCATATGGATGTGCGGGTGATGTGGATGGGGGTGTGGATGCCGATGTGCATGGTGATGGTGATGGTGCTGCTTAGTGTCATATGGATGTGCGGGTGATGTGGATGGGGGTGTGGATGCCGATGTGCATGGTGATGGTGATGGTGCTGCTTAGTGTCATATGGATGTGCGGGTGATGTGGATGGGGGTGTGGATGCCGATGTGCATGGTGATGGTGCTGCTTAGTGTCATATGGATGTGCAGGTGATGTGGATGGGGGTGTGGATGCCGATGTACATGGTGATGGTGATGGTGCTGCTTAGTGTCATATGGATGTGCGGGTGATGAGGATGCCGATGGGCATGGTGATGGTGCTGCTTAGTGTCATATGGATGTGCGGGTGATGTGCATTAGGGGTGTGGATGCCGATGTGCATGGTGATGGTGATGGTGCTGCTTAGTGTCATATGGATGTGCGGGTGATGTGGATGGGGTTGTGGATGCCGATGTGCATGGTGATGGTGATGGTGCTGCTTAGTGTCATATGGATGTGCAGGTGGTGTGGATGGGGGTGTGGATGCCGATGTGCATGGTGATGGTGATGGTGCTGCTTAGTGTCATATGGACGTGCGTGTGATGTGGATGGGGGTGTGGATGCCGATGGGCATGGTGATGGTGATGGTGCTGCTTAGTGTCATATGATTGTGCTGGTGATGTGGATGGGGGTGTGGATGCCGATGGGCATGGTGATGGTGATGGTGCTGCTTAGTGTCATATGAATGTGCGGGTGATGTGGATGGGGGTGTGGATGCCGATGTGCATGGTGATGGTGATGGTGCTTCTTAGTGTCATATGGATGTGCGGGTGATGTGGATGGGGGTGTGGATGCCGATGTGCATGGTGATGGTGATGGTGCTGCTTAGTGTCATATGGATGTGCGGGTGATGTGGATGGGGGTGTGGATGCCGATGTGCATGGTGATGGTGATGGTGCTGCTTAGTGTCATACGGATGTGCGGGTGATGAGGATGCCGATGGGCATGGTGATGGTGATGGTGCTGCTTAGTGTCATATGGATGTGCGGGTGAAGTGGATGGGGGTGTGAATGCCGATGTGCATGGTGATGGTGATGGTGCTGCTTACTGTCATATGGATGTGCGGGTGATGTGGATGGGGGTGTGGATGCCGATGTGCATGGTGATGGTGATGGTACTGCTTAGTGTCATATGAATGTGCGGGTGATGTGGATGGGGGTGTGGATGCCGATGTGCATGGTGATGGTGATGGTGCTGCTTAGTGTCATATGGATGTGTGGGTGATGTGGATGGGGGTGTGGATGCCGATGTGCATGGTGATGGTGATGGTGCTGCTTAGTGTCATATGGATGTGCAGGTGATGTGGATGGGGGTGTGGATGCCGATGTGCATGGTGATGGTGATGGTGCTGCTTAGTGTCATATGGATGTGCGGGTGATGTGGATGGGGGTGTGGATGCTGATGTGCATGGTGATGGTGATGGTACTGCTTAGTGTCATATGAATGTGCGGGTGATGTGGATGGGGGTGTGGATGCCGATGTGCATGGTGATGGTGATGGTGCTGCTTAGTGTCATATGGATGTGTGGGTGATGTGGATGGGGGTGTGGATGCCGATGTGCATGGTGATGGTGATGGTGCTGCTTAGTGTCATATGGATGTGCAGGTGATGTGGATGGGGGTGTGGATGCCGATGTGCATGGTGATGGTGATGGTGCTGCTTAGTGTCATATGGATGTGTGGGTGATGTGGATGGGGGTGTGGATGCCGATGTGCATGGTGATGGTGATGGTGCTGCTTAGTGTCATATGGATGTGCAGGTGATGTGGATGGGGGTGTGGATGCCGATGTGCATGGTGATGGTGATGGTGCTGCTTAGTGTCATACGGATGTGCGGGTGATGAGGATGCCGATGTGCATGGTGATGGTGATGGTGCTGCTTAGTGTCATATGGATGTGCGGGTGATGTGGATGGGGGTGTGGATGCCGATGTGCATGGTGATGGTGATGGTGCTGCTTACTGTCATATGGATGTGCGGGTGATGTGGATGGGGGTGTGGGTGCCGATGTGCATGGTGATGGTGATGGTGCTGCTTAGTGTCATATGGATGTGCGGGTGATGTGGATGGGGGTGTGGATGCCGATGTGCATGGTGATGGTGATGGTGCTGCTTAGTGTCATATGGATGTGCGGGTGATGTGGATGGGGGTGTGGATGCCGATGTGCATGGTGATGGTGATGGTGCTGCTTAGTGTCATATGGATGTGTGGGTGATGTGGATGGGGGTGTGGATGCCGATGTGCATGGTGATGGTGATGGTGCTGCTTAGTGTCATATGGATGTGCGGGTGATGTGGATGCGGGTGTGGATGCCGATGGGCATGGTGATGGTGATGTTGCTGCTTAGTGTCATATGGATGTGCGGGTGATGGGGTGTGGATGCCGATGTGCATGGTGATGGTGCTGCTTAGTGTCATATGGATGTGCGGGTGATGTGGATGGGGGTGTGGATGCCGATGTGCATGGTGATGGTGATGGTGCTGCTTAGTGTCATATGGATGTGCGGGTGATGTGGATGGGGGTGTGGATGCCGATGGGCATGGTGATGGTGATGGTGCTGCTTAGTGTCATATGGATGTGCGGGTGATGTGCATGGGGGTGTGGATGCCGATGGGCATGGTGATGGTGCTGCTTAGTGTGATATGGATGTGCGGGTGATGTGGATGGGGGTGTGGATGCCGATGGGCATGGTGATGGTGCTGCTTAGTATCATATGGATGTGCGGGTGATGTGGATGGGGGTGTGGATACCGATGTGCATGGGGATGGTGATGGTGCTGCTTGGTGTCATATGGATGTGCGGGTGATGTGGATGGGGGTGTGGATGGAGATGGTGATGGTGATGGTGCTGCTTAGTGTCATATGGATGTGCGGGTGATGTGGATGGGGGTGTGGATGCTGATGTGCATGCTGATGGTGATGGTGCTGCTTAGTGTCATATGGATGTGCGGGTGATGTGGATGGGGGTGTGGATGCCGATGTGCATGGTGATGGTGCTGCTTAGTGTCATATGGATGTGCGGGTGATGTGGATGGGGGTGTGGATGCCGATGGGCATGGTGATGGTGCTGCTTAGTGTCATATGGATGTGCGGGTGATGTGGATGGGGGTGTGGATACCGATGTGCATGGTGATGGTGATGGTGCTGCTTAGTGTCATATGGATGTGCGGCTGATGTGGATGGGGGTGTGGATGCCGATGTGCATGGTGATGGTGATGGTGCTGCTTAGTGTCATATGGATGTGCGGGTGATGTGGATGGGGGTGTGGATGCCGATGTGCATGGTGATGGTGATCGTGCTGCTTAGTGTCATATGGATGTGCGGGTGATGTGGATGGGGGTGTGGATGCCGATGGGCATGATGATGGTGATGGTGCTGCTTAGTGTCATATGGATGTGCGGGTGATGTGGATGGGGGTGTGGATGCCGATGGGCATGGTGATGGTGATGGTGCTGCTTAGTGTCATATGGATGTGCGGGTGATGTGGATGCGGGTGTGGATGCCGATGGGCATGGTGATGGTGATGGTGCTGCTTAGTGTCATATGGATGTGCGGGTGATGTGGATGGGGGTGTGGATGCCGATGTGCATGGTGATGGTGATGGTGCTGCTTAGTGTCATATTGATGTGCGGGTGGTGTGGATGGGGGTGTGGATGCCGATGTGCATGGTGATGGTGCTGCTTGGTGTCATATGGATGTGCGGGTGATGTGGATGGGGGTGTGGATGCCGATGTGCATGGTGATGGTGCTGCTTAGTGTCATATGGATGTGCGGGTGATGTGGATGGGGGTGTATATGCCGATGTGCATGGTGATGGTGATGGTGCTGTTTAGTGTCATATGGATGTGCCGATGTGCATGGTGATGGTGATGGTGCTGCTTAGTGTATATGGATGTGCGGGTGATGTGGATGGGGTGTGGATGACGATGTGCATGGTGATGGTGCTGCTTAGTGTCATATGGATGTGCTGGTGATGTGGATGCAGGTGTGGATGTCGATGTGCATGGTGATGGTGATGGTGCTGCTTAGTGTCATATGGATGTGTGGGTGATGTGGATGGGGGTGTGGATGCCGATGTGCATGGTGATGGTGATGGTGCTGCTTAGTGTCATATGGATGTGCGGGTGATGTGGATGGGGGTGTGGATGCCGATGTGCATGGTGATGGTGATGGTGCTGCTTAGTGTCATATGGATGTGCGGGGATGTGGATGGCGGTGTGGATGCCGATGTGCATGGTGATGGTGATGGTGCTGCTTAGTGTCATATGGATGTGCGGGTGATGTGGATGGGGGTGTGGATGCCGATGTGCATGGTGATGGTGATGGTGCTGCTTAGTGTCATATGGATGTGCGGGTGATGTGGATGGGGGTGTGGATGCCGATGCGCATGGTGATGGTGATGGTGCTGCTTAGTGTCATATGGATGTGCGGGTGATGTGGATGGGGGTGTGGATGCCGATGCGCATGGTGATGGTGATGGTGCTGCTTAGTGTCATATGGATGTGCGGGTGATGTGGATGGGGTGTGGATGCCGATGGGCATGGTGATGGTGATGGTGCTGCTTAGTGTCATATGGATGTGTGGGTGATGTGGATGGGGGTGTGGATGCCGATGGGCATGGTGATGGTGATGGTGCTGCTTAGTGTCATATGGATGTGCGGGTGATGTGGATGCGGGTGTGGATGCCGATGGGCATGGTGATGGTGATGGTGCTGCTTAGTGTCATATGGATGTGCGGGTGATGTGGATGGGGGTGTGGATACCGATGGGCATGGTGATGGTGATGGTGCTGCTTTGTGTCATATGGATGTGCAGGTGATGTGGATGGGGTGTGGATGCCGATGTGCATCGTGATGGTGCTGCTTAGTGTCATATGGATGTGCGGGTGATGTGGATGGGGGTGTGGATGCCGATGTGCATGGTGATGGTGATGATGCTGCTTAGGGTCATATGGATGTGCGGGTGATGTGGATGGGGTGTGGATGCCGATGTGCATGGTGATGGTGATGGTGCTGCTTAGTGTCATATGGATGTGCGGGTGATGTGGATGGGGATGTGGATGCCGATGTGCATGGTGATGGTGATGGTGCTGCTTTGTGTCACATGGATGTGCGGGTGATGTCGATGGGGGTGTGGATGCCGATGGGCATGGTGATGGTGCTGCTTAGTGTCACATGGATGTGCGGGTGATGTCGATGGGGGTGTGGATGCCGATGGGCATGGTGATGGTGATGGTGCTGCTTAGTGTCACATGGATGTGCGGGTGATGTGGATGGTGGTGTGGATGCCGATGTGCATGGTGATGGTGATGGTGCTGCTTAGTGTCATATGGATGTGCGGGTGATGTGGATGGGGGTGTGGATGCCGATGTGCATGGTGATGGTGATGGTGCTGCTTAGTGTCATATGGATGTGCGGGTGATGTGGATGGGGGTGTGGATGCCGATGTGCATGGTGATGGTGATGGTGCT
This sequence comes from Ambystoma mexicanum, assembly GCF_040938575.1. Taxonomy (NCBI): domain Eukaryota; kingdom Metazoa; phylum Chordata; class Amphibia; order Caudata; family Ambystomatidae; genus Ambystoma; species Ambystoma mexicanum. The sequence continues at coordinate 362,726,102 of NC_090935.1, read as the reverse complement.
GCTTAGTGTCATATGGATGTGCGGGTGATGTGGATGGGGGTGTGGATGCCGATGTGCATGGTGATGGTGATGGTGCTGCTTAGTGTCAAATGGATGTGCGGGTGATGTGGATGGGGGTGTGGATGCCGATGGGCATGGTGATGGTGATGGTGCTGCTTAGTGTCATATGGATGTGCGGGTTATGTGGATGGGGGTGTGGATGCCGATGTGCATGGTGATGGTGATGGTGCTGCTTAGTGTCATATGGATGTGCGGGTGATGTGGATGGGGGTGTGGATGCCGATGTGCATGGTGATGGTGATGGTGCTGCTTAGTGTCATATGGATGTGCGGGTGATGTGGATGGGGGTGTGGATGCCGATGAGCATGGTGATGGTGATGGTGCTGCTTGGTGTCATATGGATGTATGGGTGATGTGGATGGGGGTGTGGATGCCGATGGGCATGGTGATGGTGATGGTGCTGCTTAGTGTCATATGGATGTGCGGGTGATGTGGATGGGGTGTGGATGCCGATGTGCATGGTGATGGTGCTGCTTAGTGGTCATATGGATGTGCGGGTGATGTGGATGGGGGCGTGGATGCCGATGTGCATGGTGATGGTGATGGTGCTGCTTAGTGTCAAATGGATGTGCGGGTGATGTGGATGGGGGTGTGGATGCCGATGTGCATGGTGATGGTGATGGTGCTGCTTAGTGTCATATGGATGTGCGGGTGATGTGGATGGGGGTGTGGATGCCGATGGGCATGGTCATGGTAATGGTGCTGCTTAGTGTCATATGGATGTGCGGGTGATGTGGATGGGGGTGTGGATGCCGATGGGCATGGTGATGGTGATGGTGCTGCTTAGTGTCATATGGATGTGCGGGTTATGTGGATGGGGGTGTGGATGCCGATGTGCATGGTGATGGTGCTCCTTAGTGTCATATGGATGTGCGGGTGATGTGGATGGGGGTGTGGATGCCGATGGGCATGGTGATGGTGATGGAGCTGCTTAGTGTCATATGGATGTGCGGGTGATGTGGATGGGGGTGTGGATGCCGATGTGCATGGTGATGGTGATGGTGCTGCTTAGTGTCATATGGATGTGCGGGTGATGTGGATGGGGGTGTGGATGCCGATGTGCATGGTGATGGTGCTGCTTAGTGTCATATGGATGTGCGGGTGATGTGGATGGGGGTGTGGATGCCGATGTGCATGGTGATGGTGATGGTGCTGCTTAGTGTCATATGGATGTGCGGGTGATGTGGATGCGGGTGTGGATGCCGATGGGCATGGTGATGGTGATGGTGCTGCTTAGTGTCATATGGATGTGCGGGTGATGTGGATGGGGGTGTGGATGCCGATGTGCATGGTGATGGTGATGGTGCTGCTTAGTGTCATATGGGTGTGCGGGTGATGTGGATGGGGGTGTGGGTGCCGATGTGCATGGTGATGGTGCTGCTTAGTGTCATATGGATGTGTGGGTGATGTGGATGGGGGTGTGGATGCCGATGGGCATGGTGATGGTGCTGCTTAGTGTCATATGGATGTGCGGGTGATGTGGATGGGGGTGTGGATGCCGATGGGCATGGTGATGATGCTGCTTAGTGTCATATGGATGTGCGGGTGATGTGAATGGGGGTGTGGATGCCGATGTGCATGGTGATGGTGATGGTGCTGCTTAGTGTCATATGGATGTGCGGGTGATGTGGATGGGGGTGTGGATGCCGATGTGCACTGGGATGGTGATGGTGCTGCTTAGTGTCATATGGATGTGTGGGTGATGTGGATGGGGGTGTGGATGCCGATGGGCATGGTGATGGTGCTGCTTAGTGTCATATGGATGTGCGGGTGATGTGGATGGGGGTGTGGATGCCGATGTGCATGGTGATGGTGCTGCTTAGTGTCATATGGATGTGCGGGTGATGTAGATGGGGGTGTGGAGGCCGATGTGCATGGTGATGGTGATGGTGCTGCTTAGTGTCATATGGATGTGCGGGTGATGTGGATGGGGGTGTGGATGCCGATGTGCATGGTGATGGTGATGGTGCTGTTAGTGGCATATGGATGTGCGGGTGATGTGGATGGGGGTGTGGATGCCGATGTGCATGGTGATGGTGATGGTGCTGCTTAGTGTCATATGGATGTGCGGATGATGTGGATGGGGGTGTGGATGCCGATGGGCATGGTGATGGTGCTGCTTAGTGTCATATGGATGTGCGGGTGATGTGGATGGGGGTGTGAATGCCGATGTGCATGGTGATGGTGCTGCTTAGTGTCATATGGATGTGCGGGTGATGTGGATGGGGGTGTGGATGCCGATGTGCATGGGGATGGTGATGGTGCTGCTTAGTGTCATATGGATGTGCGGGTGATGTGGATGGGGGTGTGGATGCCGATGGGCATGGTGATGGTGCTGCTTAGTGTCATATGGATGTGCGGGTGATGTGGATGGGGGTGCGCATGCCGATGTGCATGGTGATGGTGCTGCTTAGTGTCATATGGATGTGCGGGTGATGTGGATGGGGGTGTGGATGCCGATGTGCATGGTGATGGTGATGGTGCTGCTTAGTGTCATATGGATGTGCGGGTGATGTGGATGGGGGTGTGGGTGTGGATGCCGATGTGCATGGTGATGGTGATGGTGCTGCTTAGTGTCATATGGATGTGCGGGTGATGTGGATGGGGGTGCGCATGCCGATGTGCATGGTGATGGTGCTGCTTAGTGTCATATGGATGTGCGGGTGATGTGGATGGGTGTTAAGACGGATTTCTGAACTCTGTCCTGGTGGCGCAGAGGTTCAGAAGGCCAACCTAATTACTTGGAACAGGGTAACCTCTGGACAAGCCAGACCAATCAAGGTAGCGATCGCGGCGGTCAAGACTAGGTCTCAAGAGGGGTGAGGGTGACTGAAAGCCCGCAATGAGCACACAAAGCAAGAGCGCTTACAAACTACTCCAAACAGTTGTTTATATCAAAAATAGATACACATTTATTATAAGGCCTCAAAACTAATGACCACAGTAAAAGCAGCAACATACAACGATATTAAACCAACACATACACTATCCACCCAATATATATACAGAATACACAGTTTCACAGCATTAGCAGCACGAAATATGTTATCCACCTGCAGGGGAAGGAAAACAGGCAGTGCGAACCAATGCGAGTGATATGTCCGCCTTCTGAGGCCCCTAACTGGATGGTAGTCCAATCCCTACGAAGAGTGGAGCCTAGCGCTCAAAAGTACCTGCACACGCCGGTGCCAATGGGCAGAAGGTGAAGCTCTTCGGAGGACGTTGAACAGCTCTGTAGGGAGCTCTAATGAAGGAGAACACGGTCCGCGACTCTAGCGCAGCCTCCACTGTGAGGCAGAAGCAGGGCGCGAGTACGGACAAGGGGTGCTGTATTCACAGCGGGGGAAAGCAAAGGGCACTGCAGGAGGGCGACCAGATCCTAGCTAATCTACTCACCGGTCCCCGAAGCAAGCAGGCCCGAGCTTCTCCTCGATAGATGCAGCTTCTGGCAGGTTCTGAAGAGCAGGGAACGTCTTGTCGTCGTGCAGAGTAAAAAGACGTCCCGATCGAAGAAACAAGCACAGTTTTGTCGCCACAGCAGGGCAACGGAACGGCCGGGTGTATTCAAGCCAAACGAGCACCGCTCACCTCTAGCTTAGGACTGCTAAGCAAACGAAGCGTGTGAGCATGCCCCGGACTCAGAACACCACCCAACCTGTCGGCGATTACAGAGCAGGCCTCCTTAGTAAGCTGGTCAGTCAACTGGATGGCCCAGAGACACTTCCGAAGGCTTACAGCAGGAGTTGATGAAGGTGCCGGGAATAGCTGGTCCTGCTATTCCAATAGGTCGAAGCGCCAGTACAGGCCTTCTTGTTCGATCTTAGGTGGAAAGGGCTTCACCGGACGACAGCAATGAGGAGCAGAAGTTCTTCAGGGGGTCACCCGTGATTCCTCGGTCCAGCCTCGTGTTCGCAGGATACTTGGCTCCTGTATCCCTGGGTTCGTAAGAACTCAGGAGATCGACATGGTAGTGGTGTTTCCAGCTCCCTCTTATCCACGGTTCCCTTCGCGCCAAAACGGAGGGGAGCCAATGGGAGATCCGCTCATCAACACACATACCATACGTGGACCAATCACGGACCACAGTGGTCCCAGGCATTCACACCACCCTAGACTCTCTGGCACCCAGGATGTGTATTGGGACCAGACAGCCCAGCCCACATCCTGGGGGCACTCAAACGACATGTAGAAGCCCGCGAAAGCAACCGTGTTTCGCGGGAAACTACATGCCCAAATAAGGAAGGCCCCGGGTCGCCTGACCCGGGGGAAGGTAAAGGGAGCAAGACGGACAGTGGACGAGACAAAGGAGCCTCGTGGTCCGGCCATTTTGGGTAGCCGGGCCACCCTTTTGTGTTCGCGGCAAAAAGGTGCTCAGAACGGCAAAAGGAGCTCAAAATAAACCAAATGATCGCTGCCACCAGCCCAGTCCCTGAATGACTTGCACCGATCCAAAAACCATCCTATAAGAGTGTCTAGGGTCTGTAGAAGGCTAGAGACCCAAGAGAGCTGTAACTTAGCTTACAGTGCCCTCTTGTGTCGTGTTGCACTAAAATGGCGACACGATAAAAGAAACTACGGGAAACAGCGTTCCCCGGTACTGACTGTCTTAAGGGCATGTCAGTTTCCCCGTAAGAAAGGAGCGAAAGCCCAGAGGAGTACAGCAGAAGGCTGCACTTCTCTGGCAAAGTCAAGAAAACAGGTTGAAAACAATAGCAAAAAGTTTAGGGGTTGCCACATGGAAGGAAAGTTCCCTACAATAACGAAATCTTTCCTAACAATGGGGGTGTGGATGCCGATGTGCATGGTGATGGTGATGGTGCTGCTTAGTGTCATATGGATGTGCGGGTGATGTGGATGGGGGTGTGGATGCCGATGTGCATGGTGATGGTGATGGTGCTGCTTAGTGTCATATGGATGTGCGGGTGATGTGGATGGGGGTGTGGATGCCGATGTGCATGGTGATGGTGCTGTTAGTGTCATATGGATGTGCGGGTGATGTGGATGGGGGTGTGGATGCCGATGTGCATGGTGATGGTGATGGTGCTGCTTAGTGTCATATGGATGTGCGGGTGATGTGGATGGGGGTGTGGATGCCGATGTGCATGGTGATGGTGATGGTGCTGCTTAGTGTCATATGGATGTGCGGGTGGTGTGGATGGGGGTGTGGATTCCGATGTGCATGGTGATGGTGATGGTGCTGCTTAGTGTCATATGGATGTGCGGGTGATGTGGATGGGGGTGTGGATGCCGATGTGCATGGTGATGGTGATGGTGCTGCTTAGTGTCATATGGATGTGCGGGTGATGTGGATGGGGGTGTGGATGCCGATGTGCATGGTGATGGTGATGGTGCTGCTTAGTGTCATATGGATGTGCGGGTGATGTGGATGGGGGTGTGGATGCCGATGGGCATGGTGATGGTGCTGCTTAGTGTCATATGGATGTGCGGGTGATGTGGATGGGGGTGCGCATGCCGATGTGCATGGTGATGGTGCTGCTTAGTGTCATATGGATGTGCGGGTGATGTGGATGGGGGTGTGGATGCCGATGTGCATGGTGATGGTGATGGTGCTGCTTAGTGTCATATGGATGTGCGGATGATGTGGATGGGGGTGTGGATGCCGATGTGCATGGTGATGGTGATGGTGCTGCTTAGTGTCATATGGATGTGCGGGTGATGTGGATGGGGGTGTGGATGCCGATGTGCATGGTGATGGTGCTGCTTAGTGTCATATGGATGTGCGGGTGATGTGGATGGGGGGTGTGGATGCCGATGAGCATGGTGATGGTGATGGTGCTGCTTAGTGTCATATGGATGTGCGGGTGATGTGGATGGGGGTGTGGATGCCGATGTGCATGGTGATGGTGCTGCTTAGTGTCATATGGATGTGCGGGTGATGTGGATGGGGGTGTGGATGCCGATGTGCATGGTGATGGTGATGGTGCTGCTTAGTGTCATATGGATGTGCGGGTGATGTGGATGGGGGTGTGGATCCCGATGTGCATGGTGATGGTGATGGTGCTGCTTAGTGTCATATGGATGTGCGGGTGATGTGGATGGGGGTGTGGGTGTGGATGCCGATGTGCATGGTGATGGTGATGGTGCTGCTTAGTGTCATATGGATGTGCGGGTGATGTGGATGGGGGTGTGGATGCCGATGTGCATGGTGATGGTGCTGCTTAGTGTCATATGGATGTGCGGGTGATGTGGATGGGGGTGTGGATGCCGATGTGCATGGTGATGGTGATGGTGCTGTTAGTGTCATATGGATGTGCGGGTGATGTGGATGGGGGTGTGGATGCCGATGTGCATGGTGATGGTGATGGTGCTGCTTAGTGTCATATGGATGTGCGGGTGGTGTGGATGGGGGTGTGGATTCCGATGTGCATGGTGATGGTGATGGTGCTGCTTAGTGTCATATGGATGTGCGGGTGATGTGGATGCGGGTGTGGATGCCGATGGGCATGGTGATGGTGATGGTGCTGCTTAGTGTCATATGGATGTGCGGGTGATGTGGATGGGGGTGTGGATGCCGATGTGCACTGGGATGGTGATGATGCTGCTTAGTGTCATATGGATGTGTGGGTGATGTGGATGGGGGTGTGGATGCCGATGGGCATGGTGATGGTGCTGCTTAGTGTCATATGGATGTGCGGGTGATGTGGATGGGGGTGTGGATGCCGATGTGCATGGTGATGGTGCTGCTTAGTGTCATATGGATGTGCGGGTGATGTAGATGGGGGTGTGGAGGCCGATGGGCATGGTGATCGGTGATGGTGCTGTTAGTGTCATATGGATGTGCGGGTGATGTGGATGGGGGTGTGGATGCCGATGTGCATGGTGATGGTGATGGTGCTGCTTAGTGTCATATGGATGTGCGGATGATGTGGATGGGGGTGTGGATGCCGATGGGCATGGTGATGGTGCTGCTTAGTGTCATATGGATGTGCGGGTGATGTGGATGGGGGTGTGAATGCCGATGTGCATGGTGATGGTGCTGCTTAGTGTCATATGGATGTGCGGGTGATGTGGATGGGGGTGTGGATGCCGATGTGCATGGGGATGGTGATGGTGCTGCTTAGTGTCATATGGATGTGCGGGTGATGTGGATGGGGGTGTGGATGCCGATGGGCATGGTGATGGTGCTGCTTAGTGTCATATGGATGTGCGGGTGATGTGGATGGGGGTGTGGATGCCGATGGGCATGGTGATGGTGCTGCTTAGTGTCATATGGATGTGCGGGTGATGTGGATGGGGGTGTGGATGCTGATGTGCATGGTGATGGTGATGGTGCTGCTTAGTGTCATATGGATGTGCGGGTGATGTGGATGTGGGTGTGGATGCCGATGTGCATGGTGATGGTGCTGGTTAGTGTCATATGGATGTGCGGGTGATGTGGATGGGGATGTGGATGCCGATGGGCATGGTGATGGTGATGGTGCTGCTTAGTGTCATATGGATGTGCGGGTGATGTGGATGGGGGTGTGGATGCCGATGTGCATGGTGATGGTGATGGTGCTGCTTAGTGTCATATGGATGTGCGGGTGATGTGGATGGGGGTGTGGAAGCCGATGGGCATGGTGATGGTGCTGCTTAGTGTCATATGGATGTGCGGGTGATGTGGATGGGGGTGTGGATGCCGATGTGCATGGTGATGGTGCTGCTTAGTGTCATATGGATGTGCGGGTGATGTGGATGGGGGTGTGGATGCCGATGGGCATGGTGATGGTGCTGCTTAGTGTCATATGGATGTGCGGGTGATGTGGATGGGGGTGTGGATGCCGATGGGCATGGTGATGGTGCTGCTTAGTGTCATATGGATGTGCGGGTGATGTGGATGGGGGTGTGGATGCTGATGTGCATGGTGATGGTGATGGTGCTGCTTAGTGTCATATGGATGTGCGGGTGATGTGGATGTGGGTGTGGATGCCGATGTGCATGGTGATGGTGCTGGTTAGTGTCATATGGATGTGCGGGTGATGTGGATGGGGATGTGGATGCCGATGGGCATGGTGATGGTGATGGTGCTGCTTAGTGTCATATGGATGTGCGGGTGATGTGGATGGGGGTGTGGATGCCGATGTGCATGGTGATGGTGATGGTGCTGCTTAGTGTCATATGGATGTGCGGGTGATGTGGATGGGGGTGTGGAAGCCGATGGGCATGGTGATGGTGCTGCTTAGTGTCATATGGATGTGCGGGTGATGTGGATGGGGGTGTGGATGCCGATGTGCATGGTGATGGTGCTGCTTAGTGTCATATGGATGTGCGGGTGATGTGGATGGGGGTGCGCATGCCGATGTGCATGGTGATGGTGCTGCTTAGTGTCATATGGATGTGCGGGTGATGTGGATGGGGTGTGGATGCCGATGGGCATGGTGATGGTGATGGTGCTGCTTAGTGTCATATGGATGTGCGGGTGATGTGGATGGGGGTGTGGATGCCGATGGGCATGGTGATGGTGATGGTGCTGCTTAGTGTCATATGGATGTGCGGGTGATGTGGATGGGGGTGTGGATGCCGATGTGCATGGTGATGGTGATGGTGCTGCTTAGTGTCATATGGATGTGCGGGTGATGTGGATGGGGTGTGGATGCCGATGTGCATGGTGATGGTGATGGTGCTGCTTAGTGTCATATGGATGTGCGGGTGATGTGGATGGGGGTGTGGATGCCGATGTGCATGGTGATGGTGATGGTGCTGTTAGTGTCATATGGATGTGCGGGTGATGTGGATGGGGGTGTGGATGCCGATGGGCATGGTGATGGTGATGGTGCTGCTTAGTGTCATATGGATGTGCGGGTGGTGTGGATGGGGGTGTGGATTCCGATGTGCATGGTGATGGTGATGGTGCTGCTTAGTGTCATATGGATGTGCGGGTGATGTGGATGGGGGTGTGGATGCCGATGTGCATGGTGATGGTGATGGTGCTGCTTAGTGTCATATGGATGTGCGGGTGATGTGGATGGGGGTGTGGATGCCGATGTGCATGGTGATGGTGCTGGTTAGTGTCATATGGATGTGCGGGTGATGTGGATGGGGGTGTGGATGCCGATGGGCATGGTGATGGTGGTGCTTAGTGTCATATGGATGTGCGGGTGATGTGGATGGGGGTGTGGATGCCGATGGGCATGGTGATGGTGCTGCTTAGTGTCATATGGATGTGCGGGTGATGTGGATGGGGGTGTGGATGCCGATGTGCATGGTGATGGTGCTGCTTAGTGTCATATGGATGTGCGGGTGATGTGGATGGGGGTGTGGATGCCGATGTGCATGGTGATGGTGCTGCTTAGTGTCATATGGATGTGCGGGTGATGTGGATGTGGGTGTGGATGCCGATGTGCATGGTGATGGTGCTGCTTAGTGTCATATGGATGTGCGGGTGATGTGGATGGGTGTGTGGATGCCGATGTGCATGGTGATGGTGCTGCTTAGTGTCATATGGATGTGCGGGTGATGTGGATGGGGGTGTGGATGCCGATGGGCATGGTGATGGTGCTGCTTAGTGTCATATGGATGTGCGGGTGATGTGGATGGGGGTGTGGATGCCGATGGGCATGGTGATGGTGATGGTGCTGCTTAGTGTCATATGGATGTGCGGGTGATGTGGATGGGGGTGTGGATGCCGATGGGCATGGTGATGGTGCTGCTTAGTGTCATATGGATGTGCGGGTGATGTGGATGGGGGTGTGGATGCCGATGGGCATGGTGATGGTGATGGTGCTGCTTAGTGTCATATGGATGTGCGGGTGATGTGGATGGGGGTGTGGATGCCGATGTGCATGGTGATGGTGCTGCTTAGTGTCATATGGATGTGCGGGTGATGTGGATGGGGGTGTGGATGCCGATGGGCATGGTGATGGTGCTGCTTAGTGTCATATGGATGTGCGGGTGATGTCGATGGGGATGTGGATGCCGATGTGCATGGTGATGGTGATGGTGCTGCTTAGTGTCACATGGATGTGCGGGTGATGTGGATGGGGGTGTGGATGCCGATGTGCATGGTGATGGTGCTGGTTAGTGTCATATGGATGTGCGGGTGATGTGGATGGGGGTGTGGATGCCGATGGGCATGGTGATGGTGGTGCTTAGTGTCATATGGATGTGCGGGTGATGTGGATGGGGGTGTGGATGCCGATGGGCATGGTGATGGTGCTGCTTAGTGTCATATGGATGTGCGGGTGATGTGGATGGGGGTGTGGATGCCGATGTGCATGGTGATGGTGCTGCTTAGTGTCATATGGATGTGCGGGTGATGTGGATGGGGTGTGGATGCCGATGTGCATGGTGATGGTGCTGCTTAGTGTCATATGGATGTGCGGGTGATGTGGATGTGGGTGTGGATGCCGATGGGCATGGTGATGGTGCTGCTTAGTGTCATATGGATGTGCGGGTGATGTGGATGGGGGTGTGGAAGCCGATGGGCATGGTGATGGTGCTGCTTAGTGTCATATGGATGTGCGGGTGATGTGGATGGGTGTGTGGATGCCGATGTGCATGGTGATGGTGCTGCTTAGTGTCATATGGATGTGCGGGTGATGTGGATGGGGGTGTGGATGCCGATGGGCATGGTGATGGTGCTGCTTAGTGTCATATGGATGTGCGGGTGATGTGGATGGGGGTGTGGATGCCGATGGGCATGGTGATGGTGATGGTGCTGCTTAGTGTCATATGGATGTGCGGGTGATGTGGATGGGGGTGTGGATGCCGATGGGCATGGTGATGGTGCTGCTTAGTGTCATATGGATGTGCGGGTGATGTGGATGGGGGTGTGGATGCCGATGGGCATGGTGATGGTGATGGTGCTGCTTAGTGTCATATGGATGTGCGGGTGATGTGGATGGGGGTGTGGATGCCGATGGGCATGGTGATGGTGCTGCTTAGTGTCATATGGATGTGCGGGTGATGTGGATGGGGGTGTGGATGCCGATGTGCATGGTGATGGTGATGGTGCTGCTTAGTGTCATATGGATGTGCGGGTGATGTGGATGCGGGTGTGGATGCCGATGTGCATGGTGATGGTGATGGTGCTGCTTAGTGTCATATGGATGTGCGGGTGATGTGGATGGGGGTGTGAATGCCGATGTGCATGGTGATGGTGCTGCTTAGTGTCATATGGATGTGCGGGTGATGTGGATGGGGGTGTGGATGCCGATGTGCATGGTGATGGTGCTGCTTAGTGTCATATGGATGTGCGGGTGATGTGGATGGGGGTGTGGATGCCGATGGGCATGGTGATGGTGCTGCTTAGTGTCATATGGATGTGCGGGTGATGTGGATGGGGGTGTGGATGCCGATGGGCATGGTGATGGTGCTGCTTAGTGTCATATGGATGTGCGGGTGATGTGGATGGGGGTGTGGATGCCGATGGGCATGGTGATGGTGCTGCTTAGTGTCATATGGATGTGCGGGTGATGTGGATGTGGGTGTGGATGCCGATGTGCATGGTGATGGTGCTGGTTAGTGTCATATGGATGTGCGGGTGATGTGGATGGGGATGTGGATGCCGATGGGCATGGTGATGGTGATGGTGCTGCTTAGTGTCATATGGATGTGCGGGTGATGTGGATGGGGGTGTGGATGCCGATGTGCATGGTGATGGTGATGGTGCTGCTTAGTGTCATATGGATGTGCGGGTGATGTGGATGGGGGTGTGAATGCCGATGTGCATGGTGATGGTGCTGCTTAGTGTCATATGGATGTGCGGGTGATGTGGATGGGGGTGTGGATGCCGATGTGCATGGTGATGGTGCTGCTTAGTGTCATATGGATGTGCGGGTGATGTGGATGGGGGTGTGGATGCCGATGGGCATGGTGATGGTGCTGCTTAGTGTCATATGGATGTGCGGGTGATGTGGATGGGGGTGTGGATGCCGATGGGCATGGTGATGGTGCTGCTTAGTGTCATATGGATGTGCGGGTGATGTGGATGGGGGTGTGGATGCCGATGGGCATGGTGATGGTGCTGCTTAGTGTCATATGGATGTGCGGGTGATGTGGATGTGGGTGTGGATGCCGATGTGCATGGTGATGGTGCTGGTTAGTGTCATATGGATGTGCGGGTGATGTGGATGGGGATGTGGATGCCGATGGGCATGGTGATGGTGATGGTGCTGCTTAGTGTCATATGGATGTGCGGGTGATGTGGATGGGGGTGTGGATGCCGATGTGCATGGTGATGGTGCTGCTTAGTGTCATATGGATGTGCGGGTGATGTGGATGGGGGTGTGGATGCCGATGGGCATGGTGATGGTGCTGCTTAGTGTCATATGGATGTGCGGGTGATGTCGATGGGGATGTGGATGCCGATGTGCATGGTGATGGTGATGGTGCTGCTTAGTGTCACATGGATGTGCGGGTGATGTGGATGGGGGTGTGGATGCCGATGTGCATGGTGATGGTGATGGTGCTGCTTAGTGTCATATGGATGTGCGGGTGATATGGATGCGGGTGTGGATGCCGATGGGCATGGTGATGGTGATGGTGCTGCTTAGTGTCAAATGGATGTGCGGGTGATGTGGATGGGGATGTGGATGCCGATGTGCATGGTGATGGTGATGGTGCTGCTTAGTGTCACATGGATGTGCGGGTGATGTCGATGGGGGTGTGGATGTGGATAATAATTCGTGTGTGAAAAATGTTGGTGTTCATAATGGTGGCGTGAGTGATATGGAAGGCTAAGGTAATGTAGAAGGAAAGAGTGATGGGGGAGCGTGATCTGAAGGATGATGTTGATGATCATTTGAAAGGTGTGAAGAGGTTGGTGTGTGCTTAAGATAAGCACAAGGGCTAATGCGGCGGGTGCTTTCTAGGGGTGCGTGCATAGGGCAGTCTGACTCAAGGTATGGGTCTTGTTTGGTCTTGTGGTAGGACCATGTTTTGTCGTTGGTTTGTGCTTGACGTTGGCATGCCACTAAGTCGAACTATAGGGTGTTTTGAAGATGTGGCAGCTTGTTTGACTTTGCTTAAAGTCAAGTGCAACGCTTGCTGGGGTGGTTGTGTTGGAGGAATGTGTGCATTGTGTAGTATGAATTTGGGTATGCGTCTTATGTTTTGTAGTCCTGTGATATGATAGTGTTTTGTAATTTATATGTGCCTAATATACATTGTGAGCAGTGCTGGGGTGATTGTGTTGCAGGGGGATGTGCATTGTGCAATGTGAGTTGGGGTTGTGTGTGTTGTCTGCATGCATTGTCTAGTGCGGGTGTCTTCGTTGTGTGACATGGTGGTGAAGTGAGGTTGGTGTGTAGTTAGAATGGTGTGGTGAGGCTGCTGTGTGGTGAGCTTGTGTGGTGCAGTTGATGTGTGTCTGTAATTGTGGTGAGATGTGTGTGTGCTTGAGTTGGAGTGTAAGATATGTTTAGGAATGTCAAGATTCTCCCAGTGTAGGCGACTGAAGATGTAGTAGACCGGAAACGTTGTGTGAAGTGCAGCGAGTGTGTACTTTTTTGTGGATGGTGGGGTAAAGTTGACATTTTTTTGGCTATATTATGTGTGACCGGGCCAGTGTTGTGTCCTTGTCAGGGGGAGCGAGGGAGCCTTGAGCCCAACCCCAAGCCGACCATGCTGCTCAGGGTGCGGACAGGCCCCCTCCCCACCCACCTTACCTGCACAGAGGGCAGCCTCCAGGCCGCCACTGCCGTAGCCACGGGACGCACAAAGGAAAGCAGAGTGCAGTCTGCCTCGAGATGTAGACAACACCACAACACCGGCTACCCAACGCTGGAAGCTGCAGCAAAGGGATACACGGCACATAGGGGATGCCGCGACAACTACAACACCGGCCCTGCTCCAGCAGACCATGTCTACTGGATCCCGCACAAAAAGGAAAACCACTAGCCCACCAATTATTAAACAAAGGTCTCCATTTGGGGCAAGCTGAGGCCTACAGAAAGGCCTTTAAACATCTATCATCCCTGGACCCCCACAGGGTCCATATTGGAAAGGCTGTCTCAAGCCTGCCCATGGCCTTCCCCTGTCACACGCCTTGGATCCAGGTAAGTGATTGGATAAGGTAAGTGGCCAATCCTCGAAGAGGGTGGGGTATGTAATGAGGTGTGTGAGTGTGCAAGTGTGGATTAGTCAGGTGAGGACAGGAGGTGGTGAAGAAGACGTCCAAGAGAGCAGAGGAGGAGACAGGGAAAGGAGTGTGAAGGCTATTACAAGGAGGGGTCTGTGGAGTGTTTGTGTGTGAGAGTGTAGAGTGTGAATAGTAGAGGTAGAGTAGGAGTAGAAGATCAGAACTGCTAGTAATGGCAAAGGTAGTAGAGACAGTAGCAGAGTAGTGAGTGAGAGAGACAGGCAGTAGAGTGGTAGTGTGTAGTAGAGGGCACAAGCACGCACTACTGAGTAGAAAGATAAATGAATTGACAGTTGTAGCAGTAGGAGGTAAAGGAAGTCGAGCGATAGTGTTAGTAAGAGAGTAAGAGTAGTAGGAGTGACAGGGAGCTGGAGAAAAGCAGTAGCTAGTGGCATGAGAGAGAGGGAGAGAGAGAGAGGGAGTGGGAGAGAGAGGGAGGGGGTGAGAGAGAAAGAGAGAGAGAAAATAGTAGACGAATTGCAAGATCCAAGGAAATTGAGTGGGAGGAAAGGAACGATGGAGGGAGCAGGAGGTAGCAACAGTAAGAAATGATAGAGTTGAGAAGTGAATGGAGAAGTGAGATCAAAGGGTGGAGGTGGAAAGGCGGAGTGAAAGATCAGAGGGACAGTAGTAAAGTGGGAGGAGAACATCTGTAGAGCCTAATATAAGTGAAAGGTCAAGCACGAGTGGGTGTGACACCAGGTGAAAGAAGGCATCATCTCCCCCCCCAACTCCTTAAGACTACTAAGCGGGAGAGGTCAGGGACAGCTAGAAGACCCCAAGGGAGATAGTTAGCCACACCTTGGGAAAGCCATACCGAGCCCAAGAAAGAGCAAAATACAACAGGTGGCACTGATCGATAGTACTAACACCTGTTAAGGATGTCTGGATTAGGGAGGAAGGTAACGGCCAGGGTAGCTGAGAGGGGAACCCGCCCTTAGAAAGAGGAGGAAGGATAGCTCAGGGACAACAACACAGGTTCGTATCCCGACATGAACAATAAAATAAATAAAATAAGAGAGGCACGGCCCTAGCGCCAATTTCCCAAGAACCGGCTCAGCCCTAAGAACTACCCAAGAACCCTTGGCCCAAGCTAAGTCACAATAAACCCCCTTGGGCTTACTTCCAGAGTTAGTGTGACGGCCGGCTGCAGCGTCACATATGTTATAGGGATGTATGAAGTGCATCTCTTCCATTTAGCATGTCTTGAGGCACGGAAGCATCTTGAGCAATGTACTTTGTTGTGGACTTAGGAAGTGGTATCAGGGTGTTGATCTCAGTAAGTGGGGGGTCCGGCTACCTCCATCTCCTACCTGGCTTGGTATGTGGGTGTGATGCCTGAGCATCTCTGTGATAGCTGTGCTGTCAGGGGAGTGATGGTCGACTATGCCTTTTGTGCAGTAATGGCAAGCAGGGGAAGTGATGCCGTGTATGTCCTCCCACCGTGCACACCTTTGCACTGTGTGTGGAGCTGTTTGAGTGGGACATCTGGTCATTGCGCTGGAGGTGTGTGGAGATGTTTGAGTGGGACATCTGGTCATTGCTCTGGAGGTGTGTGGAGCTGTTTGAGTGGGACATCTGGTCATTGCTCTGGAGGTGTGTGGAGATGTTTGATTGGGACATCTGTTCATTGCTCTGGAGGTGTGTGGAGCTGTCTGAGTGGGTCATCTGTTCATTGCTCTGGAGGTGTGTGGAGATGTCTGATTGGGACATCTGGTCATTGCTCTGGAGGTGTGTGGAGATGTCTGAGTGGGACATCTGGACATTGATCTGGAGGTGTGTGGAGCTGTCTGAGTGGGACATCTGGTCATTGTTCTGGAGGTGTGTGGAGCTGTCTGAGTGGGACATCTGGTCATTGCTCTGGAGGTGTGTGGAGCTGTCTGAGTGGGACATCTGGTCATTGCTCTGGAGGTGTGTGGAGCTGTCTGAGTGGGACATCTGGTCATTGCTCTGGAGGTGTGTGGAGCTGTCTGAGTGGGACATCTGGTCATTGCTCTGGAGGTGTGTGGAGCTGTCTGAGTGGGACATCTGGTCATTGCTCTGGAGGTGTGTGGAGATGTCTGATTGGGACATCTGGTCATTGCTCTGGAGGTGCGCTGGAGTTGCTGCTGGTGCCGGTCTAGCTCTGTGGATGACCGTTCATTGCATACGTGTGCTGCCTGCGTAGCAGGGGGCTGGGTACCGGCAGACCCTGCCCACCTGCCGGCTGGTCCAAGGTTTGAGGACATGGTAACGAATGTCTATGGCTTCTGATCGATACTCTTGAGTGGATGCTGTTAGCCTGCTCGTGAATGGCCTGATGTCGTCTAAATCGCTGGTGTTGCTGAGGGGCGCAGGTCTTCCTGGAGGGGACTCGGGGGCCTCTAGTTTGCTTTCCTCACATACTGTACCCCCCAATAGAAGGACTAAATGTGCGGGGGGGAATGGGGCTACAACGCCGTCCTCTGTACATTCTTCTGCTAGGCAGATTGCGCGTATATAACTTTGATAAACGTGCATTTTAAAAATATATATATTTTTATTTCATGTACCAACAGCAAAAAGCGGTAAACTGTGACAAAAATAATACAGAAAACCCCTAACCAGTTGAAGCGGTGGAGGCGAACGATAGAACCATCGGGAGATAGCAAGCCGGACACTCATGACGCAATGCAGTTGAGCAGGGTGTTTACAAGGTTCACATGGAGCACGTCGCGTGCTGTACCAGCCGAACTGTCCGGGCTGTGAGGACGAAAACTTTGCAGAAGAAATAAAGGGAATGCATTAGTGATACTAGTAAAAACATATGTCCCCGGTATTGATTTCGGATTAGAATAATCATTTGCGTGACCAGAAAAAGACCACAGATTCCCGATGCCCCCTCTCCATGTACAGTGTCCGTGAGGCAAGTTCTCACCGGACGGTTTTCATCATCGCATTTCACCGCAACATGGAATATGTTGCCACAGCGGCAGCAAGATTTAGTCACACTGGAGTCTGCTGCCACCATGTGGCAAAACATTGCAAAAACGTTGCCTACAAAAGTGAAGCTCGCCTGAATTGTCGTAGGAATACTTCACTGGATGGTGCTTTTAGGGCATCGCACCGCTGTGAGCTTACAGCACGCTTCATATTTGAAGCTATGAACTAGGCTGTAGACGTCTATGTGATGTTTAGAATATCAGAGAAGTATACACAGCCAGGGGTGCTGCTAGGTCTGGAAAAGACCCGGGGCTACGCTAATGTCAGAACTGTCGAGACTCGGGACCAGCTAGCCTTTTGGTTGTAGCTCCTGAGATTCTATCCAGGGCAGGGGAGCCGATTTATGAATTTCCGGGGTGGGGCCAAATACAGGAAGTGACATCACTGGCAGTTATATGACCGCAAATTTACATGTAATCGCCAACTTGGTGCAACGGCGCGTGGGGGGGGGGGCGGGTGTTGGCACGCGCAGAACAGTGGAAACATTGGCTAGCATGCACTGCATATACTAAAGTCAAGAAAGAAGGAGATTTAAGCCTTTGAGTTGCATTCCAGTAAGACATCACTGCCCCTACTCCACCGCTCTATAATCGTCCAGCAACACAACTAGAATGGGGGAATGAAATGCTTGCTAAACAGAAGGTACAGCTGCACAGGTGGAGTACCACCACCACCACCCAAAATAAAGTTCCCAATTCAAGGGAAACGAGAAGTAAAGACGTTTCCCGATTAAAAACTACCAAGCAAGACGTGTGTGGTGCAATAGTTCAGTAAAACATCAACAATTCAAACTTACAATAGTGCTGCTGTAGATTGACCAGCCACAAGTGAAATTTGCTAAGATGTTACCTCTGGGTAGCCAGATAGAGTTAGGGGTGTAGCTTAATCTTAAACCTTTCAGTGGACACATCAGATGTGCTGCTGAAGTATAATGCAATCCTGGCTGAAGTATAATGCAATCCTGGCTGAAGTATAATGCAATCAAGTGTCTTTTCAGACTTGGGGGGAAAAGTGTTAACTGCTTTTAACATTGTAGTTTGCCAGAAATTCTGGTAAAGTAGTGTACAATGTTAAAAAGCAGTTACCCAGGCTCACCCTGCACCCAGGTGATGTTTGGGACTGATGGAAGCACTCGCGTCTAAATGTTGTAGCCATGGTTGTCTCCATGTTTTAAAAACTCCCACTTTCCGGGTTTTCAACATTCATTTGAAACACCCCTTATTCAAAAAATGAAGGAGTCAGTAAAAAAGCCAATGCTGAAAAGCCTATTTCGCACAAGTAGTAAGACCCAAAGGGTAAGAGCGACTGTATAGCAGACCATGCCAATGTAGGATACTCCAGGATTACCTTCAGTCAAAATTCACCCACTGCAATGTTCCTAAATTCAGATAGCAGAGTAGCGTCTGACTGAACCTCAATCAGCTCTTCCTGGGCATCAAATGGATGATGCACCACCTCCTCTGCCAGAAAAGGATGCATCACCCAGTCATTAATGCCAGCATTTACTTCAGGGAAGTATTCATCAAAGCTGGACCTTAATGTTGCTAGGTGGCTTGCCCAGCTCCAACTGTTCTTTTGCAAAGGTCTAGCTTCCTCTTGAAGGCAAATACTTTTTTATTCATTCTTTCCTCTGTGTTCCCATGCCCCCAAAGGTGGGATTGGGAGTTTCTGGGGTGGTGAGTTCTAGTGGTCTTAGTTTCCTTTATAAAATACACAAATCACATAGTATTTCAACCAGACAATGCATCATTGTGTACAGCTTAAAGGGGGCCACCTGACCCAAAGCAGCACACTAGGAGATGTATTTTGGAACAATCAACATTGTAAACACACCTCTAGTTTAGATTGTAAAGAGTGCTTGTGCTGCAATTACAAGCACCCAGTTAATAAAGTCCAGACTTAAAACACTTGATCAGCATTCAGTGAGTAAAATAACCTTATAAAAATAAAATGCAGCTTTGCATGAAATTACATAGAATTTTGGGATTATCAGGCACTGGCAAGTGGGCTCTGTTGTTGCTGTGGGAGAAGTGAGACTTGCAATGGCGACAAATGTAAGGTTAATAGCTGCCGTTTATCACAAGTTGGCAGGCCAGCATAGATCTTAACCACTGAATGCCCACTGAACAGCTATAAACCCTTCTATGTCAGCAAGAGGCTGATGTAGAGGAACCAGTGATAGAAAGCAATGAGGTAATTATACTGTACCATATCCCGTGGGAGGTGATGCCCCCCCAAGACTCAGTGAAGACCCCTCGTGTCAAAAGGTTGAAAAGTCCTGCCGTCTCAGTCCCCACAGTTCTAACTTCTCCCCGCTTAGAGTGGAAGCAGTCTGCGGCACACAGCTTGTAATGCAAATAGCACATTTTAAGCGTCAGGACAAAAAACAGAGAACTGAATACATTGCTGAGGTAAATGAGTTCTGACTGACAACACTGGTAATACCGTATAGAGCCACATTATCGCACCGCCCAACTATGGGTTTGAGGGCAAAGGTGGAGGAAAATCCTCCAGCAAGAAGCTGGAGGTATTTCCTCCACCATACTGCCCAAAATATAACAGTTTGGGATATTACCACCAGCAAAATTACTACCAGCAGTAATACCGCTGAAATCCACCATGGAGTCCTATGGACTCCAATTAATGGGGACTAACACTGCCTACCACCACTTGTAATCCGGCAGTAATACCGCCAGACCAAGTGGCAGTAATGGTAGTACAGTTTGGTGGTATCTCGGCAGATTTACAGGCCACACAGAGACATTGTGGGTCATTACGACCCAGGCGGTAAGTACGCCAACTTTACCACCATGGTGTAAACTATGTTTACACCATGGTGGATGGCGGATTTACCGCCCCATTCCAAGGTGAGTGGGGCGGTAAATCCCCATTTCCCATTTTACCCTTCCCCATTCCCATTTTTGCCCTGTAGGGCATAATGGGAGTGGGGAAGGCGCTAATTACGCCACCGTAAATTACGGTGGCGTAATTAGCACCAAGGCGGTTTAGCGCCATGGATTTTAACGGCTGCTAAAAGCAGCCGTTCAAATCGGAATCTGGCGTTAAGGGTTAACGACAGCGTTAACCCTTAACGCCTGAGTTGTAATGAGGCCCATTGCCTCTCTCCATGTTGTCTTTTATTGTAAAGTGGATTACCAGGTTTCAGACCTGTAAGATACCCCTGTCTCCTCAGGTGAATCAGACCCCCACCATTCCTGTCTCCTCAGGTAACTCAGACCCCCACCATTCCATCCTAAATAAACTTGATGCCCCCAGGCTGTTCTTCTAGTCTACTTTTATTCTACCCATGTAGATCCCGGAACGTCATACTCCTGTTACTTTCATGGATTATTTTACTTCCTGTTCCTTAAAGCCAGGGGTCTTAAACATGTGGCTCTCCAGATCTTTGGACTACGACTCCTATGATCCATCACCATTGACTATGCTGGCTGGGGCTGATGAGCATTGTAGTCCAACACATCTGCAGAGCTAAAGGTTGCAGAACCCGGCGTCCAAGCAGAGGCCTGGAACTCCATACTGCCACAAGCACCTTATCATTTGACTCTGGCTCTGAAATAGAGACTTTATGCCGGCCCTTTGCCCACAAACACTGGTTGTTAATATTATACCTTGGAGCGGCACGCGTTAATAGCACTAGTGCAAGAAACGTTCAGGGCGGGTGGTAAAAAGACTTCTGTGGGTCTTATGCATCCTATGAGTTCACAGGGTTTGGTTGACTAGGGAATAGCACACGAGGCATGGAGTTGGGACAGGATGGCAGGTTAGCTGCTGGCAACCTTTCAGGTGGCAACCGTAAACCCATGAAGAGGGAGCGGAGATGTGCAGTGCTTCTTTGCCCCCCTGATTCTCTGATTTGTCAGAGCTACATTTTCAAAGCCTCTCTCTGAATGGAGCATGAGTGCATTCATCTCTCAGTTGACTCACACAGTTATTATTCTGTCTGCGTCTTTCATTTGTTATAAAACAGCACCCAAGGTTGGTGGCTCTCAGGGGTTAGGGAGCCTGGGACGCACCAAGGACAATGAACTGGCAGCCAGGGGGTTTTAGCAATGCGCTACTTTTGTAAACAAAATGAACCCCCAAAAAATCTTTTTTTTGTGACTGCACCAGTAAATCATCAAGAATCGATGACTGGGAGAGAGGCTGCAGGAGAGCGATTCCCCCTTATTTGTATGGTACAGTAGCACAGATAGGAGAAAGAGGTTGGTTGGCTATCGACTTACATCTACCTGTTCAGTAGCACACCTGGGAGTGGGTAGTTGATCTGGCTTTGGGGTCCCCGTTTCTCTGTGATAGAATACTCTTGAGGGCATACTTTTTTAATGAACATTTAATTGCAACTGCATGTGTATACCAAGTGCTTAATTTGTAAAACAGTAGGTGCCTGTGCCCAAATATGTTCTAGCACTTCTGTGACACTTGGGCAGTTCCACAGCACTGCTGCCACCCAGGGTCGGACTGGGACAAGAAATAGGCCCGGTCACCCAAAAACAAGTGGCCCACCCCTGCCTCAAAAAAGTGGCCCACCCCTCGCCTCACGACACTTGACCTCTGATGATATCACCGGAAGTGATGTCATTTGACCCCACACCAAAGTGACATCCCGGGAAGCGATGAAACACAACCTTTCACCCCTTGACAAAATAGGAAGTGGCATCAAATAGCATTGTTCCTAAGTAAACAACACTATGAAAAATATGGTTATGATTTCACTAAGGTAATATACATTTCACACGAGAATGGATCACCATACGTATCATTAATATCTGTGTGTATAGATCCATATTGTCAAAATACTGTGACTCCATGCAGACGTCCAAGGCCACATGATAATATGGTATTATATAGCACTTACCCTTAAGCTCTTTTTTATAGAACAAATATGCATACAATATCACCCAACCTGTGTTGGTACTCCTATCGACCCAAGAAGGATGAAAGGTTTTTGAAGAATAAAAAATGAAAAAATAAATGAGAAAAAAAATTATTTTTCCCCCCAAAAAAATGTCAAACCTGCCAAAGCATGGACTGAAACCGGCCCTTACTCCCCAGGGACGATTTATGCCCGGCCAGGGGCCAATCCGACCCTACTGCCACCACCCATAGTGCGACAGAGGCCGGGCCTTTGTGAGGTCTCAGGTTCCATTAGGAGTCTATTCATGAAGACAAAAAAAAGCACACACATTCTTTTGCCGGAATGACCATCATTGCGGCAAAAGGTGTGCGCCTTTTCTTTTGTCTTTATAAATAGGCTCCTAATGGAGCCCGAGACCTCACAAAGGCCCGGCCCCTGTCGCACTAAGCATGTGTGGCAGGGGCCATGGATCGGGCTGCTGCTTGTTAATGAAGCAACAGCCCGACCCTTTGGCCATTTAACCTCTTTTTTTTTTCAACTGTGGATGCGCGCCCCCTCTGGGCATGAGGCTGCGGCCCACCAGAGGGGCGCGCCCCACAGTTTGAATACCGCTGCGCCTAAGTCCTCCCCTCCAGGACCATACACCAATGAGTCCTAGAGGGGAGGGCTTAATCGCACATTTTCGCGATTATACCCGGCCGGAGAGAAGTGATGCAGCATCGATGGAAAGGGCCATCGATGCTGCATCACTTCTCTCCGGCCGGGGGGGGCTCAGCCCCAACTTGATTTTGCCGGGGGGCTCGGGCCCCGGAGCCCCCCCGTACTCGGCGCCCCTGATCCAGGGCTACAACCAAAAGACCAGGGACTATAGCCCCCTTAGCCCCTGCCTAGCAACGCCTCTGCACACAGCGATTTTGGAATGCACATCAATGTGGCTGCATGTCGTGTGCTGAATCAGTGCGTAGTGGAGTGGCGCGTCAGTTATACGGCTGCCAATGGGCACCGGTTATTTTTATTTATTTTTATTTAGTTGTTTTTTTATAACGTGCTTAATATTGTAACTGAGTTTGGTTTCTAAGAGCGGATCCGGTATTGAAACCTCTGTTGCTCTGTGTGGTCTTGCTTCCAAGACGAGCACGTTGCCCCTGTGCTATCCTCCGTTCACTGGCGCACATGCATGTGGGATAACAAATGTGCATGGACGGTAGTCCGGACCACGGCATGGATAAAGAAGATTTCACGTTCACTCGGCTTCGTGTCTTTATTTCTGCTAGGGCACTGCATTCCCTGCGCAGGCCAACTCCATAACTGGTGTGGCGACGAGGATGGGATCTGTGAGGAGTTCGACCATCCACATGGTAGGCGTGCACTCAACTGGACTTTTTTCAAATGTTAAAATAATTGGAATGATGGTAGACTGACCTCAGGAAAATGTGTGAGGCTAATCCACACAGATTCTCCTATGCTCACACCACAAGAAACGCACAGACCTGTGTACTCTGGCATGGACACAGCCTACAGGAAACGATTCGTAAGTGTGGTATACAGGAGTCTGGTCTCACCGCAGCTTCAAGGGAGACCTGCCGCTTTAACAAGGATCACACAGGGAGGACCATTAACCAGAGAGACTCTTTGAACACAACGGACAGGAAGATGGATTGGACTTAGTAGCACTAGGGACTGAGCCCAGAGCTCTTTCTGTTGAGAGAAGGGTTCCGCCATATTAGTTCTGTAGCATACCTTTTTCCTGTTTTCACCCCTTTATCTTTCCTATTGCAAAGCACTCTGGTTATGACCTCAGGCATACAGGACATTGTTGGTAGGGCCCCCAATTGGTTAATTAAGGTAGACTTAGCCTACACCAATCACGGTGGCCGGGGGTTTAAAAGAGGGCAGAGCCCATCTTTTGTCAGATCATCTGAAGACTTCACAAGAAGTAAAAAAGAAGAACTCAACCTTGGACCCTGACTGAAGGTACAGTCTCCCTTGTATCTTCCACCAGTGCAGGAAGACCAGGACATCCAAAAACGGAAGCAAGAACACTCCCTTAAACTTCTCCCAGGGAACAGAGGGAGAAACCAAACTCAGCACTCTCCAGCCACTCCAGAACAAGTACCCAACCAGCACACAGTGTGGCCTGCTGGGATTTGCAGCAAGCTTCATGAATAGGGAGTGCCAGAAGGTCTCTGAACCTAAGACCAAGGACAAGGCAGCTTCCTGCAACCCATTCCACAGCTGTGGGCCGTCCACCTTAAAGGACAACACAAACCCGTTGAAGAAGCTTGGAAAAGTGCCTCAATGAGCATCTACTGGCGTCCACCTTAAAGGACATTTTCTAGTCAGTCGAGTTCCTCGATCCGCAACCAACACTAATCGCGGTCAAGCCACAGTCGCTTAAATACACCTGGGACGTCTCAAACAGAGTGTCAGAACTGTGATCAGCATTGAGACAATGATTCCTAACCCCAGCCGCCATGTAAGCCAGCCTGCAGCCGTTCGTCTAGCTTCCCTCGCCAAACCATCTTGCCGTCAGATAGCCGCAGCTGACTCCCATCTCAAACTCTTCCACAGAAGCCTGCAAAGCACCCTGAAGCCAACTCAACCATGTTTAGCACCAACCACACCTACAGCACAAGGTACATTGTGGTTCTGTGACCCTGGACCTTCCCAGAAGGCCCCTAGAAACATTTTAAGAACCTTTGCTCCCTTTCTACTAAAGCTAAGAAACCTTAACAAACTGTTGTGGTTATTAACCATACCGACTACCCTCCTGTCAGTATCCAGGGTGCATCCCTTTTCCTTCTTTGAAACAGTCTGTCCTCTGCATTCCTTTACCGGGTGGGTTGTATTTCGTAGTGTTGTTAGACTGTCTGTTGTGATATAATAAATTAATAAATGAGATCGCCACACAATCTTTGGCTTCGATTGTGCTTTGGAAGAAAATCGACCTATTCTGCAAAATGATGAGTGAAGATTCAATTCCAGCTTTAGACATCTTGAGAATGAAGGAAAATGCAATATGCAGCAAAGCACTGCTTGACTGGAAGGCACAAATACTAATGAGCATTGCAAAAGAAAACATCACAATGGAAATGTCATTAAATCGCCCTCAAGAAGCGAAACGGAATTTCATGCAGATTGATTGGATACAGACAATGGGCCTCATTACAACTCAGGCGGTCCGGAAATAACGGTGGCGGTAAACCCGCCGCCACCGTTGTTTCCGGACCGCATGATCCCGACTCCTGCAGGCGGGAGGTGATGTTCCCGCCAGGTCTGACCTGGCGGGTTTAACACCGCCGCCTGCAGGCGGACGAGGAAACACCGGCAGCATTACGAGATGCTGCCGGTGTTTCCATGATCCCGATTCCCATCGAGTCCCGTAGGACTCAATGGGAATGGGGATTAACACCATTCCGCTTCCGTGATTCCCGGAAAACCGGGGTTGTAATGCCCCGGTAATTCCGGGAATCACAGAGGCGGAATGGTAATACGAGTCCGGCGGTAACCAGGCGGTTTTACCGCCGCGGTTACCGCCGGACTCGTAATGAGGTCCAATGAATGAAAAACTAAGGTTTCAAGAAAACCTGACATGTTTTCTAGATATAAGAGCACTAAATTATCCAGCAACTTACCTAAAAACATTTCTGGACAAACTTATTAGAAATCTTTACCTGAAACTCCGAATGAACATACTACCAATAAGATCTAGGGCCTCATTACAAATCAGGCAGTCCGGAAATAACGTGGCGGTAAACCCGCCGCCACCGTTGTTTCCATGCCGGGTGATCACAACTCCTGCAGGCGGGAGGTGATGTTCCCGCCAGGTCTGACCTGGCAGGTTTAAAACCGCCCGCCTGCAGGCGGACGAGGAAACACCGGCAGCATCACGAGATGCTGCCGGTGTTTCCATGATCCCCATTCCCATCGAGTCCCGTAGGACTCAATGGGAATGGGGATTAACACCATTCCGCCTCCGTGATTCACGGGAAACCGGGGTTGTAATGCCGGGAATCACGGAGGCGGAATGGTAATACGAGTCTGGCGGTAACCAGGCGGTTTCACTGCCTCGGTTACCGCCGGACTCGTAATGAGGCCCCTAGACTTGCAAGAACAAAGCAGATGGATCCCTCTCACCAATTTTGCAGATTCTGTATGTATTTTGTATTTTTTGCAGCGCACATAACCCTTAGGTATCTAGGCGCTAGTTTCATTGTGGAAGGGAAGGTTATTTATAACGCGCTTTTTCATGCGCGGGTCCGGGATTCAGACCTGTGTTTGCTCAGCGTGCTCTTGCTTTCAAGACCCGCACGTTGCCACAGAGCTATCCTCCCGTGTTGAATATAAAAACAAAAAGCATTTGCATAAACCCATTTACTCTAAGAAGTCACCTCCTGTGATTAAGTGTGTAGTTCCCTTGGTTATTGATTAGCGTCGCTCCATGCGCTGCCTTTGGAGATGTGCTTGGAGTGCAGACTGTAGGAACCACAGCGTAAACTCAAAGGAAGGCGTGTGCTGGTCATGAGTCACGCATGATGCATATGTTTGAGCACTGCGTGTACAAATACTGCTTATCACTGCAAAACGCAGACACGGCCGTCGTTACATGGCGCAAACAAAAGCCATTTGGCTCTTTCAAGCATTCTTCCTGCTTTGTCTCATCGAGTGTCTGCATATCTCTATGAGGCCATAATGCATCCCACCCGCAGTACCGCACTTCATCCAACCCGCAGTACCGCACTTCTTAAAGTGCGGTACTGTAAGAATCCAGAAACGATCAAGACAATTCGTCATATCATCATGGACTGTACAGAATTACAATTGGAGAGATCTCAATGTCAAACTTATTTTAAGATGAAAGAGACAATGACAGATGATGAAACAAGAGGGCCGCAAATGTTATTAGCCAATGACAATAAACTTGATTTTTATCATCCAATTTTGGATGAAAATCATGAAAACTGATGCACTCTCAACATAAGATACCTAGTATGTAAATTACATTCATTAAACACTGAACGAGAACTAAGTAGACATATGATAAAATGAAAAGTTTCTTTGTAAACTATAACATTTTAATAAAAAAATTAAAAAACAAAAATTCGATATTTTTTAGACAACCTTGACTGGACACAGCTTTTATCACTGGGTAATAACTGTATTTTTGCTGTGTTACAACTAACCAACGATACACGACCTTTAGAGGAGATAAGCCTGCCGTTCCGTCCAGGTTACCAGAAATGGACAAGGAGGTCCATAATTTTAATTGTATGCTTGGTTATTCCAATATATTCAGATCCATTCTGGTGTATTAGAGGTGTGGGTGTCAGGTCCCTGTGTACCCTCCCAATCCTCCTCCCCTGATTCCACTGAAGTACGGTCCTCGGATACAGTACCAGATGGTTTGCTCTTCTTTTTCTTGTCGAAATATGTTTTTTCTTTAGGCTTGTGGTCCTTCCATTCGTGTAAATAGGGTCTGGCTCCCCCGGAGGCCACCTTGGCAGAGCTGGAACCTGCCCTTGGGGGACCCCGGGGAGCCAGCCCCAAAGCAGGGAAAAAGCCAAGTGGCGGAAAAAACCCTGATGTCCAAGAGTCTTGATTGGAGTGAAACTTTCCGGAGTGCAGAGTAGAAACAAATGGGATCTTAGAACTGAAACGTGGAAGCAGTAAGTTTAAGCAGCTATTCCCTGGGATCGGAAGCAATAGCCTCCAAAATAGAAACAGGATAAACACGGAGAGATTAAAGCAGGTGTCTGTGTGCGGTAAGGAGTAACTAACACCAAACCCAATAATGCGGAGGTCCGCGTAAGGATCCCTGGCGCACGAGTGCTCCAGGCAAGAGAGCGGAGACCGCTGAAAGAAGGAGGCGAACAGCAGGAAACGAAGGTAAGAAATGAGCGGCGATAGATGCCGAAATAGTACTAGAAGTGAACCGCAAGACAGCGGAAGAAACCCGGGTTCAAAACAGAACGCGGATAGTAGGAATGCCGGCAAGACGCCGAAAGAGGAAAAGGTACGGAAAGACAGAAAGAAACAAACCTTAGTAGGGAGGCAGGAATAAGAGATACACACAGAAAAAACAAGGAAGAAAGTCAGGGCGAAACTGACAGGTAAGAGGACTAAAGTTTAAGTCGCACAGAGCGTTGTGCCAAGAACAACAGATACAACGCAATGAGCGCGGGGGCGGGGTCTGGTAATATACTAGACGCCGCCATATTAGATGAGGACTAGAGCGGTAGGAGAGCTAAAGTTAATGCCTCCAGCGCTCCCACGGCTTCCACCCGCAGTTCCTGACAGTATACCCCCGTCACTTCGGAACCTCCCCCGGCTTCCCGGGATGACGTTGATGGAACCTTCTTAGCAATCGTGGGGCATGAATATGGGAGCTTGGTTCCCAGGACCTCTCTTCTACAGGGTAGCCCTTCCAATGCACCAAGTATTGTACCCTGCCCTTACGATATCGTGAATCAACCAGGTAGGAAACCTCATACACATCAGGAACTGGAGCTACAGGAGTTTGCACTCTAAGGAACCGTCTCTGAAAAGGGTCTTCCTTGTGCAGTTTCAGGAGGGGGGTGTGGAAAACTGGATGAACCCTCTGGAGATATTCGGGTAACTTAAGCTTATAGGCCACTGGATTGATTCTGGACAGGACGGGAAAGGGACCCAAATATCTTGAAGAGAATTTACCAGTGTGAACCCATTTTGGCAGGAACTTGGTAGACAACGAGACTAACTGACCTGCTTTCCAGTCTGGGTTGTTACGCCGGCCCTTGTCGGCCCACCTCTTTTGTGATTGTTGACTGGTTTTGTGTGCCTTCTTGGCTAAGGTATGTACTTCATGTAGGTCCTTCAGTATACTGTCTAGGGCAGGTACATTGGTTGAAGGTCTGTTATTCCTAGGTAAGTGTTGAGGATGATAGCCATAGGTACAGTAGAAAGGGCTCATCTGGATGGTTGTATGGAAGGAATTGTTATAGGCGAATTCTGCCTGTGGAAGGAATCGAAACCATTCGTCCTGCTGGGGGCTACAAAAGCATCTTAGGTACTGTTCGAGGCTTGCATTAAGCCTCTCCGTCTGCCCGTTACTCTGGGGATGGTATCCTGAAGAAAGAGCCCTGTGAATACCCAATGATTGACAGAGCGCTGACCAGAACCTGGAGGTGAACTGAGAACCTCGATCCGATACAATGGTCCTGGGTAAACCATGAAGACGAACCACATCACAGAGGAAAGTGGCTGCGGTTTCTGGCGCTGTCGGTATATGGGAGAAGGCAGAGAAATGAGCTAGTTTACTGTAGGAATCTACCGTAACCATGATTACGGTCTTACCATATGATCTGGGGAGGTCAGTAATGAAGTCTGTGGAAATGTGCTCCCACGGACGTTCTGGCAACTGTGGCTGTTGCAATAATCCAACCGGTTTCCCCGTTTGGTACTTGCTAGATGCACAAACAGGGCAAGAGGATACGTATTCCTGTACGTCCTTCCTAAGGGTGGGCCACCAGAAACCCCTGTGAAGTAGCTCGTATGTCTTCCTGATTCCAGGGTGGCCTACCAGGGGGGCATCGTGACACCAGGAAAGCACCTGTCTCTGTAACGGCTTAGTGGGAATAAAGAGAGCAGAATCATGGTAAAAGAGACCATCACTAGCCTGAGTAACAGTAGAAGGTAATCCGGCTTGCACATCATACCCTGGGATCAGATCCTGAAGAAAAAGGGAGGCTGCTGCAACTACCTTAAGGTCCGGAAACACCAGTTCGTGATTCTTATCGTTCCCTGAGTCGTCCCCGTATCTGCGGGACAAAGCATCAGCCTTATGGTTCTCCGAACCTGGAATGTGAGTAATTATAAAGTCAAATTGTAAGAAGAAGTAGGCCCACCTGGCATGACGGGCATTTGTTCATTCCATCTGTTGAAGGACTTGTAGGTTGCGGTGGTCGGTGCGGATTAGGAAGCTATGGGCCACACCTTGCAGGAGATGGCGCCATTCTTGGCAAGCTAACTTGATAGCCAACAGTTCTCTCTCAAGGACAGAATAGTTCCGTTCACTGCTGGTCAACGTTTTAGAGTGGTAGGCAACCGGGTGTTCTTCCCCATCATCTGCCTTCTGGAGTAGAATGGCCCCTATTGCCCCAATGGAAGCGTCTGTTTCCAAGATGAACTGTTTAGCCTGATCTGGTTGGACGAGAATGGGAGCTGAAATAAACAAATCCTTTAGTCGTTGAAAGGCTTCTCTGGGTCTTATGTCAAAGATGAATTTGACTCCCTTTTTTAGAAGAGATGTGATGGGTAACACTATGTTGGAAAAATTGGGTATAAAACGTCTGTAAAAATTTTCCAACCCAAGAAACCTTTGTACTTCTTTGACGTTCGAGGGTTCCTTCCATTCCACTATGGCCTTTATCTTCCTTGGGTCCATCTCGATGCCGTCCTTAGATAGGATGCAACCTAAGTAGGATATAGTGGTCACCTCGAACTCACACTTCTCTGGTTTGACCAGCAGTTGATGTATTTGTAGACGATGTAGTACCTCCTTGACAAGTCGGCGGTGGTCTTGTAAAGTGCGAGAAAATATCAATATATCGTCTTGGTAGACGACCACAGATAGAAACAGCATGTCCGAAAATATCTTATCCATGAACCGTTGGAATTTAGCTGGCGCATTTACCAGCCCAAAGGGCATCACCCTATATTCAAAGAGCCCCAAAGGGGTACGAAAGGCAGTCTTCCGTTCGTCGCCTTTTCGTATCCTCAAAAGATGGTATGCACCTCTTAAATCAAGCTTGGTAAAATAGACAGCCCCCTGGACTGCCTCCAGGACTTCTCGTATCAATGGCATAGGGTATCTGTCGCGAATGGTGACTTGATTTAGGCCCCTGTAGTCTATGCATGGTCGTAGATCAGAGGTGTCTTTCTTTGGGATAAAGAACAAGGAAGCCCCACAAGAAGAATTGGATTCTTGGATAAGTCCGTTTTGTAAATTAGCGTCCAGGTAGTATTTGAGAGCACATTTTTCTGGCATGGATAATGGATACATGTGACCAAAAGGCACCACTGCTTCCGGCGTAAGGTCTATGGAACAATCTTCATTCCTATGAGGGGGTAAGATTCTTGGCAGTGTATCTTGGAACACCTCAGCATATTCCTGGTATTGGAGCGGAACAGAAGACACGGTCACTGTTCGGATGGTGTTGGTCTCTTCTTCATAAGATCTTTTGACAGGAAGTTTCATGCAGTTAGATCCGCCGTATGATGAGTTAAAACTCACTCTGTTGGACGTCCAGTCGATGGTGGGATTATGCCGTCTCAACCAAGGTATCCCGATAACCAGGGGGAAGTGAGCTGCCCTGATAAGATCGAAAACAATATACTCTTGATGATCTCCCAGTTTCATCCTCAATGGAATAGTCTCGTTGATTATGGGACCTGAAGGCAAAGGTGTACCGTCCACTCCTTCGACTGGTATGGGTCTTGGCTTAGGTCTTGAGGGTACCATCTTCTTCTTGGCCCAATTTAAGTCGATAAAGTTACCCGCTGCACCGTAGTCCAGCATAGCCAAAACTTCTATGGGTCCTGAATCAGATAGCCAAAGGTGTACTTTGAATACCATGAGTTGATTGTCGTCTGAATCCTCTATTGGTTTGGAAGAGTTGCAAGGGTGGCAGGTGGCTCCCCCGATACTTCCCTTGCGTAGGAACGGGGGCTGGAGTTTTCCTTCCTCCTGGGTGGTACTTCTGGACAGTTCCTTAAGAGATGTTTGGAAGAACCACAATACATACATAACCCAGCTTCACAACGTCGTCTTCTCTCTTCCTGGGTTAACGGTCCTCGCATGGTTCCAATCTGCATTGGCTCTTCCGTAGAATGCGTGTTCCTAGGTGATGGTGATTGGGAAGGCGGTGTGGATGTCTGAGGAACGCTGCGACCTCTTCTTCTTTCCTGACGACGTTCTAGTATCCGATACTCAATCTGTAAAGACAATGTTACCAAATCCTGAAAGGAGGCCGGCCTGGCCACTCTGGCTAGTTCATCCTTAATCTCGTCTTGGAGACCCCGGCGGAAAATGGTCTGTTTAGCTGAGTCCGGCCAGTCGGACTTAGCTGCCAGCCTCATAAAACGGGATATGTACGTCTGTAGGTCTGTGGTTCCCTGCCGTACATCGAGTATTGCTTCCAGAGAGGTGTACAGCACTTCTGGTCGGTCGAATCGCGCTTTAAGCGATTCCACAAAGTGGTCAAAGTTGTTTAAGGAGGGATCATTCCCGGTGACCAAGGGAGTGGCCCAGGATAGAGCATTTCCCATAAGATTGGCGATGATGAATCCAACTCTGGATCGAGCTGTGTCATAGGCATAAGGTCTGAAAGTGAAATGGACCTGGCAGGCGTCAAGGAAGTCCTTCAGACCCCCAGGATGTCCGTCGTATTTACCGAAGGACAAAGCCATGGGTGGTAAGTCCCCCTGGTCCTCGCGGCGCAGCACCACCTGCTGCCTCAAGCCGATATTCTCATTACGTAAAGCCTGTACCTCAACCGTAAGGTTCTGCATGGCAGCCACCAGTTCTTGATACTGTTCCAGGGACGCCATGGGTATCTTTTGGCGTTGTATGCTGTCAGGTCCCTCTGTACCCTCCCAATCCTCCTCACCTGATTCCACTGAAGTACGGTCCTCGGATACAGTACCAGATGGTTTGCTCTTCTTTTTCTTGTCGAAATATGGTTTTTCTTTAGGCTAGTGGTCCTTCCGTTCGTGTAAATAGGGTCTGGCTCCCCCAGAGGCCACCTTGGCAGAGCTGGAACCTGCCCTTGGGGGACCCCGGGGATCCAGCCCCAAAGCAGGGAAAAAGCCAAGTGGCGGAAAAAACCCTGATGTCCAAGAGTCTTGATTGGAGTGAAACTTTCCGGAGTGCAGAGTAGAAACAAATGGGATCTTAGAACTGAAACGTGGCAGCAGGAAGTTTAAGCAGCTATTCCCTGGGATCGGAAGCAATAGCCTCCAAAATAGAAACAGGATAAACACGGAGAGATTAAAGCAGGTGTCTGTGTGCGGTAAGGAGTAACTAACACCAAACCCAATAATGCGGAGGTCCGCGTAAGGATCCCTGGCGCACGAGTGCTCCAGGCAAGAGAGCAGAGACCGCTGAAAGAAGGAGGCGAACAGCAGGAAACGAAGGTAAGAAATGAGCGGCGATAGATGCCGAAATAGTATTAGAAGTGAACCGCAAGACAGCGGAAGAAACCCGGGTTCAAAACAGAACGCGGATAGTAGGAATGCCGGCAAGACGCCGAAAGAGGAAAAGGTACGGAAAGACAGAAAGAAACAAACCTTAGTAGGGAGGCAGGAATAAGAGATACACACAGAAAAAACAAGGAAGAAAGTCAGGGCGAAACTGACAGGTAAGAGGACTAAAGTTTAAGTCGCACAGAGCGTTGTGCCAAGAACAACAGATACAACGCAATGAGCGCGGGGGCGGGGTCTGGTAATATACTAGACGCCGCCATATTGGATGAGGACTAGAGCGGTAGGAGAGCTAAAGTTAATGCCTCCAGCGCTCCCACAGCTTCCACCCGCAGTTCCTGACAGTGGGGCTGAATGATGGTTGGTTTAGAAACCGATATTCATCCCTGGACCACTAGTACCCCAGAATTGATTAACTATGGGATCCTCTGGAATTAATATTACACCAGTCCCATTACACTCACAGATGGTTAGAGACTACTCAAAGCTGCCTGAAAACCAAGTGGTGTACACAGCAAGGTAAAGCCTGCACTGACTAGATATCTTCCTCTAGCCTGCACAACTCGCTCATCACGCTCTGGCTGGAGCCCCTGTGCTCATTTCAGTGCTGTGCAGCGAGATCTCAGACACTGGAACTATAGTAGAGGACCCCTCCAATGCAGCTGTGTTTTGATGTCCCATGCTTTTCTTTATGAGTGATCAACAAGCTTTGGGCCTGCGCTGGGAGCATTGGCTAAGATGATTTGAGAACTATATTGCGGCCTACAATGAAAATGCATCGAACAAGTTTGCCAGAAGGCTCCTGATAAATCTGGTGGGGGATGAAATAGAAGAACAAATTACTTACCCCTGGTACTGTTCCTAAAACGGAATGTTCCTCCCACGGATTCCTCATCTTTGTAAAATTCACCAACAGTCAACAGCTTAGGCTGGGTGGGCGATGAGGAATCTGTGGGAGAAACATCCAGTAGAAAGAACATTGGTGCTTCCAATGGATTGTGTCCTCCCATGGATTCCTCATCTTTTATATGCCAATATACTGCTTGCAGTTTTGGAAAACCATTTGTCAGCAGAGGGTGCTGTGCATCGTCGAGTCGAAGTCCCCCAGCAGCTTCCATACCCGCACTCGGACGTGACGTTGTTGTTGGTATAAATAGCACATACTACACCCGTTGCCTCAGTTCTTGCAGAGACGACTTAGGATACATAAGGCGTTGAAAAAAAAGAACAATCAATTTAATACATTTGAATTTGATAGAATTTACCCACAGTGAGCGGGGTAGGCTGGGAGAGCGATGAGGAATTCATGGCAGGAACATCCAGTAGAAAGAACATTACTAGGGGTACGTAATTTGTTCTTCTAATGAATTGTGTCCTCCCACAGATTCCTCATCTGTGACATACTCCCATAGCAGTTTTTGTAAATGGAGGTGGGACAAGTGGATTGTGTAACTGGTTTATGCTGTGTAAAACAGCTTACCCAAATCTAGCACCCTGACCCGACAAGGAATCAAGGCATTCATGTTTCGAGAAGTGGTGTATCGGAGACCAGGTTGCAGCATTACAGATGTCCCGCACCTGTACACCTCTTTGTAGAGCTGAAGTGTTTGCCACAACTCTGCTAGAATGTGCCCTTACATTTTCAGGGACATCTTTTCCATCTAAAGAGTAACACTGGTCTCGGGAGGATAGCTCAGGGGCAACATGCTCGCCTTGGAAGCAAGACGACATGGAGCAACAAAGGTTTGTTCCCCCGCTCTGCGCTTAGAAACCTCTGGGTATTAAGCGTGTTATAAATATATATTACTCTGAAATACACAGAATGATCCAATGTGACAAAGTCTGCTTAGTCACAGCCTGACCCAATCTATGTCCTGTAAAACCAACAAAGAGTTGATCCTCTTGCCTAACCTTTTCCAGCCTGGTAATGTAAACGCTTAAAGACCTTTTAGGATTTTAGGATCCAGGCTATAAAACCTCTGTTGCTCCTTGTAATGATAAGGTCGTGGATAAAATGCTGGCAAGGTAATCTTTTGTGGGAGATGCAATTCGGACACCACCTTTGAAAAGAAGGAGGAACGCACCCTCAAAACTACCATATCTCCGGCAAATCTGGTGAAAGTAGATTTACATGATAATGGCTGTAGCTCACTCACTCTGCGAGCCGAAGTGATAGCTACCAGGAAAATGGTAAAGTCAACAATCTGAGTAGACAGGAATGAAGAGATTCAAATGGAGCCCACATAGAAAACATTAGCACCAAATTTAAGTCCCAGGCCGGAACTATAAAAGGGACTGGTGAAAAGATATTTGTCAGCCCCTTACACTGTATAATAATAAGCATCTTAAAATAAGAGCCTTGCTCTAGTGTACCTTTGAAGATGGATAACGTCGACAGATAACCCTTGGCAGTGGACATCTGTAGCCCCTGATGGGCCAGTTGTTGCAGAAAGAAAAGTATTGTTGGAGTATTACAAGTGAAAGGGTCAATGTATTCCAACGGCAGCAGTATAGTGTTTTTGTTGCTGGCCTTCTGGCTGAAAGCAGCACCTCCATAACGTCCTATGGGGGGGTCCCAATCCTTGCATCTTAACCTCTCAGAAACCAGACGTAAAGGTTCAGATTTCTGGGTGAAGAAGATGGCATCCCTTTTGAGAGAGCAGGTCTGCTCTCTGGAGAAGATGAAATGGGGGGCATATGGACATGCCCAGAAGTTCTGGGTACCACATTCTCCTGGCCCAATACAGAGCATTTAGGATCATGGACTTTCTGAACTTCCTCAACCTCCTAATAACTTGAGGAATGACGGGGACTGGAGGGAATGCATATAAAAGTGGGAAATTCCAGTCCACCATGAACACGTCTCCCAGAACTCCTCTCTGCAGAATTTCCCTGGAACAGAATAGGTTGCTTTTCCTTTTGATACTGGATGCAAACAGATCCACTTAAGGGTTTCTCCAAAGGGAAAAGATCTCTAGAAGTACTTCCTGAGATAACTCCCACTTGTGAGATATTGTGCTCTGTTTGCTCTGATAGTGACCCCACACCTCCTCTCTTGTTGAGATAATGCATGGCCACTGTGTTGTCCATCATTATCAGGACATTATTCACCAGTCTCAGAGTATTCGCACAAAGCAGCACCAGCGGACATCTGCACCTTATCACAGGGAGCCTCAATTCAGCCATCCTTGGCCTCCCTGTACCAGACTAGCACCTGAGAGATTCCATTGATATAAGTAGACTCTCCATCGATAAGACATCAAACATAACCACAGCGAACCATTCCTATTTTCTCCCGAGGCGTGCATGAAACCTACATGCATGATCCGTGCCCACAGGATTCCTCTTTGAATGGGATACGGAAATCTTTGTTTGTCCTGATGAAGGCAGTTGAAATAAGAGCGCCCCTCAATCGCTCTGCAAGCTAAAACACAGTCGTGTCGACACATTTATGAAATGCCAGGGTCCAATTTGAACCCTGCTCAATTGACGACCCTAAGTGGCAGCTATAGCTTCATACGACCCCAAGACATTGAGAAGAGTTTTTCACATTTGCAAGAGTCATATTTGTGTTTTGTGTTAACTGTTATTGTTATGTGCATGTAATGCACTTCATTATATTTCTTTGTCCTGTGTAACAATCATAATGTATTAAATTGTTGGGTAAACTTGTAGAGAAACCACTCAACTCTCACACCAGATAAAATGCAACACACTAGGGAGAAAGGCCCTGCATACCTCTTGCAAGGAGAACAAGGTTTTATTTCCACAAAAATAAAGATCTACCAGCAAAGCACTCTCCTGCCATGGAATTTTCTGCCAAAATCGGCATGAGCAATACTTGAAAAAGGAATACAGCATAATCAATGACGTAGTTACATACAGTACGAATCCGAGTGGCTGGCTGGCTTGACCCTATACATAGGCTACCTGCTCCATAAGGGATACCAGGACATTGGTCCCAGTCCTGTCTGTGCATCTTCCATGTGGGCTTCTTCTTTTACGTCATCAGGCAGGAGGTTACAATTACTTGCTTGTTAGGCAAAGAAAAACAATACAATCTTTATCTCTGAGCTAGTGTGCACCTGGTACTGCAGACAAGGGCTAAGAGGATACTTTGAGGTCACACTAACTTGATTACAGACAAATTGGTGCCCTTTGAAGGCTTCCCATCCTCGTTTTAGGTTTGTTGTTGTGCCCCTCCCGGCACCTCACAGCACAAATCATATGACCCATGGTGAAGGCAGCCTGTCCCTGCTTTCTAATCTTTTCTGATCGATTGGGAGGGCCTAACAGCTTTCTGGTCGGTGGTCTGGGACCAACTGGTACCTTGGAATGCTGGGGTCTTAGGACAGGGATTGCTGGCCAATATTACTTAAAGCTGGGAATGGGGGGAGATTGGAGGCTCGTGCCCTCCTCGTGGGATCACTTTGCAGGGAGCTCTCATCTTCCTTGTGGCCGTGCAGAGTGCATTCTTTGTTGGACACAAAATGCTGGCAACATGAGAAAATGAAAGGTCTACGAATCTCTGCAGCTCTGGCCTTTCTCATCATTGCCCATGCCCATGCTCTAACCTGTTTTACACTTATTCCCATGTTTGTGGCCTGGGCCTGCAGTGTTAGGCCTCGATTTCAATATGGCTGCTACTACCTAAGATGGTGTCTGATTCCCAGCATGTTCTAAACCCACAACATGCATTAACCTTCCCACACAATAGCCCCTGCTGCCACCCTCCTTCCCCTGTACAGTCCTCAAGCCTCTATCATACACTTCCAGGGCTTTGCCTCATTCAAAACCATTTGGGGGTCTGGGACGATCCTCCCCCTTCCCAACAATCTCTCACTCCTTTCGTACGCATGTGGTATATGTAATAAATAAGACTGGGTCACTCTTTATCCGGGCTTGCCCTGATATTTTGGATATATATAAATACACAATCACCTGGGTAGATACAGGGAGTTGCCAGGTGCCCATTCATATATTCATAAAGGCAAAAAGGACATCAATGCCAGTCTGATTGCCCTCAGCTCTTAAAGGTTAATGCATAGTCTCGGTTCTTAAGGGGACCAAAGACCTCTGATCATGAGATCATTCATGTGGGCTCCCCAGCCAGTGAGGGAAGTATCTGTAACTACTGTTATCTCTGGCCAGGATTGCCAAAAAGGTTCCCCTATCATCACATTCTTTTTTCAGGGCCATTGTAGGAGATCCTGTGTGACCTTCTTACTCAGAACCTGAAGAAGGTCCGTCATCCTGTCTGAGAATTGTGACCATTGGAATCTGAGGGCCTACTGGAGGGACCTCATCCTTAGGCTGGCTTCTGGCAACAGGATGCCATGAGGCACAGCAACCTTAGAAAATAGAAAGCCAGTAGATGTTGGGCATTTTTAAATGGTTGCACCATCTACAAGATATATTGAGCCCTCAACTCGGGAGGCAAAACTTTCCTGATGTGAATCCAGAACTGCTCCAATGGATTGCAGCTTTTGGGAAGGTGAAATTGAGAGAGAAGCTCAGTCTGTGGAGAGAGTGGCCGGATCTGCTGAGATGTTTCCACAGCTTGTTCGGGAGAGTTAGCTCTGATCATCCAATCTTCTGAATAGGGAAAGATGTGAGAATCCCTCCCCTCCTTCACTGCCATCACCTCCATCAATTTGGTGAGGATCCTCGGGCAGAGGTCAGCCTGAAAGGCAGTACCAGAAACTAAAAGTGAGAGCCGCCAATGACAAACCTCAGGTACTTCCTGTGCTTGGGTTGTATAGCGACATGAAAGTAAGCATCCTGAAGATCGAGTGACACCAGCCAATCCTTGAGGTTGCAGGGCCTTGACGATTTACGAAAGAGTGGCCATCATGAATCTGTCCTTCCTGAGGAACTTATTCAAGCATCTCAGGTCCAAGAGGGTACACATTGATCCATCTTTCTTGGCAAGCAGAAAATAGGTGGAGTACCAATCTTGGTATTGCTCTGCTACAGGTAGCCTTTCCACAGCACCTTTCCCCAGCAGGGAAAGAATCTCCTACAGAAGGAGTTGGTCTGGT
Source organism: Ambystoma mexicanum (assembly GCF_040938575.1). Lineage (NCBI taxonomy): Eukaryota > Metazoa > Chordata > Amphibia > Caudata > Ambystomatidae > Ambystoma > Ambystoma mexicanum. The sequence continues at coordinate 362,686,846 of NC_090935.1, read as the reverse complement.
TCTCCAAGAGAATGCTTGCTCGGGGAAAATATGGAGACCTTTTTAGGTATGTGTGGCACTTCACTTGAGCTATTGTCTGCAGAGCCCAAGCAACTGAAATAATGTTTTGCCATTCTTTGAGATGCTGGGTTAACCTGCCTCCCACTCGAGACATGTGAGGCAAATTCTTAAAGCAGTTTGGAGTAGTGGCTGTGGCAGAGGGTAAAGAGGCAGCAGCTGTTTGGGCAGCTCTTCCTCCGCAACCTCGTGCTCCAAATCTTCTTTGGGATCTCTAGGCAATATTCCCCTACCTCTTGTTCCAAATAAGGAAAAGAAACAAAAGGAACGTCTTCTCCATCTGTAAGAGGATTACTGCTATTGCTGAGGCTGGTGAATAGCTGCCCCCAATGACTTTGCAGCCACCTTGGAAGCCTGCAAATTTTCAAGACTCTCATTACCTTTAGCTCCAAAAGGTATGACCCATCAAAGGGCATATCCAACAATCGAGGTTGCACATCAGGAGAGAGACTGGCATGCCGCCTCCTTACCATCTTGTATAATGTTAAGGAAACCCTCTATAATTTCTGCTTCAGGGACACGTTCAGCTGCATCTGAAACAACATCCCATAAAGCGAAGGTGTACTTAGCCAAAGCGCAAGAAGCGTTAATGACTTTTGGACCCATGCTCCCAGCTGAAAACATCCTCTTCCCAGAACATCATATTTTTTAGCATCCCTGTCGGGAGGAATTGGAAGATAGATAGCTGTTCCAGAAGTAGAGGTATATGCTTGTTGTGGGATGTATTAACCCACTTATCCTCTGCCCTGCGGCATCCCTGTGTTCTGATGGTGCCAGAATTATCAAAATGTCCGCAAAACCCTCATGCACGCCAAAACCTATGGAAATCGCGCTTTGCAACACAAAAAGACGGCTGCCAAATCTACCATGCATGTTGTCAGTGGTGGAACGGAGATATCACTCCTGAAACATGGCACTGGGCTTCACAACAAGTACAAATGGAGCCCAGAGGGAAAAGCGGTGCTTTGCTGAAAGAAATCCAAAATCTTGCTTTTAAATCCTTTTTCTTGGTTGCTGAAACTGCAGTATGCCGGTACAAAACACCCGCAGGCACTTAGCTCAAAAAATCATTATGAACATACAATGCCTTGAAAAGCTCAATTTGTCATCAAAACATTCACAGCAAAAATTTGCCTGTCTGTGAAATCTGTCAAAATGTGGGCGCAGTACCCTCGGCCGCCTGTATGAGAGCTGTCAGAAGCCTGCATAGAATTTAAACTTGTACAACTGAAATCTAATGTCTGAAAACTAAGTGACCTGTTATTGATAGTAACCTAGGTTGTAACTATTTAATCCCATGGTTTAGAATATGGAATAGTGTTCTAGCTGCTAGTTTTGACATTGCAAGTTTGTTTTAAACCAAGAAAGAAATGTAGCAGAATGATATTGAATTTAAGCCTGCCTAATAGCAATCAAACCAGTCCAACAGCTTCCCCCACAGAGGCCAGGCATCTCCCTTCTGCTTCACTCCATCAGGAAATCACACCTCTGTGATGATTAGATTAGGGGACGAGAATTTGGGGCTGCAGAGGAAGGGGACAATGGACATCCTCTGGCTGAAAGGAAATGCGAAGTGTGAAGAGTAATAAATGGCCGGGCCCAGAAGGAACTGGGAGGAGACTGCTTCTGAGCTGCCAGGAGAAGAAGAAGGCGGAGACAAACCACAATTTGTTGCTTAACAAAGGCCAAAAGCACATTTTTAAAAGACTGATAAATTACTGTGTAAATTTGTGAAAAATATGTACACAGCAGATTTGTGAATCTAATTTTTGGCGGCACGTTTTAAGAGGCACCAGAACTCTGTGAGATGTTCTGGGATGTAACAGCGGAAAATATGGTTTTACACCAAATGTATTTATGCCAAAAGCATGAAACTTCATACACTTATGTCCATATTCAATGCGCACATTTGTACACATTTTCTGATAAATGGATATTGTGTTCCGGAGAAAAAGGGCAAAATTCTGTCAAAAGCAGACACAAGATCCTACAGCGACGAGGTTTGGAGGAGCATCTGCTACACAAAATATGTAAACTGTATATATGATTGTTATAGAGATTTCACACATGGAAATATGTATTGGACCAAAAGTAGATTTTATGTTCAAGGGACAAGGGAAGGATTCTCTGACTCATAAACTCACACCATCAAAGTGACACCCTGTTTCTCTCCTCCTATCAAGGTAGAGAAGAGACTCTAGCGAATCACCTGCCTAAAGGGGGCACTTAGGATAAACCAGCACACACCCCCTTTATCATAAACATAAATAGAGACAGCTCAGACTGAAAAAAGGACACACAGATTCACCCACTAAGCGATTGCTGACGGAGCACCTTGCTAGAGGACCATCCATCTTCCTTTCTCCAGACTCCAGAAACTTGGAAAGCAGAAAGGCCCATTCTATAGCTGAACCATTTTCAGCTAGGCCTTAAATTTAAAGAACCAGAACTTACCCCAGAAACCTAAGGGGAACAAAAGAAACAGCCGGGCTGTGCTGTACTGCTTTCCTGCTGAAAAGAATTATCACCAGAACCAAAAGACCCGACCCACTCCGTGCCGTGCTGTGACTAGAGCAATTGCAGACAGGATCCAGTCCTGTGCCGTGCTGTGAACAGACCCAGTCCAGTCCGGTGTGCCGAGCAGAATCCCTGACCAGAATCCTTGACCAGAAATCTTGACGGACCAGAATCCTGACGGTTCCGTTTGAAACCCATATAGTGAGTACCTATAGATAGGATTGTGTCACTAGCATATGTACTGTCCATAGTAATCCCTGTCTTAAACCCATCCTCTCTTGTATTCAGAACCAGTAGTGTTAGGAGTATTTTTGAATTGTCAGAACTGTTCTTGCGCTAAGTTTCTCTTATTTGTTTTCTAAAATCATAAATCATTAGTGTGGTGAATTAATGAATTGAATCCCAGAAAGAAAGTGAGTATCCACCACGTGAAGGGTCCCTGTCCAGGAATGTGGAGAGTCATGTGTGGCATTCTCTTTTTCTATAGTTATAATCTAGTATAAGTAATCCTATTTGTCTTTTAAAAGCGCATTCCTGTTTTCCCATTCTTGCGCCTAACTCAGAAAAACGACCTCCACTAAAACGTCCATAACTTCCTCAATATTTATGCTAGAAACAAAAAACTTCTGCTTGTAGCTAACATCCGCATTCCGAATCCATATAGTTCTCCCGCAATCGCGATTACCGCGCATGGAAAAGTTTGCCGCAAATTTTGTTTTGGGAAATTTCTGTCACGGGTAAAACAGCTTTTGATTGCTTCCGACCTTAGTTTTAAGATTTCACATTGCTCATTAGTATTAAATCATTGCTAGTGTTTGTCTGCAACTATCTAAAGCGGCTCCCATAAGAATTTAAACAATTTCAGCAATTTAAACCATATTTAGTGTTTTACCCATTCCATTCTCAAGATAACTTTAAACCATTTTGACCGCTTGACAATCAATTCTGTTTTCCTCTTGTGTTTGCTGGGGGGAATTTGGGGTTAACATTTTGTTTGAATTCTGCATTCCTGAAACCTGCTCTCGCTCCTCCTATCTCTTTACATTGCTTGTTGAGGGGTTGAGGGGTGTGCAGGGGGAAATAGTAACCACACTGCTATTTGATTTGAACACAGACACAAACGTATTATTTCTGTGCTGAATTGTTTTGCTCACTATCACTCCTTGTGATTAAAGAGATCGTCTAGTGTTACATCACCCCATTGGTGATTATTTTATACCCATTAAACTGTAAGTGATTTCAATCCGGCACTTCACCTAAGTCAACATCTAGCGTGTAATGCACAACTGAAATCCTTATTAATTTATGTCTAAAAGTAATTTTATTCTGAACGATGTACCACTTATACCAAGCCCCTCTCTTGGAACCCCCCGGTCACACTGAACCAGGAATCAGGCTGGTTTGCAAAGTTAAAATATTTATTTATATATTCACAATATCATCACACTATTTTTAATGGGGATACAATAATCACCAATGGGGTGATGTCACAATAAGCAATCTCTTTAATCATAAGGAGTAATAATGAGCAAAACAATGCAGCCCAGAAATAATACTTTTGTGGGTGTGTGTTCAGATCAAATGGCAATATGGTTACTATTTCCCCCTGCACACCCCTCAAACCCCCCAATATGCAATGTAGAGAGATAGGAGGAGAGAGAACAGGTTTCAGGAATGCAGAATTCAAGAAAATGTCAATCCCAATTTCCCCCCAGCAAACACATGAGAGAAACAGAATTGATTGGTGAGCGGTCAAAATGGTTTTTAAAGTTATCTGAGAATGGATTGGGTAAAACACTAAATATGGCTTAAATCACTGAAATGGTTTAAATTCTAATGGGAGCCACTTTATATGGTTGCAGACAAACACTAGCAATGATTTGACACCAATACGTAATGTGCAAACTGAAATTTGAGGTCGGGTGCAATGAAAAGCTGTTTTACACGTTATAGAAATTTCCTAAGGCAAACTTTTCAGCAAACTTTTCTGTGCGCGGTAATTGCGATTGCGGAAAAACTATATGGATTTAAGATGCGGGTTTTGGTTCTATGGAAAGCTCAGGATGTTAGCTACAAGCAGACATTTCAATCTTGTTTCTAGCATAAATTTGAAGATGTTATGGACGTTTTCTGGAGGTCAGTTTTCTGAGATGGGCACAAGAATGGGAAAAACAGGGATGCGCTTTCAAAAGACAAACAGGATTTCTTTACACTAGGGTCAGACTATGAAAAAGCAAATACTACACGGAAGCACAACCACTAGACCAGGACGCCTCTGGATCAAGTTTTTGCCTGCTGAGGAGCTTGCCTTCTTCAGATGAAATATATCAGCGCAAAGATATGTTTAACAATACTATTACAGAAGGAAAGTAGTAGGGATAAGATAAAGAGTTTAGGCAATTCAAAAATATTTCTAACTATGCAGTTCTGAAGACAAGATAGGATGGATTTGGATAGGGATTGCTATGGACAGTACATAGGCTAGTGACACAGTTCTATACTCTGGATACTCACTGTATGTATTTGAACAGAACCGTCAGGAATTGTGGTCAGGCAAGATTTCTGGACAGGAATTCTGCTGGGCACATCGGACTGTGACAGGCTGCTGGGCACACCGCACGATAGGACTGGGTCAGCAATCAGCACGGCACAGGATTAGGTTTATTCTGCCCTTCCCGGTTCTGAAGATAATTATTTAGCAGGAAAGCAATTACAGCACAGCCCGGCTGCTTCTTTGGTTTCCCCTTTAAGTTTGTGGGATTCTGGTTCTAGAAGTTTAAGGCATAGCTGAGAATGGTTCAGCTATAGAGTGGGCCTTTCTGCTTTGCCAAGTTTCTAGAGTCTGGAGCAAGGAATATGGATGGATCTCCTTCAGGGTGCTTCGCCAGGAATCGGTTGGTGGGTGAATCTGTGTGTGTTTCTAATTGCTCAGCTGTCTCTATTTATGCATTTGGTAAAGGGGTGTGTGTGCTGGATTATCCTAAGCGCGCCCCCTAGGCTGGCTATAGGTTAGAATCTCCCCTCTCCTTTGATTGGAGGAGAAAACAGGGTGTCACCATGATGATGTGGGTTTATGAGCCAGAGAACCCTCCCCTTGACTTTTGAAAATGAAATCTACTTTTAGTATAAAACATATGTACAATTGTGAAAACTTTATAACAATAACATACCTAGATCACATATTTTGTGGAGCAAATGCTCTTCCAAGCCCTGTCATTGTAGGATCTTGTGCCGGCTTTTGACAGAATTCTGCCCTTTTGGGCCGGAACACAATATCTAGTTTATCCAAAAATGTGTACAACTGTGCACATTGCATATGGGCATAAGCGTGTGAAGTTTAATGCTTTTGACATAAATACATTTGATATAAAACCACAATTTCTACAGTTACTTCCCAGAACATAGCACAGAGTTCTGGCTCCTCTTAATATGTGCAGCCAAAAATTAGGTTCAGAAGTCCGGGGTTTAAATAATTTCCACAATTGTACACAGTAAATGATCAGTCTTTTTAGAAATATGCTTTTTGTCCATTGTGAATCAACAAAAGTTGTCTGTCCCAGCCTCCTTCTCCTACTTGCAGCTCAGAAGCAATCGCTGCCCCCTTCCTTCTGGCAGAGGGCATTTACGATGCTTCCTGATTAGCATCTCCTTGCCTTGGAAGAAGTCCATTGTGCTCTTCCCCTTGCAGCAGCCCAAGTTCCCCTCCCCTCTTAATCAACACAAGGGTGTGAGTTCCTGGTCTAGAGAGAAGGGAGGTGCCTGGCCCCTGCGGGGGAAGTTGTTTGTGGTTTGGTTTGGAGTCAGGCTTAATTTTAAATGTAATTTTGTTGCAATTTTTCTTGGTTTAAATAAACTTGTCATTTTAAAACAAGCAGCTACAACACTGATTCCAGACTCTAAACCATAAAGTTTAAATAGTTACAACCTAGGTACTACCTGATAACAGGTCACTTAGATTTCAGACATTAAATTACAATGGTACAAGTTTACAGTTTTAATGCAGGCTTTTGAAACAGTCATTGAGGCGGCTGCTGGTACTGCGCCCAGATTTTGACAGATCCCACCGGCAGGCAAACTTGTGCTGTGGGTGTTTTTGATGACCAATTCAGCTTTCCAGGATATTGCAATTTCACAATGATTTCTTGAATTCAGTAAAATGTGACACCAAGCAAGAAGATTGGATGTTTGTGGGTGTTTTGGACCAGCATTCTGTATTTTCAGCATCGGGAAAAGGTTTAAAATGCAAGATTTCGGATTTCTTTCAGCAAGCACTGCTTTTCATGCAGGCTCCATTTTTACTGGTTGGGCAGCCCAAGTACATGTTTCAGGAGTGTGATCTCCGTTCCACCACTGACAACATGCATTGTGGATTTGGCAGCCATCTTTTTGTGCTTTGTAGAGCACAATTTTCATAGGTTTTGGCGCGCATAGGGGTTTTGCGGCCATTTTGATGATTCTGGCACCATCAGCACACAGTGATGCCACAGGGCAGAGCATAAGTGGGTTAATACATCCCACAAAACATAGTGTGATTATATTGTGAATACATAAATAAATATTTTAACTTTGCAAACCAGCCTGATTCCTGGTTCAGTGTGACCAGGGGGGTTCCAAGAGAGGGGCGTGATATGACTGGTACATCGTTCAGAATAAAAGAACTTTTAGACACAAATAAATAAGGATTTCAGTTGTGCATTACACACTAGGTGTTGACTTAGGTGAAGTGCCGGATTGAAATCACTTACAGATTGGGGGCTTGTCACAAGATTTCTGAATTAGACATACCACTTGTGACAGTCTAATACAGCGTGCTAACTGATGGGGTACATAAACCCTGTTGGGCTACCACACTGTGCTACACTGTAAAAACACCCTTCAATACACACTCTAAGGAGTTTGGCCTGTTTTGCAAAAATACATTAACTCCTGTAAGTCAGAAGGAAATTAATATTTCCGGAATGGCGACCCCAGTAGAAATTAATATGGCAAAAGAACACCTGATGCACAAATTATTTGTCGGGGTGAATGGACAGAGCAGGATGAGAATGTCTGGCTGCAGGAAATCAAGCAACAAGCCACTGCCACAGAATTAGATATATGGCAAGATCAGGTTCCATTACACATGGCACTTAGTGAATTGCACATGGTCCCAAGGGCAAAAGAAGAGCAATGTAAGATTGCCAAAATAGCGGCATACCTGTACCTCCACATTGGAGAAATACAGGAAAAATATGCCGAAAACCTAGATCTGGCAAAAAGGCAAGTACAATCACTAGAAAAAACCCAAACTGATTTGGACTCTGCAGAGCAAAGGCTACAAAAGAGCCAAGAATCAGAGAATGAAACCAGACATTACCTGATAAAAGTAAAAGGAGATCTGGATATCCTGCAGCAAGAGAGGGTAGAACAAGACACCAAATTACTGGCGCTGCAAAAAGAGTGCCAAGACGTGTTGGACTCTCTACTACAGAGCCAACAAAAGCTGGAGCAGCAATTGAACTATAATAGGGCCTGCACAGGGCAGATAGTCACCCTGGAAAATCAGATTGATGAGATAAAAGATGAAAATAATATATTAATTCTCAAAGATCTTGAATCTCAAACAGAATTTGACAAAGAGCACCAGAAAGCTGGTGCATTCAAAAAACAAAGGGACGACCTGGCTGCACAGCGGGGTACTCTAATTCAGGAAAGGGACACCTTAAGCCAGGAAGTCAGTTATTTAAAAACCAAGATGGAATAAAATCACCTGGCCCTTCAGGGACTGGGTGAGCTCAAAAAGGACTACGAAAAACTGTTAGAGCGCGCCAGGAGGGTGGAAGATGCTCTAGCAAAAAATGATCAGGCTGGGAAGGATCAGACTCAGGAGGTGACTCAAATTGGCCAAATACTCCAAAATTAGACAGGAAGCACAGAGAGACAATGAGGCGCTCTGTAAGAAAAATGGCAGGCTTCCTAGACAGGTGGCCATGCAGGAACAATTAATAGAGACCAGTAAGGCCTTAATAGAAGAACAAAAGAGTCAGATTCTTGCATGGCAACAGGGAGTAGGGGCTGAGAGAGATGAGGTTAGATGGGAGAGGGAAACCCCTGAGCATAACCTCAGGAACCCTGGCGCCATAGACCTCAGTCTCTTCAATTCCATGGACTCTGCCACCCCCATGTTCACTGGCTCACATGAGCCAAGGACCATGGGGATGGTAGACTTCAACCCAAGGGGAAATATGGGGCCAATAGGTCAGCACCTCCCAGAAATCGATAGGCAGGCATCTATGTATGGGTTCCCAAGTGCTAGGGCCATTTTCAATGATCAGGGAGACTCCAATGAGGGGAGAATCAGAGACATGGATCCTCAGAAATATCACTTATCCAGAGATCAGATGGTACAATTTAGTGGGAAATTCCATGAGAGTAGGCCCACTAAGAGTATATTAAAAACCTCTTCCCAGCTAGGAAAGTGGGGGGAGGGGGTACTCTTCTGAGCGCCACAGGTCCCAAGAAACTAGGCCCCCACATTCTGCCAGCCATTCCCAAGCTCGCAGAATCCGGGAGAGCCTAGAAGAGCAGACAGCCACCTCTGGTAGCAGTGCCTCTGAGTCAGAGGATGAATGGACCAGGGTGACCCGAACTAAAAAAGCCAACAAAGTCAAAAGGGCCCTGCTCAAGGATCCCTTGAAACAAATAAAAGCCTTTAGGAGCGTCATTACGCCCTACCACAAGAATGCTAAATATTCCATTTGGGAGCACCTTGAGCTATTTGAACAGATGATGGAAACTTTCCATTTGAAGGACAGCCAAAGCTGTATTCAATATGTAAAGTGGACATTTTCTCCTGAGTACTCCAGCTTCTTTGTGGGGCTGGAGGATCAGAATCATTCCAGATGGTCCGCCTATAGGGCGGCCATCCTGAAACATTTTTCCATTCACAGGAACACTCAAGAGGCTCGCAAGGCAGCCTACAACTTACAATGTGGGGAAGACCAGGCCCCACAAAAATTTGTTCAGGAGTTGAAACGCGCCTTTGCGCAGACCACTAGAAGGGTGCGCACTGACAGTAAAGAATTTGTAAACACCTTCTTTCATGCTCTCCCTAAGTATATTATGACCCAGCTAGTGATGGACTTTCACGAGAAAAGATAACTAGACTGGGTCATTGAACAAGCAACGCGCATCTATGAGGTGCAGAAGCCGTTGGAAAATAAAAATGGCAGCAAAAGCCCCAAAACAACCAACACCCGTGCTGCTGCTAAGGTGGCGGAGGTGAAGGTTGCCCCCATTTTAGATCTAGAGATGGGGGGCCTAAAAACCTTCCCGCACAGAATCCCAACAACCCCAAACCCAGAAGGCCCTCGGACCAATCACAAACAGGGAGCCAGGGAGGTAACCCCACAAATGAGACCCCTAACTCCCCTGACTACATCAGCCCACGCTACAAGTGAAATAGACCCATCCTGGGTTATGTGTGGACCCCTCCAGCCCAAGGGGGGGTGGGTCCAACCAGACAGCAGGAAACCCAGGGAACTTCCCTCCTCACTTTTCCCAGGAGGGCAGTAATCCCCCAAATACCGGACCAAATTTCTTTCCTAGTTACCCGCCAAACTTTAACCCCCAAAACAATCCATCCTTCTTTCCCCACTTTCCTGAGCCCAGACAGCCCATTCTGGGAGAGGGTAGGCCAAGGGTGGAGGGGTACCCAAACTTTCCAAACCCGGGGTATTTTGTGAGAAGGGATTGTTACCCTTCCCGGGATAAACCCAGGGGAGACATGAAGACCCCGTACCAGCCAGAGCGTGTGTCCCAACTAGTGCGCCAGGTACAGAACATGGCACAGGATCTGGGTCGCATGCTGAGGGCTCAACAGAACCCTCAGATGAGCATGGCGGCTCAGAATGCCTCAAATCCAGGATCTGGTGCCCCAGAGCAATGGCCGAGAAAGAACCCCAACAACCCACCGGTTCCCAGGGAGGAGGCAAAATGGGAAGGGGGGTGTAAAGCCTTGGAGGGAGCTTTCTTCCCCATTTGTAGAAAGCCCCTGGAAACCCAGGAACCGGAACCAAAATCTCCTGCCCCCGAAAGTCTGCCACCCAAGGAGCAGAGGGTGGGAAGGAGAAATAAAGAGCCCAAAAACACCCATTTTGAGGAGGAGGTACAAATCTTCCAGTTTGAAGGAGAGGGGTCCTCAGAGGATTCTGGGGAAAGGATCTTCTCCTTCATGGAATGGGGGAACTCCTCCCAAAGAAAAATGGGTCCCAAAGGATCCCAATCCAGACTAGGTAGATGTGGGGACCGAGTTAGAACCGCCCATCATCAAACCCCAGAATGACCAGCATGAAAACCCCCTGGTTCAAACCCATGCTGGTGACTGCCTCCAAAAAGGGGGGCAGCCCAGAATCAAAACCAGGGGAACCCAAAAATTCCCCCATATCTAGCTGTCATCTTTTTCTTACAGATTCCCAAGATCCCAAACAGAATCCTGCCCAAATCACCTCTCTATCAGTATCCAAAGCAAAGAAACTAACCCACCAGTTGGCCAAAAATTTGCATGACCTCTGCCCCCTTGAGGAACAGGAGGGAAGATTCTATGCCCCGGTCCAAATACAGGGGCAATGTACAATTTTGGCACTTGTGGACACTGGATCCCAAGCTACCCTTCTGTCAAAAAGGACCTTTGATCAACTGAATTCGGGGAGGGGGGAGAAATACCAAATTCCTCTCACCCCACTTCCTGGACAACTTCAGAACTTCGACGGGAAGGAAATTCCCATTGAGGGGACTGCGGATTTGGACATTGAAATTGGGCAACACAAGGTGAAGCACCCGGTCATAGTTGTGACTCCAGAGGGCACGCCTTGTTTACTAGGGAGTGACATCCTGCGTATGTTATCTCCACTCATAGACTGTGTAAACAAGGTCCTCTGGACCCAGACTAGCCGACTAATAAAATTGAAACATAGTGTCAATCATGTTAGTTTAAACGGCACATGCCACATGGTTGAACAAAACCCTGACCAAATAGAATTTCACTTCCAGAATAATCAAATCCCAGACATGATAGTAATTGCAGTAGGACAACAAACTGGTGATGGAGAGTCCTCTCTATTTCTGAAAATCAACCTTCCTTCCAGTCTAAAGTGGCATTCCACACTGGAAGGAAACACTCTGAAATTCTTTACAAATTCACAATCAGAAAATCCCATTTCTATAGTCCAGAAAGATGAGAAATCAGCTCAAAGCTTGGCTGATATTCAGAAAATTGGAGAGCAGTTGTTCATCCCTATTCAGTTAAATGAAGGGAAGGACTCTGTTCTTGCACGTGTATGTGTGAACAACGGTAAGAGCTTCATCGGCGAGGCCATGTTCCGCAAACTCCGAAAAGATCCAGCCATTCCCACATTTAAACTGATAGACAAATGGGAAATGGACCTGGAAACACCCAATTCCAAACATCTCCTGCCTAGCAGGTGTATGCTCAAAATGTCCATACGTAACAAGAGCATAGTCCATAATTGTTGGGTCGTGCGAGATGTCCCTGCTGCATTTTACTTAGGCAGTGACATTCTCAATCGCTTTGCCATTAGTTGGGACCTAATAAACTTCAAAGCCTGGTCCCGATTAGCAGGTAATCCCATGGACTTTGATGACCCAGACAAAGTATTTCGGTCAGCTCAACTGCTGCCATATGCAGTTGAAATTCAGATTGGAGAGGAAGTCACCATCCCAGAACGGACCCAACAATCTCTCTGGAAGTAAAAATTAAAAGAGGACAGAAACTGACAAATCCTGACGCCTATGTCCATCTTAATGCTCATTTCCAACAGCAAGGGTTGGGGGTGAACCCAACACCACTAGTCAACATAGAACACGACACCATTCCAATAGAGGTGGATAACAGCGACCTAAAGATTATCACTCTGGCCACAGGCACCATTATTGGAATGGCGGTTCATGACTGACATTTTTCCATAAATTTAGGTAATGAACTGTTAGGACCAATCCCCAAGGAGTGTTTTGACAATGATAGCGACGATGACGCAACACCAGACAGGATCTTCACCCGGCATGGGTTGAATTTCCTGGTGTACTCTTCCTGCACTTATGGTCTGGAAGATGTGACCATTGACTTCAAGCGGGATGAGGTGATCTTCCAAGTCCACAAGGACTGCCTTCCCCACTTGAAGCCATCAGTCCAAATCAGCACCTTGACCAGGGACTTCTTCAACCAACTGGAGGAGGCCGCTTAGATAGCAAAACCAGAAGTCTTTCCAGGCTTCAGGCAGATGGGTGAAGAGAGAGTCAACCTAGCTGATGCCTGTGAGACTCTGGAGCAAAAGCAAAAATTTAAACAAGTTTTCTTAGATTTTCAAGATCTCTTTGCAGTGGACTCATTTGACTGTGGTCGCACCGACATCCACACAACAACAATTCCCACGGACCCTGGCATGACTCCAGTGTTTGTGAAGCAATATTGCTTGCCTCTTGCATCAATGGAGTCCCTTACTGAAATAATTAAGAACCTTGAGTCCCGTGGGATAATTCGTCCAGTCCACAGCACCTTCAATAATCCGGTGCTGGGGATTTTGAAACTAAACGACTCTGTGCTGACCTAAGGGAGCACAACAAATGGGCCCATACTTCCCGATGGCCTCTTCCCTACATTGACCAAGGGCTGGCCCAGATCCAGGGGTCAAAGGTATTCACTGCCATTGACCTGACCAATGGGTACTGAACTGTACCTGTCAGTAGGGGGGACCAATCCAAGCTGGCCTTTACCTTCGGGGGCAGCAGTACACATGGACCCCGACTCCCTTCGGATACATCAACTCTGGCATTGAATTTAACATTTTTCTACACAAGGCCATGCCCGACCTGGGTGAAAGGGGTAACCTGGCCTATGTAGATGATGTTCTAGTCAAAAGCTTAACTGTGGAGGAACACATTGCGGAGATCCGTTATGTTCTGACACAGTTGAGGGCGGCCGGAGCAAAACTATCCTTTCAAAAGGCACAGTGGTGCAGAACCCATGTCAATTTCTTGGGGCACGAGATGACTCCTCAGGGTCTCTGTCCCCAGGAAAAGAAAGTGGAAGCACTCCAGAATTTAAAAGACCCCACAACTCTGCGGGAACTAAGGAGCCTCCTTGGACTAACTAATTACAGCAGAAAGTTCATTGAGGACTACTCAGAGATCACAAGACCCCTGATCCATCTTTTGAAGGGGGGTCAAGTGGGAGTGGGGTCCAGAACAACCCGAGGCAGTAAGACAACTCAGAAGAAGCCTCTCACAAGCACCTTGTCTAGCTTACCCTGTCAAAAACAAGGAGTTCTTCTTGGAGGCAGGGTTCTCAAATATATGCTTGACTGCAATATTATATCAAAAGCATGACAAGGTCAATAAAGTAATCTCCTATGCGAGTAAACGATTGTGAGAAGGCACTCCTGGCAACGGTGTGGGCATTGAAGAATTGCCGCCCATTTATCCAGGGGGAACACATCATTGTGGGGACTCCACACCAGCCTCTGCAATATCTCCAAAGTGACAGAATCCGTGGCCGGAAATGTGAGTAATTCCCGAATTACTTCCTGTATTCTGTCAATGCAAGGCTTTCCTGTGGAGGTCAGATATGGCCAAAACAAGAAGAGTCCCCTCGCGCAAGGTCTGGCTGACTTGCATGATTGTGCCAGGGAAATCTGTCTCGAGGACGAAAGTCTTAAAATATCAAGGACAACATGGAGGCATACCTGAATTCCCCACGCAAAGTCTATGAAGAAGACCAGTGTGAGGGAATGCCCACTGTCTATGTGGATGGATGCTCCTACCATGTTGACAACAACAGGGAAAAAGAACTTGTGGCCGGCGTAGGGAATGCATGGGTGAATGATGCCCCAGAACCCTCCGCTGGGTACAAAAATCAGTCCCCGAAGTAGTCAAGTGGCAGAGCTGATGGCTGTGCATCAAGCCATTTTCACTGCCGCCCAACAGCAACTCCACAAACTGGTCATAATCACTGATTCAGATTATGTACGGAACGGGTTCGTGGAGCACCTGGTTAACTGGAAAACCAGAGGCATGCTATGTGCTAATAACAAACCATTGAAACACGGGAAACTAATCCAAAATATTGATGATCTGGTCACCTCGAATGGAATGACCATCTACTGGAAAAAGATCAAGGGTCATTCTAAAGTAGAGGCACCAGACAAAACTGGGAATGACCTAGCTGATCAGCTGGCCAAAACCAGAGCCCTCCAAGGGGATCTACTTGAGATCGAGTCCCTGTTGGGGGAAATCCAGGTCGCTGCTATCACTAGGTCCCAGACAAAATGCTCACAATTAACTCTCAACTGCACAATGGAGTAAGGAGACCCCAGATGCTGATTTGATTACGGCTCAAAAAGGGGATCCAACAATTGGTAAGTTTTATCAACACATTGAGGACCCTGAGAACTTTCCACTGACGGATACCGATTACATTGGGAAAGAGGACCTCAGAGAGTTGATAAAATGTCCAAAAATGTTCCGAATCCAAGACGGTTTGTTGGTGAGGAGATCCATATGCCATGACCAGTGGGTGGTCCCTACCTCATTCCGAAGCCTGATGCTAAGTCACGCCCATGATGCGGCCACAGCTGGTCATTGGGGGTTTGATACAACAGTAGAAATCTTGAGAGAGGTTGCATACTGGCCACACATGGGGCAGGACCTCAACCAATACTTGAAGGGGTGTCTTGTGTGTGCACAATTTCAGCCAACATCACTCACACACCGTGCTCCCCTCCAAAAGAGGGGATGACACTGCTTTGGTCAGATTTACAAGTCGATTTCATTGGGCCCGTGATTCGCTCCTCTAGGGGGAACAAGTACATGTTGACCGTGACATGCTTGTTCACTAAATGGGTGGAATGTCTCCCGGCCCCAAATTGCAAGGCAGAAACAGCAGCTGCCCTGATGATCAACCACATCTTTTCACGTTTTGTACTACCCCAAAGGATTGAGTCAGACCGAGGTAGCCACTTCACTAGTGAAGTGATGACAAAGATGTGGGAGATACTTCGGGTCAAAAGGAAACTACATATTGCCTACCTGCTAGCCTCTAGTGGAGGAGTTGAGAGATACAACAAGACAATTGTGAGCATCTTAAAAAAGTTTGTGGCAGATTCTGGACCAAGTTGGGACATTTGATTACCTCTTGTCCCCATGGCCATCAGATCTACCTCTTCTTCTGCAACGAAAATGTCGCCGTTTGAGCTGATCACTGGACGAAGGATGGTGCTTCCCCAGCATCTGCTCTACAGAACCCAAGATCAGACCTTGATAAATGCCTCCACAACTCATGAGTGTGTTGAGAATCTGAGAAAACACCTTAAACATGCTTTTGCCTATGCTCAGCGGAATCTAGAAAGATCTGCAAACAGTATGAAGACCCACTATGACCTTAAGACAACTAGAAAAGAATACCAAGTAGGAGACCTGGTCTACTTGTACATTTTCCAAAGGAACCAGGTCAAACAGTGCAAATTTCTTCCTAGCTGGCGGGGTCCTTTTGAAATTGTAGACAGAATCTCATCAGTCGCCTACAAAATCTGTATCCCCAAGCGCAGTTTGGCAGAAGGGGAAGATAAGTGGGTCCACATCAACCAGCTGAAGTGTTGCCATCCTAGGTATACTCTGCGGGAACTAGAGGAGCCATCTGGAAACCCAGAGGGGGACATTCCGGATCCCTAGAAAATTCCAACTGTAAAACCTTTCCACCGGTTAAAATCAAAAGTAATTACAGGCGGGAAAGATTGTCAATTGTATGTCAAATGTATGCATCTGCCCCACTACATGAATAGTGTTGTGGAAATGTTCATAACCATGCTCTGTTCTGTCATCATTGCACTGAAACCATGGATTCTAAGCACCAAGGAAGACCACTCGGGGGAGGAAAGACCCAAGGTGCTTAGAGTATCGCTCCATACTCCCACCGGAACCGGCAAAGAGAACCTATCGACCCAGCACTGATGGGAGAAGCAGACAAATTTATCCACATGGACCAAAAAGAAAGAATGATATCCCAATCTGACGACTTCCCCTTGACGGGCGGTCAAATTCAAGTCATGAGGGGGGGCTTTGTGGGATGTATTAACCCACTTATGCTCTGCCCTGCGGCATCCCTGTGTTCTGATGGTGCCAGAATTATCGTAAAGGCCGCAAAACCCTCATGCTCGCCAAAACCTATGGATATCGCGCTTTGCAACCCAAAAAGACAGCTGCCAAATCTACCATGCATGTTGTCAGTGGTGGAATGGAGATATCACTCCTGAAACATGGCACTGGCCTTCACAACAAGTACAGATGGACCCCAAAGGGAAAAGCGGCGCTTTGCTGAAAGAAATCCAAAATCTTGCTTTTAAATCCTTTTTCTTGGTTGTTGAAACTGCAGAATGCCGGTACAAAACACCCGCAAACATCCAATATTCTATCTGGGTGTTACAAGTCACTTTGCTCAAGAAATCATTATGAACATACAATGTCCTGAAAAGCTGAATTTGTCATCAAAACATTCACAGCAAAAATGTGACTGTCTGTGAAATCTGTCAAAATTTGGGCTCAGTACCCTCGGCCGTCTGTATGAGAGCTGTCAGAAGCCTGCATAGAATTTAAACTTGTACAACTGAAATCTAATGTCTGAAAACTAAGTGACCAGTTATTGAGAGTAACCTAGGTTGTAACTATTTAATCCCATGGTTTAGAATCTCGAATAAGTGTTCTAGCTGCTTGTTTTGAAATTGCAAGTTTGTTTTAAACCAAGAAAAGAATTTAACAGAATGTCGTTGAATTTAAGCCTGCCTAAAAGCAATCAAACCAGTCCAACAGCTTCCCCCACAGAGGCCAGGCATCTCCCTTCTGCTTCACTCCACCAGGAAATCAGACCTCTGTGATTATTAGATTAGGGGAGGAGAATTTGGGGCTGCAGAGGAAGGGGACAATGGACATCCTCTGGCTGAAAGGAAATGCGAAGTGTGAAGAGTCATAAATGGTCAGGCCCAGAAGGAACTGGGAAGACACTGCTTCTGAGCTGCCAGGAGAAGAAGGAGGCGAAGACAAACCACAATTTGTTGCCTAACAAAGGCCAAAAGCACATTTTTAAAAGACTGATAAATTACTGTGTAAAATTGTGAAAAATATGTAAACAACAGATTTGTGAATCTAATTTCTGGCGGCACGTTTAAGAGGCGCCAGAACTTTGTGAGATGTTCTGGGAAGTAACAGCGTAAAATATGGTTTTACACCAAATGTATTTATGCCAAAAGCATGAAACTTCATACACTTATGCCCATATTCAATGCGCACATTTGTACAAATTTTCTGATAAACTGGATATTGTGTTCCGGACAAAAAGGGCAAAATTCTGTCAAAAGCAGACACAAGATACTACAGCAACGAGGTTTGGAGGAGCATCTGCTACACAAAATATGTAAACTGTATATATGATTGTTATAGAGATTGCACACATGGAAATATGGATTGTACCAAAAGTAGATTTTATGTTCAAGGGACAATGGGAGGATTCTCTGACTCATGAAATCACACCATCAAGGTGACACCCTGTTTCTCTCCTCCTATCAAGGTAGAGAAGAGACTCTAGCCAATCGCTTGCCTAAAGGGCGCGATTAGGATAAACCAGCACACTCCCCCCCTTTATCATAAGCATAAATAGAGACAGCTCAGACTGAAAAAAAGGACACACAGATTCACCCACTAACCGATTGCTGGCAGAGCACCCTGCTAGAGGACCATCCATCTTCCTTGCTCCAGACTCCAGAAACTTGGAAAGCAGAAAGCCCCCTTCTATAGATGAACCATTTTCAGTTAGGCCTTAAATTTAAAGAACCAGAACTTACCCCAGATGCCTAAAAGGAACAAAAGAAACAGCCGGGCTATGCTGTACTGCTTTCCTGCTGAAAAGAATTATCACCAGAACCAAAAGACCCGATCCAGTCCGTGCCGTGCTGTGAACAGACTCAGCCCAGTCCGGTGTGCCCAGCAGAATACCTGACCAAAATCCCTGACCAGAAATCTTGACGGACCAGAATCCTGACAGTTCCGTTTGAAACCCATATAGTGAGTATGTATAGATAGGATTGTGTCACTATCATATGTATCATATGTCCATAGTAATCCCTGTCTTAAACCCCTCCTCTCTTGTATTCAGAACCGTTAGTGTTAGGAGTATTTTTGAATTGTCAGAACTGTTCTTGTGCTAAGTTTCTCTTATTTGTTTTCTAAAATCATAAATAACTAGTGTGGTGAATTAATAAATTGAATCCCAGAAAGAAAGTGAGTATCTACCACGTGAAGGGTCCCTGGCCAGGACTGTGGAGATTCATGTGTGGCATTCTCTTTTTCTATAGTCATAATCTAGTATAAGAAATCTATTTGTCTTTTAAAAGCGCATTCCTGTTTTCCCATTCTTTTGCCTATCTCAGAAAAACGACCTCTACTAAAATGTCCATAACTTCCTCAATTTGTATGCTGGTAGCATTCCAAATACATATAGTTCTCCCGCAGTCGCGATTACCGTGCACGGAAAAGTTTGCCGCAAATTTTGTTTTAGGAAATTTCTGTCACGTGTAAAACAGCTTTTGATTGCTTCCGACTTTAGTTTTAAGATTTCACATTGCTCATTAGTATTAAATCATTGCTAGTGTTTACCTGCAACTATATAAAGCAGCTCCCATAAGAATTTAAACAATTTCAGCAATTTAAACCTTATTTAGTGTTTTACCCATTCCATTCTCAAGATAACTTTAAACCATTTTGACCGCTTACCAATCAATTCTGTTTTTCGCTTGTGCTTGCTGGGGGTAATTTGGGATTGACATTTTGTTTGAATTCTGCATTCCTGAAACCTGTTCTCTCTCCTCCTATCTCGTTACATTGCTTGTTGGGGGGTTGAGGGGTGTGCAGGGGGAAATAGTAACCACACTGCTATTTGATTTGAAAACACACGCAAAAGTATTATTTCTGTGCTGAATTGTTTTGCTCACTATTACTCCTTGTGATTAAAGAGATTGTTTAGTGTTACATCACCCCATTGGTGATTATTGTATACCCATTAAACATAGTGTGATTATATTGTGAATACATAAATAAATATTTTAACTTCGCAAACCAGCCTGATTCCTGGTTCAGTGTGACCGGGGGGTTCCAAGAGAGGGGCGTGATATGAGTGGTACATCATTCAGAATAAAAATAAATAATGATTTCAGTTGTGCATTACATGCTAGGCATTGACTTAGGTGAAGTGCCGGATTGAAATCTCTTACATTGTACTACCAAGTTTTCAGGGATACAGTATCCAGAGCGGAATTGCAGGCCAATGGACAAAGGTTTCTACTTTCTTATCAGCTCCTTGCTGACAGCAGGAGTGGTATCTGGTTTTTGCTCATTCTCAAGAATGTTATTCTTTAAAGTAGAATAAAAAAGGCAGAACAGGTTCCTTAGGAGGTCTTTTGTCTGGGATGTCAGTAAGATCATCTCACTCTATATCTTTAGCAGGCTGGCTCCATCTTATTTACTGTCATCCTTTTCATAACAGTCCTATTTGTTGCACTAGGGAGGCCAGCCGGGTTTGTATTGGCAAAATCCACTTCTGGTGAAGTGTCAAGGCAATTGGCATATTTCAAACACATAGTTAAATCCTCTAGTCTGGAGTCCTGCGAAATTAGTTCCTCTGGGACATTGAGCTTCCCAAAAGGTAAAAATCATGGTGAATCATCATTTTCTTCTTCCTCCTCCTCAAAAATGTAACCCATAGACTTAAAAAAGTATTTTTTAGACAAGGGATTAAAAGATGCCGATGGGTCGGAGGGTAACATCGATGGCTTCAACGTCGAAGGCCTCAACTTCAAGATCTTTAATGAGGAAGAAGAGGAAGCCAACGGCTTCGATGTTTCTCGTGTCGACGACGCTATCGACACCATTCGAGAAACGTTCTCCGGCTTTCGACCCAGGCTCTTGGCCTCGCGAGATGTAGCCTTCAACAACAACTCCTCGGCTTTACGAGGTGCAACACAATTGGTAGCCTTTTTTGGCTCTTTCGGGGGACGGAAAGAGAACACCTTCAAAAACACTTCCATCATCTGGAGACGGAATTCTTCCAATTCTGCTTTAGGATTAAATTTATGTGGGAAACATACCTTCTTTCTCTCAGGAGAGGAATCCGAGGACAATGAGCGATGGCGCCTCTTCTGAGATTTATGTCGAGAAGACGATGCTGAAGAGTGTCATGATCCACTCCTGGATCTCGAGTGCTTGGCGTGTTTAAAGCACTTTTTTGATCTCTGAGGGGATATATCCTTCAGACTTCTATCTTAAAACTGCTACTTCAAAGGAGTGGATGTTGGGGGTTTTGAAGCTGAACAACCTAAGGTGAGCTTAGCCTTCCTCTCCTCAAAGGCCTTTCTGGTCATCGACAGCATGACACATGATCGCTGACCCTATGCTCCTTACCCAGACACCAGAGGCATGTTCTGTGTGGATGTGTGATCGACATCTTCAATTCAGAATCTGCACACCTCTCGAAACCTGTCTTCAGAGTTGAACATTTGAAGATTTTTTAGAACTACAGAGTAGAAATTCGCAGAGACTGAAAGAACCATTTGAAGCGTGCTGTGCATGTGGAAAACAGAACTGTGCCAACGGGCGCGGTGCATGCTATTTATAACAAGGCTGAAACATGTTTGGGGATGCTTGTGGTCTCATGCAGAAGGGATGTGACCTAGCAGTTCGGGCTGGACTGGCCCTTTTGAGGTGGGACCAAGCCTGATTTGCATATGGTCTTTCCCCTTCTGTAATGGCTTGGCAACCGAAGAACAATGGTCTGGAGGGTTGCCCAGAGCAATGGCAGAGGTTAAGATTAATTCTAAACCTTCCAGCCATCACCTCTTTGCTTTTGCTTTGTCACCCCAAGTGGGACAGGCATACCCAGATGTGGGCCCCCTGCCTACTGGGCCGAGAGACCCAAGCTAGGGCACACTGATTCGGCCAAACAAGGGTACAAACATTTTTGGAGATGCTTGTGGTCTCGTGCAAGAAGGGATGTGACCTAGCAGTTCGGGCATGATTGCCCATTTTGGGGTGGGACCAAGCCTGATTTGCATATGGTGTTTCCCATTCTGTAATGGCTTGGCAGGTGAAGAACGATAGTCTGGAGGGTTGCCCAGAGCAATGCCAGAGGTTAAGATTCATTCTAAATCTTCCAGCCATCACCTTTTCCTTTTTGCTTTGTCACCTCAAGTGGGATGGATATGCCCTGACGTGGGTCCTGTGCCTGCTGGGCCTAGAGACCCAAGCTATTCCTCACTGATGTGGTCCAACAAGGCTGAAACATGTTTGGGATGTTTTTGGTCTCGTGCAAAAGGGATGGGACCTAGCAGTTCAGGCTGGACTGCCCCTTTTAGGGTGGTACCAAGCCTGATTTGCGTATAGTCTTTCCCCTTCTGTAATGGCTTGGCAGGCGAAGAACGATGGTCTGGAGGGTTGCCTAGAGAAATGCCAGAGGTTAAGATTAATTCTAAACCTTCCAGCCATCACCTCTTTGTTTTTGCTTTGTCACCCCAGGTGGGACAGGTGTGTCCAGACGTGCGTCCCGTGCCTGCTGGGCTTAGAGACCCAAGCTAGGCCTCACTGATGAGGCCCAACAAGGCTGAAATATGTCTGAGGATGCTTGTGGTCTCGTGCAGAAGGGATGTGACCTAGCAGTTTGGGCTGGACTGGCCTTTTTGAGGTGGGACCAGGCCTGATTTGCATATGGTTTTCCCCTTCTGTAATGGTGTGACAGGCGAAGAACGATTGTATGAAGGGGTTCCCAGAGCAATGCCAGAGGTTACAGAGGTTAAGATTAATTCTAAACCTTCCAGCCATCACCTCTTTGTTTTTGCTTTGTCCCCCTGAGTGGGACGGGTATGCCCAGACGTGGGTCCAGTGCCTGCTGGGCCTAGAGACACAAGCTACTCCTCATTGATGAGGCCCTACAAGGCTGAAACATGTTTGGGGATGCGTGTGGTCTCATGCAGAAGGGATGTGACCTAGCAATTCGGGCTGGACTGCTGCTTTTGGGGTGGGACCAAGCCTGATTTGCATGTTATAAAAGCCATATCATATCATATCATATCATATCATATCATATCATGTGGTCTTTCCCCTTATGTAATGGCTTGGCAGGCAAAGAACAATGACCTGGAGGGTTGCCCAGAGCAATGCCAGAGGTTAAGATTAATTCTAAACCTTCCAGCCATTACCTCTTTGTTTTTGCTTTGTCACCCCAAGTGGGACGGGTATGCCCAGACGTGGGTCCCATACCTGCTCGGCATAGAGACCCAAGCTACTCCTCACTGATGAGGCCCAACAAGGCTGAAACATGTTTGTGGATGCTTGTGGTCTGGTACAGATGGGATGGGACCTAGCAGTTTGAGCTGGATTGCCCCTTTTGAGGTGGGACCAAGCCTGATTTGCACATGGTCTTTCCCCTTCTGTAATGCCTTGGCAGGCAAAGAACGATAGTCTAGAGGGTTGCCCAGAGCAATGCCAGAGGTTAAGATTTATTCTAAATATTCCAGCCATCACCTCTTTGTTTTTGCTTTGTCCCCCCGAGTGGGACGGATATGCCCAGACGTGGGTTTTGTGCCTGCTGGGCCTAGAGACCCAAGCTATTCCTCACTGATGTGGTCCAACAAGGCTGAAACATGTTTGGGGATGCTTGTGGTCTCGTGCAGAAGGGATGGGACCTAGCAGCTCGGGCTGGACTTCCCCTTTTGGGGTTGGGCCAAGCCTGATTTGCATATGGTCTTTCCCCTTCTGTAATGGCTTGGCAAGTGAAGAACGATGGTCTGGAGGGTTGCCCAGAGCAATGCCAGAGGTTAAGATTAATTCTAAACCTTCCAGCCATCACCTCTTTGTTTTTCCTTTGTCACCCCAAGTGGAACAGGTATGTCCAGATGTGGGTCCCGTTTCTGTTGGGCCTAGAGACCCAAGCTAGGCCTCACTGATGAGGCCCAACAAGGCTAAAATATGTTTGGGGATGCTTGTGGTCTCATGCAGAAGGGATGTGACCTAGCAGTTCGGGCTGGACTGGCCCTTTTGAGGTGGGACCAAGCCTGATTTTCATATGGTCTTTTCCCTTCTGGAATGGCGTGAAAGGCGAAGAACGATTGTATGGAGGTTTTCCCAGAGCAATGCCAGAGGTTACAGAGGTTAAGATTAATTCTAAACCTTCCAGCCATCAACTCTTTGTTTTTGCAACAGGGTGGTTGAGACATTCATGAGTAGCATCAAGAAGGTATTACAGAAAAATTAGCTAAACTCCATGAAACTCAATCAGGCACCGTGCAACATGCTACAAGTCTATAGGAACTCACTGCATGGTAATACAGGAAAGTGTCCCAAAGAACTGATGTTCGAGAGGAACCTGAAGTTGCGATTTCCTCATCTCCCCAGGCCAGTGTCCCCTCCTAATCAAGAAGTGACTGCAGTGGATCATGCAAGGAAACAGGGCATAAAGAAATATGCTGATCAAGGGAGGGATGCTGTGAACTCATCAATACAAGCAGGAGCCCGAGTATTAGTCTGTCACAGACAAAAGATAAAATCATACTCCCAATTTGATCCACTACCTCTCTCAGTCATTTATCAAAGGGTTGATGGTAATGGCTCAATCGCTTGATCGAGTGATCATGAGGAACGTGCCTCACTTCAAGAGGTGCTGTGACAGAGTGCAGTGAGCAGTGCTTCAAGCCTCGAGGAGTCTCTAAGTGGTCAGAACTCTCAAGAAGGTGGTGTCCAGGTGGCTTTACATTCTAGACTGGTAAGGTGCCTTAGTGAAGAAATATGAGACTGCCAATCACTGATGGGACATGGGCATTTTTGTTCTCCGAGGGGAGATGTTGTGTGCAGGCCACGACAGGGTTAACCCTGAATCATCGCATAGAGGAAAGGTGCATCAAGGGTATAGTTAGGGTGACCAGATTTCCAAAACGAAAAACCGGGACGACCAACAACATAAAAGAGGGACTACCCCATTGCAGCCTGCCAATTACCGCCCCTCCCCCAAGACGCCCCCACAACCACCACCTAATCATATTTCCAGCACTCCTCCTTTCTATAAAGTGTATATGATCTCATTTGTGCAGTTTTGTCTGTCTGTGAATCTTGCCATGTTAGTTCAAAACAGGCGTTTGCTGTAATTATAACATAGCTTGCTATACACTTATTTCCACTCCACACTATGTGGCACAGTCAGTAAGGGTTGTGACTTCTACCTGAAAGGTGGGGGGTGTGATGGGCTTCCCCGTGCCTCGGGCCGCCCCGTACTAACACAGACGCATGCACACAATCACTGAGCCGACTGCACGTACGTCTATTCTTTCCAAGGTCCCGGCGGCAACTCCCGCACGGACCATCTTTATTACAAACGCGCATGCGCGGGCCACAACGAGGCTCGTGCATGCACGTCAACAACCCAAGACGTCACATCCATCCTTTTCTTTAAACAGAAAAACAATTTACAACATCAATAAAACATGACAACCTTAACTGGGCCCAACGGGGCCGCTGACCTGACTGCGGCGTCAGCTCAGTCACCTGAGTCCAGGACATAGTCCTTGAGACGAACCGCCAGTCTGCGACCTTGTCGCATGGGATATCGGCTGCTGCTCCTGGGGGTCGGCAGCGGGATGTCCATCGGTGGCCTTATGTCCTCTGGTGGATCCACCTCCGGGCCGTCTACCAATGCCTCGGGCAGGGACGCCCCTTCCTGCACTTCCTCATGATGACGAACGTCCACCTTCTTGAAGAAGGACCTGTTGCGGGTGACGGTCCCTTTTTCATTCGCAGCGGTGACCATGGTTCCCTTGACGTGAGTGACAGTCCACGGTTGGGGCTCATATGGGAGTGACAGCTTCCCTTCCGATCGACGATTCCGCATGAGCACCGCGTCACCCACGGCAACCTCATTTTCTTGCAGACCTCTCCTCACGCTCTCCTTCTCGGTGCGTGCCTCTCTCTTCTCTCGGACTCTGTCGTTGTCGATGACCCCTGGCTCACGGGAGAAGGCCTCTCGGGCAGCGTCCAAACAGAGCCTCTGCCGGAGCAACTCCAGTCGACTGATGGGGTGTGGTATGATATTCCCGAAGAAATTCAACCAGTTTCATTTTCAGGTCACCCCCTTCATGGGTAGATATTCTGAACTGGAACACTTTCAGAGGACTAGGGTATTTTTGAACTAGAGAGGCTCAAGACGGTGCCCTATACAAAAAATTAAGTCAAAACAGAATAGTCTCAACACCTCTCAGAGAATCACCCTTAAGGATCTATATTCATCCTTGGGGAAACACTATGAACTAGGCTCCTCTATGGCAACAACTGATGCTGAGAACAAATTGGAAAAATATATATATCTTTTTATTTAATGCATGTAATTAGGTTAAAAACAGTTTATTAAGAAACAACATTCTTTTTGTTAAAAAGATTTTTTTTTTAAAAGGACGGTAGAAAAGCCGTCAGACCTTCTAATATATAGACAAAACACAATAATAAACCAGCCAAAGAAAAAAAAAATAATAATAAATTCTTTGGGTGTGCAGTAACAATTGAAAAACAACCAAATCTACAAAAACAAATAAGTGGCAATGAAAGCTAATAAAAAGAAAAAACAAAACTCAACAATGTATACCAAAACAACTGTGTGACATGAAAACAATATGTGCAATTATAACAAAAACGTTTCTACACTGAAACACTTATTTAGGCTCTCAGTATGACGTAGCTGTAAATGCCTTGTTCAATTTGTGACAACAATCTCACAATTAAAACAAAAGCCCGACATGTTTCATTCCCATTAATCTTAAAGAAGACAGGTGGTGGGAAATTCTTCAGGGGACGATGTAAAAAACATCAAAAATCATGTCAATGACTAGATAATGTGTAGTATACAATCAGCAACACTTGGTTGGAGCCAAACGAGGAGAGCAGTTCATAAAAGGTGCCTTCTTTTGATTATGAAGGAGCAACCTTACTGCTCACTTATCAGTAGTAGAAGGGGTAGTTTACGCGAACTATTTCAGTGGAAGAACTTTTCTTTCTTTGTTTTAAGAGCGGTCTTCTATGTGATTTGGGCTTGCATGAAGGATAAAGCATGCCGTCCGCGGCTCCTCTGTGCTGCGCGATACTGGGCTGTCGGCTTCTTCACAACGGCCGGGTTAGCGTTCCTTGCTCCGCCGTGTTAATCGTGGTGCTCCCCAGATCAGCTCCTGCGCTCGTCTGGCTACTCCCTGAGAGGTGTTGAGACTATTCTGTTTTGACTTAGATATTCTGAACACCTTGTTCAGGGTCCTCATGAGTCTTTCGGCTTCTCCTTTAGCCCTGGGCCATAGCGGCGATACCTTGCAGTGATGGATCCCTTTTTCTTTCATATACTGCACAAACTGGTTCCCCGTGAACGGCGGGCCATTGTCCGAGCAGAGGATCTCCGGGAAACCATGGGTGGCAAACATCTTGTCCAGGGCCGTGATGGTGTGTTCGCTTGCTGTTGATTCTACGACTTCCACCTCGGGATACCTTGACCATTGGTCAACCACCGCCAGAAAGTACATGCCCCTCCCGCTCGATCCAAAATCAGCATGGACGGTGCCCCACGGGCTCTCACTTCTTTCCATGGAACTGATGGGTGGTGCTTTCTCAATGGGACTTGTTGCTTGGCACGGCAGGCACCTCCTCACATGTAGTTCCACTAGGCTTTCCAGGTCCAGGAACCACACTTTGGGTCTTAGCAGCGCCTTGGTTTTCGCGACCCCCTGGTGATCCGTGTGTGCCAGCACCAGAATTCGAGCCCTCAGCGACTGCGGAATGACAATCTGCTGTCCCCGCAGCAACAGTCCGTCGTCCGATATCGAGAGTTCATCCCTCACCCTCCAAAGCGCCTGGAGGTCCCGCCGGGCCCTGACGTCCCGCCTGGTGTTATTCTGTAGTACCTCCTTCCAGTCTCCACTTCTTATCGCGGCCTGTATGATTTGGAACACCTCATCGAATGATGATTCTTCCGCCACAACGTCTCTGGACAGAGCCATCGGCATAGCGCATTCCACAATGTTATGGACAAACACCTGGCACTCACCCAGCTCCTGAGATCCCTGCGCTCTCTCATAGTTTGGGTGGCAAGACAGGTAATCCGCCGGATTGTTCGTCCCCGGCCTGTACACTAGCTTGACCCCACACTCGATGAGTGCCAACATCCAGCGCTCGATCTGCGGGGGAGGCTTTGAAAATACACTTGCCAGAATGGGCAGAAGCGGTTTGTGGTCCATCACAATCGTCACAGGTTTCCCTAGTATGTACAGACGAAAATGCCGGCAGCCCCATAGGAAGGCCAACGCCTCCCTCTCAATCTGCGAATAGCGCCTCTCGGTGTCCGTGAGGGCCTTGCTTGCAAATGCGATGGGCCGCATATCACCTCTGGTGTCTGACTGCATGAGAACAGCCCCCAGTCCCACAAGGCTGGCGTCAACGACGATCTCGGACTGAGCGGTGGGATCAAAATACAACATTGTGTCTCGATCTGAGAGAGCACACTTGATCTCCATGAAGGCATTCTGTTCTCTCTTCTCCCACATCCATGTGGCGTCATTTTTTTGTCAATGTTCGGAGAGGTTCGGATAGGGACGCCAGACCTTTGATAAAACGCCCACAGTAATTAACCATCCCCAAGAAGCTCTGCACCTCCGTGGGGGATTGGGGCGCCGCGGCCTCACAGATGTCCTTGATTTTTTCGGGGGTCTGACGAGACACCATTGGCATGGAAAATGAATCCAAAGAATCCAATACGATCCTTGAAAAATTTGCATTTCCCCTTATGTAGAGTGATGCCCAGATCTCTCAGCCTCTGCAACATTAATTCCAGTCTCTTCACATGCTCGGCCTGGGATTCAGCAAATACCAAAATGTCATCACTCATATTGAGTTCTCCTTTGAGGCCGGCCAACGCTCCCCTGATTGCATTTTGAAAGACCTCCGCCACAGACGAAATGCCAAAACTCAAGCGTTTAAATTGATAGAGGCCTTCATGGGTAGTAAAAGTCATAATGTATCTTGAGTCTGGGTGGAGCTCTAGCTGGTGATACCCCGACCTCAGATCCAACTTCGTGAACACCCTTACCCCTTGCAGCTCTCCCACATGTCATCCAACGTGGGTGTAATGTGCCTCTCCAGTTTGATGGCGGCATTCGGGAGACGCATGTCCACGCAGATGCGGACGGCACCTGGCTGTTTGGGCTTGGGTGCCACAACAATAGCCGATACCCAGGGCATTGGCCCCTCAACCCTTTCAATGATGTCCATTTCCACGAGCAATTGCAGTTCCTTCTCGACCTGCGCCCTAAGATGGAACGGAATTTGTCGATGCTTTAGGGCGGTGGGCCGAATAGTGTCGTCGATGTGCAATCGCACTGGGGGAGCCTTCAATTTGCCCACGCCTTGAAACATACTGGAGAAACTGTCTAGGAGCCGGTCTGTGACCACCTGATATAATTCGAGGGCAAAATGCACAAGGTCCAGCGCCTCCGACACAGCACAGCTTAGGAGTGAGTGGGGGCTGAAGTCAGTGACGAAAAATCTTGCTTTAATGGTTTTGTCCCCCCGAGTCACCAGTGCCATGAACACACCTTGAATGGGCAGCGGTGTGTCACCACCAAAAGTAAATATCTTGGCTTTCGACATATCCAATGGGGGCGGCCCCGGGATGGCCTTGTAGTAGTCAGTGGCAAGTACGCGCACAGAGGCGCCAGTGTCAATCAGAACCTGGGTGGGGGCACCCTGAATGTCCACGATGCACGTTGGTTGACGTCTTTTCTTTGCCCCTGTCGCAAGATTGGAAATGAAAAAGATCTCTTCTTCCTCCTCTTCTTCCTCGGCGATGTTAAGTCTTTGAGTGTCCTGCTCCAGCGTGGCGATGCTGCGTTGTCTCCGAAAGCCACCTCCACTCGCGCTTGCTGGCCCCCTGTGCGTGGTCACCGGTGCGCGACGCATTCAGGCATAGTGACCAGGATTGTTGCACCTTCCACATACTCTCGTCTTGGCCGGACAGTCCTCGGAGTGGGGCAAATCATAACCACAGTATTTACATATGGCCGCACCCCCCTGCGCAGGGGCCGCCTCCTGGTGCTTCTGGCTCCATTGTGATTTAAACGGGGCCTGTCTCCCAACTGCAAACGCTTCTTCACATTTGCCTGAGCGCACAGCTGCGTCCATCTTTGCACCCCTCGTCTCGGCAAGCTCATACACCCGGCCACTGTCCAATATTTGGTCTAGAGTCATACCTGGTTCCCGCAGAATCTGCCTGCGAAGCTTGTCAGAGCTGCACCCTTGTATTACTTGATTGCGGATTATGTTGTCCTCATTGTCCCACCTGCAGGTGCTTGCCATTTGTCGCAGACGTGCGCAAAACTTGTCGAAAGATTCGTCCTCATGCTGCTTCTCTCCGTAAAAGAGGAACCTCTCGAAGTCAACATTAGATAACGGAATGAAATAGTTCTGGAATGCCGTTTTGACGGCCGCATACGTCACCACCTGCAAGTTCAGGGACTCATAAATGCGTAGAACGTCTATGCTTGCTGAATATAGTAGAGTGGCCCTTTTCGCATTGTCATTGGTCTCTGCGGTGGCTGTGAAATACATATCTAACTTCTTCATCCACAAGAGCCATTTCGGGCCGAGTTTCGAGGTTGGGCCGGAGATGTCAAACTCTTGCATTGGGAGCAGAGAGCCCTGTTGCCGACGCCTCACTGTAGGTGGCGCAGTTGCTTCTTCATCGCTGTCCGCCATGTTTTCACAGGCCGCACAGGCACCTCCCACTGTCTTGGAGGCCGCAAACCTGACTTTACACGGACATACACATACCTTGAAAAATGTCCTGGTGTGCCTTAGCCTTGGCACCTGCCACAAGCACCAGAACGTGGTCTGAAGAGACTCTTCAGCTCTCCACCATGAAGAGCCCCCACCTTCCTGGTAGTTTCTGTGGTCCTCCTGGGTGGAAAACCACAGGGGTTCCAAAAATTGACGATTTGGATGTTCTTCAACACGTGGGCAGCGCACGAGAACCCGTGTGGGCCGCTACTGCCTCACGCGTGAAAATTGCAAATGGCCGCCATCACTCGTGTCGGGTCAGTGGCGTTTTCGAGGAAGAAATATACCGTTGACACGCTCACGCGTGTCAGAATATCCCCCTTTTCACACCCGTCCTCGTCGCCAATGTGATGGGCTTGCCCGTGCCTCGGGCCGCCCCATACTAACACACACACATGCACACAGTCACTGAGCCGACTGCACGTACGTCTATGCTTTCCAAGGTCCCGGCAGCAACTCACTCACGGACCGCCTTTATTACAACCGCGCACGCGCGGGCCACAACGAGGCTCGCGCATGCACCTCAACAACTCAAGATGTCACAGGGTTTTTGAGCCAATCCTACAACATAAAAATTATGAAAGTGTTGTGACAAAAAAATTACAATTTTAATGACCGTATCCACCCATCAATGCAATCCCCGGACAGGGTTTCTAAAATGAAAAAACTCGCGGTACCCGGGACGGAGGGTGATTTCCCGGGAAAACCGGGACGTCTGGTCACCCTAGCTGCCAATGGCCGCTTGTCATGGCGCGCATGCACGCGCGAGAATAAATGTGCAAGGACAGCATTCCGGAGCGTGGCATAGATGAAGAAGGTTTCACGTCCACTCTGCTCTGTGTCTTTCTTCCATCTCGGACACTGTGGCCCCGGTAGCCCATCTCGATAGGCACGTTCAGCCTCTCCTCTTATTATTTATTTATGAAAATGTGCTGTAGGCAGAAACATTCCGATTGCGAGCGCCCACTCTCCATTCATTGACATCGCTAACGATCTCCAACAGGCGTTCAGCGCTCTCAAGTAGTCTCCCATTGCGTGCTTGAATTCTTCATCCAGTGCTGTTTGGTTCTTTGCATTTTGGGAATTGACAATCCTGCTTCTATAATGGGGGAAAGCAAAACTACGGGTAGCACAGTAAAAATAACGCAATGGCATGGGGGACTTCACAGTGATATCCGACAACACGGGCTCTATGCACAGCACATGCAACTGCCTGACAAGTGGAATGAAACTCACCCCAGTACAAGCGCAGCACCTACAAATACTTGCCGTTTCCCCAATTTTTAGGACTGTCCGATATAAATCTTTAGTTCTCATCCACGCCTAGTGCATTGAAATATTATACAACAGAAGCACCCGGGAGTATCAAAAGCAGCCATTTAATTTCCACGTGTATGTGCAATAGTTTCTATTGGTCCGCTAGTGCAGATCTGCGTTTCTTTGGTGCTCAAAGTACCTGCTTATTTTCAAAATAACAATGAGGTAAGCCTGGATTCACTGTTTCCATGGTTACCTCTACCGGTGTTTACCATTGGTGGTAAAGTCCCCCAGCATAATTTAGCTTAAAGGGCCTCATACCGAGTTCGGCAGTGCAGTAAAAAAGTGGTGGAAATTTCGTTTCTGCCCCTTTTTGTGGCGGTAATGGAATTACTGCTGTTTTACTGTAAAGTAAAAAATCTGAGGAATTACAATGGCAGAATTACTGCCCATGGCAATTCTGCCAAAATCCCCATGTAGTTCTATGGAGTCCAAAATAGAGATTTACACCTCCCTGTCACCACATGACATAACACTGTAGTATGCCCACGGGCCTAAGTGGCAATGACGGTATACAGGTTTGGTCGTAATTCTTCGGATTTCCGCCAAATTACCATTACATTTGCAATGAGGACCAAAGTCGCCACCCCTGAAGTGGTGGTAAACGTTTTAAAATGGCCCCAGAGGTGTTTGTACATTTTCTAACTGTACAGAGGGGAAGCATGGCCACTACTATTTAATGGAGTAAAATAAAATATGCACATGAGGCCATTTATTTATTTGTATATTTATTTGTCCATTTATATAGCACCTGAGCCCACAGGCATCAGGTTGCAGAAGAGAAAAGAAGTAAGATGCAGAGGCCTTGGTCAAATCACAATAAAGTCCATAGCTATTCGAAAAGAAGCATTTTCTAAAATTCAAAAGATTGGGTTTGGCACGCAATTCCTTCGGAGGTTTGTTCCAGGCCGTAGCTGCCTGTACTGGGATCCTGGGTAGGATCTGCACTATCCTCTGACCCGTTTGTTGCTTGGAACAATCATGCGTGTTTCATCACTTGATCTAGTACCTCTTTTGGGGACACGCACCTTCATGCTCTTTTTTAAGTATCCTGGGGCTTGCCCGTAGCAACATTTATGTGCAGTGGTGAGTGCCTTAATGCGGGTCCTGGCTTCCGCCGAGAGCCATTGAAGATTTCTTCTGTGTTTCCGAGATAGGCTCATATCTACACACATTTCTCACCAGGCGGAGAGCGTCATTTTGCAAGACCTGCAGACAGCCTAGGCGGCCCTTACTAGCAGCAGAATGTAAGGCACTGTAATAGTCCAGCCATTGTAAGTGGACAAAAAGATGGCCATCTCTGATGCCCCTCTCTCACCACCTTACTGTGCTAATATATGCTAATGTGCAAGTCTGTGTCCTCAGCAAAAACACTTTTCCCTAATGCAAGCATATTTCTCAGCTTAGAAGCAACCGGCTAAAATGGTGGCTAAAATGGCGGAACATATCAACAAAAATAACCTCACAGTTCCTTCTTTTATAGTTTTTCAATATAAATCATTATGCTGCAATCCTAATCAGTCTATGATATTCTTTCTGGTTGATGTTGTAATCTAGTCTCCCTATGCATGCATCAGGGAATCTATGCAAAGCAATACTGCTAATATTATTCCTACTACTGGTGCACCAATCTGTAATTAGCGTGTTACTAATAGGAGTAAGTCTGCCAGGAGAATCATGACAATCTTTGTCCCTCATCCCCAAAACATACTTGTGAATGTTGTCCACCAATACGTAGAGTGGCCTGTGAGTATGTGCACAATTACCTTGATGTGGGCAGCCTGACCATGTATTTGCTGCTCATTATTTGATACGAATACACAATATTCCTTGTGACGTGTAATTTAGCCTGAACGCTGGGGTTTGAAGGGTATCTCAACCCATGAACGTCTGGTGCTCAGCCGGCAGGCATGTACATAATTCAATCACATTCGAATATATTCGGACAATAAGCAGAATTCACAATTTAGAACAGAGAATTGTGTTTAGTTTGGATGTCTGGGCTGCGAGTCAATCTAATTTTGTTTTGGGACACACAAGCGCATCACGTAAACAATATTTCTGGAATGCACTCCAAACAGTCTTAAAAGTATTCCAATTGTCCCGGTTTGTTATGGTAAACAAAACTAAATGTCTGGTAAACAATAACATTAAGTAAGGAACTACAATGAACTACAATGTTTCCAGCGAAGCCAGATATGAGGGAGAATGGGAGTTATGTAGCATCTAGCCTAGTGCGATGAGAGAGCTGCGTGCCGCTGGGTGCGAGCTTGTTGTGCTAGCTGCGAAGGGAGGAAGGCAGCAATTCACTCGATGCATTCTTCAGAAAGGGGTGTTGATGACGTGAAACAAAGCTTAAAAACTATAAATAGGCTGGCTTCGGGCATGGGGCAAATAGCTGTTCTGATGGAGCTGAGGTGACGAGGCAGCTGGATGACAACCTAGGAGCCCTGGAGCAGTCTGGAAGCACCCTGTCCATGCAATTCCTATGGCGAGGGGGGGAAATACCTCTTTTTTTCTGCCCGATTTGTAAAGCCTCTGAAATTAGATTTTTGGCTTTTTGAGTCACAGAAGGACTTTTTCTCTTTGCTTTTGAGATTAACCACTATTTTTGACTGATCTGTATCGGAAATATCTCTGCCCATGTTGATCAGTTCTCCACCAATGGACAGACTTTATTCTTAATTGACTATTGTTGGCACCATGGTCAATCCCAATTGACACTGACTCTTTTTGAAGCATTTTTCCTATTTTTTGAGTTTTTCATGTACGGCACCATTGTGGTTTCATCCAATCAATATTGTTGGGGATTTTCTTCTTGGATCGTGTAGACCACAGGCATCTGGGCATCCCGCATCCAACTCTCATCTCCCTACCTTCTAAGGATAGTAGTGAGTATGAGAATATGTTTTACCCATAGTTAATATCACATTGGGAAAGAGGAGAGGTATTGCGGGGGGCAGGTCATTCTACAAGGTTGCCTAGCTAGATCTATTGAGGTACGCAGTTGCTAGAGAAATGGCTATTATGCTACTGAAATGATTGATTAGACTTGAGTAGACATAGATGCTGTAACCATGACAGTTGCATACTCATTAATACCTTTTGCATATTAAGTGTGTTATGTATATTAATGATAATAGTAGCAATGTTTATTATTTTTCTCATAACTAAAAGATTTACACTATAAACAAGGGCATTCATTGAGTTTTCATTACTGAGAATCTTGTCAAAAGTATTTTGAACATAAATGTGTGGGCATCTATTTGAAGTACTGTGTATTGATATGTTATAAATGATGCATGTCTTGAATACATACACAAAGGGTTACTGGAAAATTTGAGCAGTGGACCATCAAGAAAATATATGTGACATTAGCAAGCCACTCCCTTACAGATGTCCGAGAGTAGCCGCTCACTGCAGGAGGTTGTTGCCTACTCTCTTTATTGATACACAGTGACACGTTTATGCTTTTCTCTTCCTCTACTCCTACCACAGCCCCTGCTGGTGTGGTCTTGGACACTCCCCTGGGGGTGGAGAGAAGGCTCTGTGTGATAGGGGTGACAAAAATCACATCACTTGTGCTGCCAGAGTTAAGTCAAATCCATTCTATTTTGCAAACCATAGTTTTATTTTACTGGGTATTTATAATGCGCTTATACAAAATGTGATTCAAGGCGCAAGAAGACAAGAGGGTATGGGAACTGGGAGGACAAACAGAAATGATCCTACTAGGCCTTGTGACATTCAGATCATGCAAGTGCAGTAACGATAAGAACAGGGAAGGGGGACAGGGGAGTGCCGGTCAGGGTGGGGAGGCCAGGTGGACAGAGCTAGGGGAAAGCAGAGAGTGTTGGGGAGGGAAGGTCCACAAGCTAAGGGTGAAGCAAAGGGCTGGAAGGGCTACAGGAGTGCAGGCCCAACCAGGCTAGTGTGGGGGTAGGGGACAGAAGGGAAGTGCAGGTTGAAGGGGGGGTCAGGGGAGGCCAAATGCTGGCATAGACTGGACTAGGGGGGCCTGGTGCCCTGTAAGCCTCTGAAGGAACCAGGAAGCCAGTCAAGGGTAGACAGGGACCTTAGCAGGGGAGGGGGGGAGAGAAGGAAGAAGAGAAAAGGAAGGTATTGAGAAGCTTCCAGAACTTAAGGAGATCTGACTCAAGTCTGAGAGGGGCAGAGAGGCCATTCCAGAAGGAGGCACCTGCAGAGGAGAGAGATCTACCCCCCACCCCCCACTCTCTGCTTGGAGAAGCATCTGATCTGCAGAGAGTTATAGCTAGATGACTGAAGATCTCTAGAGGAAAGAGGGAGCAGGGGTCCCAATGAGAAGGATCTCTGTCTTACTGCCATTAAGGCAGAGATCGTCAGCAGGGTAGCATGCCTGAATAGCAGACAGGCAGTCAGGATTGAGAGAGGAAGAGGAAGAGGCCAAGGAGGGAAGTTTGAAGGAGAGCAGTGTGTCATCAGCATAGCACTGAACGTTAGGAGAGAAGGTGGGGATCAAATGGGTAGTAGATAGCTATCGAAAAGCCAGGGCGAGAGGATAGAGCTCTCAGAGCCATCACAGGTGGAGACTGAGAGTGTAGAGCGAAAAGGGTCCAGTTGAACCTGGGAAGGACGCTCAGAGAGGAAGGAAGTCAATCAGTCCAGAGCCAGGTCTGTGATGTCAAGGGTATCACAGAGCAGATTTATCAGGGTGACATGATTGACCATATCAAAGGCAGAGGAAAGGTCAAGGATGAGAACAGAAAGAGCTGAATTGGGATTAGAGAGCAAGTCTTCACGGCTGTTCAGGAGAGCAGTTTCCGTGCCTCTGGCAGCTCTGAAGCCAGACTGGTGGTCGTGGAGACAACCAACAGATTCAGTGTGGTGGATAAGCTGGGAGACGGCCAGCTTATCCAAGAGTTTGCCCAGGAAGGGGGTAATGGAGATAGGGTGGTAGTTTGCTGAATGGGAGGGATCGGCAGAATGCTTTTTGAAGAGAGGGTGCACAAAGGAGTGTTTGAGGAGCGAGGGGAAGGATCCAGTGGCAAAGGAGTGATTGCAGAAATCGTCCAAGGCTGGAGCAAGGAAGACAATGTTGTCCTTGATAATTCTGGAGGAGCAATGGAACACCTGTTTGGATGAGACTTTCATAGAGCGGACTTGTCTAGAAACCTCATCATAGGTGTGATGGGAGAAAAAGAGGAGAGTAGGAGGGCAGGGTAAATGGGGGCCAAGGGAGGCCAGACAGCGGGTGAGGGAAAATGGTGTGGAGTAAAGAGAGCGAGGACAGGATGTTGAGAGTTTTATAAATGAAATGAGAAGTCAGAGAAGTGCAGAGGACCAGGGAAGGCAGAGGAGAGATGGAGACGCAGTAGGATTGGCGAGTTCCTTGCAGATTTTGAAAACTTCAGCCATGTTGTTAGTGTCCGCAGAGATGCGGGCTTGGATATAGGCCCTCTTCCTCAAGCAGATGGAGAGTCTGTATTGCCTTTGGAGCAGGCCAGTTTGTCCGTGGATGTGCTCAAAGTCTGCCACTTTCTCTCAGCTGCTCTGCACTTGCGTTTCAGAGCACACACGTTGGAGTCATACCAGGAGTTGCACTTGGAGGCAGGTTGCATGCAGATCCTCATGACAGGGGCAAGGACATCCAAAGTGTTGGCAATGGAGGGTTGCAGGTTAGTAAGGGCTGTGTCAGAGTGCAGAGTGAGAGTAAGTGGCAGAAGTAGGAGGGGGAGTGAAGGTGGTGGCAAAAGCTGCAACTGACACTCGGTTCAGAGGTTGAATGATGGAGAAGGAGTCTGGAAGTGCAGGGACTTAGCCAGGGGACCCAGGTGGTCCAGGTGTGAGGACAGAAGAGCATTACCAGACCAAGAGAGAGGACTAATGAGAGGTTTGGAGATGGGGATATCTGAAGAGATGAGAGCATCCAAGGTGTATCTGGCCGAGTTCGTTGGACCGGATGGAAGAATGGAGAGGGAAAGAGAGTCACAGAGGTTGCAGAAGAGCCCAGAGGCTGAATCAGAGGAGGCAAGGTAAATATTGAAGTCTCTGAGGAGGAGAAGCTTGGAATAGGAGGCCAGGAGAGAAGAGGTGAGGTCAGCTCATTCTGAGAGGAAGTGGGAAACCAGGCCAGGGGGCCTGCAGACGGTGGCCAGAGTCAGAGAGAGACCAGGAGAAACACCAAGCCTGCAGACAAGGCATTCGAAAGAGGAGTAGGCCTAAGTGGGTATAATTGGCAGGGACCCACTCAGTGAAAATCAGGGCCACTCCACCCCTGGGCCAGTTAGGCCTGGGCATAGAGAGGGTCTTGTAACCCTCATGGAGGAGATTGTCAAGACTGTGACAGAGCTGGCCGTTGACGACGTTTCGATGAGAGTGAGGACATCTAGGTCGAGGTCTTCGAGGAGATGGCAGATGTCAGAGGAATGTTGGACAGCAGAGAGAAAGTTGAGGGTAGCTAAGTGGAGGGCTCAGGTTGCCACTTTTGAAAGTGTTTTGAGGGGGGGTACAGGAGTGTGGTACAACCATCGGAGGTTGCAGAGGGGCGACAGAAAGAGGAGTGGCAGGAAAGAGGAGGAAGTTGATAAGAGACGGAATACGCCTATCAAGGAGGAGTTTGGGCTGAGAGCCCTGGACCATGACAGTGCCATTTAGGTAGACATTAATGATGGCCCTGGAGGACAGGAAGGATACCAAGAGTACCTCCCAATGGATGACATCATTAATGGGAGAGGAAGAGAAAGGGGAGAGCACATAGACCAAGTGGGGAGTCCAAAGGTCCGGAGAGGGAACGACAGAGTATGTTGGTGAAAGTCTGCCTGGAAGAAGCGTTGACATAAGTGTCAGCGAGGGGCAGGTCTGGATCAGAGACCAGGAGATCCTGCTTGAACCTTTTCAAGAAGGATAGGTGATAAAATCGCAATTAGAGAAGATAGGAGAGATTGAGATCACCATTGAGGGAGAATGTAGAGAGAGAAGGACGAGGGAGAGATGGAGGAACTGCAGTGTATGACACCAACTACAACCACACAGCAATGCAACAACTTAGAGTCAAGTGTCCAGGAAGGTGAAAAAGGCCCATGTCACAACATACAGCAGAAAGCACGACACCTAGAAGTGAGTTGTCTTGTCAGAGGGAAGAACCAAGATAGAGGGAAAAAAACTATTTTTTTTAAACACAGCAGCAAATGAAAAATGAACAGATTCGACTTTCCTAGAAAAGAGAGAAAAAAAAGCCTAATTCTCTTTTAAAACACAGCAGCAAATCCAAAACAAACAGATTCGACTTTCCAATAAAAGAGGGGAAAAGCCCAATTTCTTTTATTTTGTAATCTTTTAAACACAGCAGCAAATGATAAACACACAGATTCGACTGAACAGGAAGAGAAAGGCAGCCCCACAGGCTACTTATGACAGTTCACCAATAACAAACTGCAACATGAAGCAGACTGGAAACTTAGTTAAGAGGAGTAATAAGAGTGGAGGGACAGTTAAATAGGGAGCAGTAATGGCTGTTCCCCCTGCCTGCGCCTTTCTTACCATGTCAGTCACTGCTGGTTGACGGCTGCACTGCATGCTTCCATGCAGAACACAGGTAAACACCCTCTGGAGCTGCTAATGTGGGAGCTGCCCTTTGCCTCGGGGCTCTTTGCTGCAGGGGGCTACAACAGGCAGTGGGGCTGCTATGCAGGCAATCTGTATAATGGGCGTCTTGGCCAATTGTGATAATGGGCGGGGGAAGGGAAGTGGGCGAGGGAATCAGAAAATCAAGCCGGGAGGGAGAGAGACCAAGAAGGCAACAAGGGGCCAGAAAAAATACAGTTTAACAGGCAAAAGCTGCGGATTGCAGAAAAACTGC
Source organism: Ambystoma mexicanum (assembly GCF_040938575.1). Taxonomy (NCBI): domain Eukaryota; kingdom Metazoa; phylum Chordata; class Amphibia; order Caudata; family Ambystomatidae; genus Ambystoma; species Ambystoma mexicanum. Next base: position 362,647,179 of record NC_090935.1, on the reverse strand, counting down.
CCTCACCTGGCGGCTGATGGGAAAGTCCTAATTTCCCTTTGTTCTAATGCCAGGGAGTCCAGCATGTAGCTTGTCTCATTGGCCACTAGCTCAAGCACTGCCTGGAGTTTTAAAAGAGCATTACCAGTTTTTGTGGTGCCCCCTACTTCTCCCCCTGTAATCTCGTCAGATGTTAAGTGATGGTAAGTATCCATGATTGTTTGTGCATCTTCTTCGCTCCTTTCATGGAGTGAGTGGGTGTTACCGATTTTCCCTGAAGGTAGGTTCTTGAACAACCACAGCCCATGAAGTAAGTATGTTAGCATACACCGTCCCACCGATAGGGAAATGTTAGAAACTCATGGTGACAACAGTAAAGACAGACAATTGATCACAGTTCAAGGGTGTTTATTAAAACTGTATGTAGGGTGAAAAAACGCCTACTCTAAACCTAAATCTAAAATGGGAGCAAGCGGCGGCCATCAAATGAAAAATAAGGCAGTTCTTGTGGCGTTGTGTCAAATAATAAGGGCCTATACTAAGAAATCTACTGCCAAACCTCACAACTAATACAAAAAGGGTGTGGCATAGTTTTCAGGAAAAGAAAGAAGTGTTCGTAAATTATGTGTCAGGATGCGGTAGTCTGGGACTCCCTTCCCCACGTTTGCAACACGGGTAAGATGGGAGCTTGGAGCACAGCACACACTCGAGCTTTCCCAGCACCAGTTAACAGTTCCAATGGCAGCAATCAGGATTGTCAATGGCTAAGTCTCGTTCCTCTTGAAAAAGTCTTTTACCTTCGAGGGCCTAATGTATTCACAAACAAACAAACTTAAAGTTCTCTTTGCAGTTAATGGCAGGTGATGGTTTCACCCTTGGGTCCCCCTCTTCTGGGGCTGACCCTTCAAAACTATTCCTCTTCTTAAGGGGTTTTGGGTGAGGACTTCACCCCTGGACCTGCCTCATTCGGGCTCTGACCAGTCTCGACTGTTCGCCTCCCTCCTCCGGGTTCTCTATGGCCTTTAATAAGTCTTCTGCTATTGTTCTTACAAAATGTCTGTTCAACAGTATACTGTGAAACTCCCTTTCTCAGGTTGACATGATCAGAGTGATAACAGCTCACCCCTGTCCCCGCTCCCCTTCTGGGGCTGACCGTTATCTTGACAAGCAGGACAGTGTCTCTTGGTTTCTCCCTCCGTTGGGCTCGGATTCCAAAATGATCAGCGGGACAGTGTACTTCTCCTGTCCCCTCCTTAGCATCTCAATGTTTTTTCAAACAGTTCATAGTGGACATCACTTGTCTTTGTCAACACACTGTTTCTCGGAACGTTAGACTTTGCCCCCTTCTCGTTAGCACCCCTCTTCTGGGTTCAACTCCACATTCACTTTCACTTCTAATGTTCACGGGATTCATTTTCCCCTTTTTACTTTCACCATGCAGGATTCACTTCTCTGTTACTTTCTCAAGTTTGTGGATCAAAGTCTTTCGATTGTACAAGGATTTCACAAGAACTACAGTATGACCACTTTGACCTCTTCTGGCGAACCTCCTACGGCCTTCTGGTTTCTGTAGTTTCCTTCAAAACAAAGGGAGATCAGTCGCAAGTCTTTCACACGAGCACCCACATGGTTCCGGAACACTCTGCAGCTTGTCCTAAAGGTTTGATTTGTGTCTTACAGCTTCACCCCTGGGTCTCCCTCTGTCAGGCTCAGAACCTTCTTAATGCTCCTCTAGGTTCTCCCTTGGTCGGGCTCAAAGCCCTTTCTAGGTTTACAAAGGCCTCCCTCTTCCGGGACAGATCCTGCTTGCAAAAGTCACAATATTAACAAAAAAAGGTAGTGAGACTTCTAGTCCCAGAAGGCACTTGGCTGATTTTGCTCCCACTTCATTTGCTCCCCAAAATGGCACTTTGTCATTGGGAGCTAAAAGGGGTTGTTTGTAGGAGGATAGCGTCTCTCCCTCTGCCCCTCAGAGACCTGGGTTTGCTTGCCTGGCCCAGTGGAGGAACTTAACTGTTGGTACCTCCAGGCCACCCTAGCTGCCCCTGGTCTTGCCTTCTGGAGTGATGGTTTCCTCCCCCACACTGCAACCTCCTATATGGTACCAGGGCCAGTGTTTGGGCGGTTTTCTCCTCCTTCTCTTCCAGTCCTCCCAGGGTCTCTCCAGTTCACATTGGCTCTCTCTGGTACCTTCCAGCATCCCAGACTCAATCACAAAGCTGTTCCTGGCTGCTGCTGTTATACTCCCAGCTAGAGTTAATCAGTCAGGTGTGAATAGTTGTCCCTCCCTGCCTGACTCTGCCTGAACTTGTTATCGGGACAAAATGAAAAATGCTGATAGGAATCCATTGCCCATGGATTTATATGGGTAATCTTCATGACTCCCATCTGCCTCTTCCTTGTCCCAGTCCTTGTGGATTTCAATGGGGGAATGGAATTATGGGAGTTGTAGTATTGTGGAGAGGTAAAATTCGTTTTGGGTTTTAGAGGTAATTTGGATTTCCCCTGTGGTTTTCTCTGTCTTTTACGTAAGAGAAAACACTGGGGTGGAGGGAAGGGGGGATTTTTGTGACAACATCCCATAAAGACTGCTGGGATATCGGGTAAGGGTGCATTCGAAAAAATTGGAATGCTGCGTCTCGCCTAGAGTATTTCCATCAGAATTACCCCAGAGTCCCCTGCCCTGGTGATCCTCCCACACTGGTCCACCACCAGGGTCTGGATCCAAAGGTGATGGCCGTGCCCTGGCCACCTGAATAGAGGATTCTCAAGGTCCAAATGGGAGATTACTCTTAGGTTTCTCATAGAAGGTTGTGCTCTATACCCTCTTGTCCCCAGAGTCTGAACATCCCTTGTGGAAGGGGGAGATTAGTGGTATTTAAGGCACACAGTTTAGATTATGACTAAGCTTTGTTCCTGCTGCAATGATATTGCCACACCAAGCTGGTGAGAGGAACATTGCCTTTCTCATTATGCCTACAGTATTGTTAGTCTCATTATAGCAATACTATTTGATGACATTAGAGGCCATCACATTCCTGAACCATGGTTGGCTTTTCAGCAAACAAACGTAGGACAGGGTCCGAGGTATTGGTCTATCTGTCTTTAGGATTGTCCATTCCCCAATCATTCCCTGTCAGCAAGGCAGTGTCATTCGCAAATAACTCCACTGTAAAGTTACACCACGTTGTATTACGCAAACTTCGCCCTTCTCCTTTTTGTATCTCCGCGCAAAGAGGGAAGTGCTATGCGGGTTATACTCAAAATGTTCTGGATGATCTATTGTGGCCCTTCGAGGTAGTTAAATTCGTGAGTGCTAGCACTAAATAGGATTCATTCCATTGTCCTAGGTCAGAGACGTCAACAAGGGGATAAGTGACCTCAGAATGAGGTGGCTGGTGGCTGCATACACAGCAATCACTAACATTTAATTCAGAAGCAGCAGCTATGTGTTCCAATTTCATGTATGAATTACGCTCTAGTGAAGGTGATAACATAGCATGGGCACAATGGACAAGGAGGCTTATGATCCCTGTCAATACAATGGTTAGTACCACCTGAGAGGACCTCATTCTCCTTTTCTTTCTATCGCTCCCTCTCCCCCTTTAGGTTCACCAGCCAAATGGTGGCGCAGATCCTTACCTTTTCTTGACTCAGTTTTACCAGTGCAGCGTGTAGACTGCAGGTTTCTCAGGTGTGCCTTGTATAGTAATTCGGAAAGCGAGGCCAGAAAATAATGGGATCATATACCTCAATTTCTGGGTAAGGTGTTCCTCCCAGTGATCATCCCACCCACCCAGCTGTGCAGGAAGTACAGTCTGGTACGTTGCAGTTATGCCTGGTGAGTGTCGTACAAATATGGCAATGATGAGAAAGATTTATTTCATAAATATTAAAACTAACAGGTTGTGCACCTTCCAATCTGACGTATTGTAATAGTGTGGTAAATTTTGTGATACCTTCCCGTATTGTTTCCCTAGTCGTATCTTTTGAGAGAGTTTGAGGGCCTACTGTCTCCCTATCCACTGTTCTTCTCCAGGATGATATGGGGGAGAAAAAAAGAGGCGTTTTCTTGGTACTGATAAAAGGGGTACTGACTTGATGCGTTTGCTGCAACACCTATCACAATCCCATCATAAGATCCTATTCTGAGATATGTGGCATCTAATTCTGCGCATGTGCATTCTTCAGTTGGAAGAAACACTAAACACACGCCAGCTGTTGCCAGCTGGTAGCCCTATGTTGCACTCTTGATGGGACAGAGTCCCCAATGTTATTTTGTAGAGTCTCGTGAGTCTCATCCCAATCCCTATCGGAGAGGTTTTAGGTCACGAGAGTCAGAAATGTAAGTTTTTGTAAATGTAAATGCAATCAGCATTTACTCAATACATCATATATTTATAAGTCAAGGTGTTTTGAATATCTGTCTATTAGCAGATCTCCAGTAAGGCACCACCACTCTGAGACGAGACAAAATTTAAACAGAAGAAGTCTTATTTATTTAAGTTTCACTAAGAACCATTTAAATTAAATTAACAACACACTATTTCCTAATAGTGTGGGAAAATATTGTCAACAACAAAAACGTATAGCATATAGAAATTTTAACAGTAGATGGGGCTGAAAAACCGTCCCCACAGGTACAGAGGTGTACTCAGATAATTATACACATTGTAACATCTTCAATTAAACAAGGAATTCATATGTTGCTGAGTTGCATTGGTATGATTGTCCTTCTGAGCAGTACACTTCTTTCCGCTCAGAGTTTTATAAACACACTCCTGTCAATCATGTGTGCCGACGCGTTTCGGATTAAACAATCCTTCTTCAGGGCGGGGTATGTTACAGTTTCATGAGTGTCCATAAACTCCTACAACAAGGAGGGATATATCAGTTAGTCTTATGAGAAAAAAAAGGTATTTCACCAGTAACTCATAAGAGAAGGTGTAGTACTGACCTTAATTCCTGTGTGTATGATCAAAAACCGGTGTCAACCTGTGTAATAAATGTGCAAACGTGCAGAATCAGAATTTGTTCTGTAGCATGAGTGAACTTATAACATGATGTAAATACGTTCTTGGCATACTCACCGGGACAGGAAGATAACTATCTCTCCCCGGGTGAAAGAATGGTGATAGGCTGTGACTTCCAGTGCGTAATGGCTGAAGGCAAAAACAGAACAGATGTGTGCCGTTAATGCAGCATAGGGCTACCAGTTGGCAACAGCTAGTGTGTGTTTAGTGTTTCTTTTTTCTGAATCCCGAGTGGCCTCGAGATTCTCCCTGCTGCACCAGAAATTCAGGAAATATCTTTGAGAATTATGATCATACCTCAACTTAATGGCCTAAACACGTATTATTGACACAGTTGTGCCTTCCACCTCTGCATTTTGCATTCTTCAGTTGGGACATGAAATAAATAGTGGTTTGTAGGAACATTGGAAAAAGTGTTATTATTCCCACCGCTGGCTATTTTTACCCGTGTGCTAGTACAATCACATCTCGCTATCTCCCAGCACTGATCTGCCAATGACTGTCTACTGATTGTTCGCCTTGTATGTTTTCCTAATAGGGCCGCTAGTGGTTCCTGCTCTTAATTGTTCATTTATCTATTTTATTACATCTCAGTTACAATGAGAGGTTGTAGTTGGGTCCGTAAACCTCCAAAGTTCAGGAACAGTCTGTAAAGGTGCTGCTGCTGGTGATGCGAG